>NC_138656.1:115880982-116433482 GCF_964273445.1 Streptopelia decaocto
TTACAAGAACAAAATTTCATTTCTACTTGTGTTTGTCAGCACTGAAATCTCCATATTAGCCCATGGAGTCTTTTCCATAGTTCAATCCTGAAAACTCTGTGCTACTCCTTCTATTTCAGTTGAATCACTTGTCTTAATGATCAAAACCCACATTTTCCATTCAGTAGGAGGCAGGGATCTGCCAGTAACATGCTGGTGATAGTGGCCTACTTGTCTACTACTTGTCAAGGATGAACGTGCTCACTTGAAAATCTTTAAAATCTTTCCCCATGTTGCTCCCCGTAAATGTTCACAGAGATCACAGCCCTCCTTCAAACACTCTTTATCAGATGCCATGACAACTTCTTTCTGTGGTCACGTTTGTAGCTTACCAAGTGGATCTGCAGTTTATTAATGCTTTTACAAATAATGAAAACAAGGTCATGAAGGAGAGAAACTAGCAGCTAACTGGTCAGTTTTGGTACAGAAGATGTGAATCCCTGTAAATCCAGCGCTACCCTCCTGTGACCTTTTACAAGCTGTAGACATGCTGCAGGAGAATGGTGACAAGCTCTCCATGAAATAAAATGTATCCAAAATACGTCTGTTAAGTGTTCAAGGAAAGGGAACAAAGGAAGTTGAGACATCACAGTAAAAATGGGACAGTGTCCCAATAAGAAGTGGATTTAGTTTGCTCATTTCTGGGACATTTAATTAATTAAGAAACAGGCAGATATGATCTATTCTGGAGACTGACGCTTACTTTAAAGCAGGAAATGAAAGCCATCATAAAAGCACCTTAGGTGAAAAAAGTAAATGTTCCCCTGGACTCTAAAGGATTCCTCATTGCTCTAATCAAGAGCATCTTGTACATCTTAGCCTGGCTAAGTAAACTTCCCCTTCAATCAAAAACTGTTTTCACACCAACCCGTGGTGCAAGGAAGGCTGAAGCAACAGACCATGATAAGACTGTCAATATCCATTTTCACATCTCAGATACTTCTTAAGCTCCCTGACCTATGAAGCTGCAGGGTGGCTGAGAAACCTACTTACGCCTTGAAAATGGTAAAAGTCTGAGTTGTAAACAACACAATGTGTGTGAAAAACATTATTTCAGATGAGATTCCTTGTATCTGTATTGTTCTTTATAAGAAATTAAAGCACGGCCTTAAGGGACTATAAAATGTAAGTCTATTTTACAATGCCAAACTGCAGACATCTTTTAATACCACCTCTGAAGAAAAACCCAAAACATCTTGAGACACCAACCTCACTGACACCATAGCCAAGAACACCTGAAAGGTGAAAATGAACCCATTTTTAAACAGCAGTTGGATATTCACTCCCACCCCCAATACCTTGAACGTGCTGCTTCCACTGCAAGTGCGAGTAAGTTGCCTTCCCCGGTAGCAGCACATTGTGTTAGAGCTGCGAGACATCGCTGGGCTGCTGCTTGATCCCGAGTGGCCTTCACCTGAAGCGGAGGAGAAAAAAACAACAAATTAAAACAAACTACAAGGTGAACTGGGAAGCCAAGTGTGTAAAACTTTCTGATTTCAAATATTAATTCTGTAGGCACTGAATTGTCACTTGTGAATATATGCCATACGTTTCAAAAAGATTAGAAGTAAAAAGGTGTGTCAGACCTTCAAATGTGTACAAGTCCATAAAATAACTCTAAAACCATTTAATCTACATTTCTACTAATTATGAAAATGGATGTTGGTTTCTGGTTCCATAAGCCTGTCTCTTGACAGCACTTGACAAGCTGCAGCAAATAGTCCAAGTGATTAAGTAAAGTTACATACTTATAGAGGAAAACATTACATAGCTATTCTCTATCTTATTTTCAGAAAATGTAAAGTTCTCAGTTTTGAAAAGTCAGACATATTCACAAGACTATCTGAAAAACAATGAATAAAACCAAACGAATGTAACAAAAACATTTTTCTTTGTATTCTAATACTGTGTTTCTTGGGATTTTCCATCAGCTGGAGCTGAACAGAAATCTGGCTTCTCCACTAAAGGCTAGAACGGATTCTCACGAATTTGAGGGTCAAGCTTCTGGCAAGCCACCTTTACTCAAGTTCTATCTGCAAATACAAGAACTTTCATTTTTAAGAAGTTAGTTCCCACCTTATTAATCTTCTCGATCTGCTTGCTACGGACTGAAGTATTATCAATAGCCAGAACTTCGACTGTCTCCTCTTTTTCTAGTTGATGCTTGTTTACTCCAACAATTACTTCTGACCCTATTTCCAGTGGAAACACCAGAAACTCAGAATACATTTGCAAACTACTGTGAAAAGACACAATATTAATAGGACAAGAAATTTCTGAGCATTATAATGCAGTGCTTTGCTTTGTAACTGTACAAATTTCAAATACTTGAATATTGTGTTTATAGGAAAGACTTAAGTCTGTATTTTCCATATTTTATGATGAGAGATGATTCGAATCATGAACATTCAACTCAGTGAATACTGGGCCAGAAAAAAAGATTTGAAATAGGACAATATTTATCTTACAAACTGATTTAGCCATGACTCACTAATATACATCAGCTATCTTTCTCTTTTTAAGTTTGCTTAACTTAATCTTATGGAATTAAGCAGAAGTGCTGGTCTTCTGCACTGCTCTGCATTTCCTTTTTTTATTTACCAGATAAATAAGGAAGTGAAGTTCCTACCTAAAACTAGTCCATGTGAATAAAGATTAATTCATTGTGTTGGAAAACTGTACTTTAGCTTTCAACCAGTATGGACTTAACAACCCTTTTTATTTGCAGTGCCTGATAACATTGCTGTGAAGCAATGTGAAGTAATTAACTTTAGGAGAGAAAACACACAACTTTATTGATTATTCTTTATTCGTCTTAATTAAAGACCCGCTTCGAATTTTATCCTCCAAAAAAAGAGTTCATATAATTTCTTTGATGTTTGAATTATCCTTAGTTTCTGTTATTGGAATGCACAAACCAAACATTGGAACAGAGATACAAGCAGACATAAACACATCTCTACATATACTTACTATATGTGTTCATATGTACACATATATGTGACAAAGAGCTGTATCATCCTCTAATCTGAGAGGACTGCTTTTTTTTTCTGGTCTTCAGGAAAAATGGGCAGTTCTGAAGCAAAACGAGGAATTTGGCCAGATCATTCAGTATTGCTGCCTGCAGGCAGTCATTTTAAATTCAGGAGCCACAGTTTTAAGATATTGCTCAGAAATCAAGCAACTAACTATTGTAGACACAAAATACTCCTTTAAAATAGTGTTTCTAGTGGCTTTGTCTAATCTAGTCTGAAATATGTCAAGGAAGAGTGTTTTCATACTGGTACTGTACTTCACACATCCTGCGAAGCTTTCACTGACATTCAACTAAAATATTACCGTTTTATCACTATCTGCCTCTCCTAAAGTAAGAAGAAAAAAGAAACAAAGAAAATGCCTGTAAAAAACCTTTATAAAAAGGTACTCCATCTTCTATTTTCCCTTCTTTCATCTCCCTGCTCCCTACCAGAGTCAATCCTGGCTTGTCTTCGGGCTGCGCACTCTTCAATACGAAGTTTGGGAATTCCCTCAGCAACAGCTTTGGCCATTCCACCCATTTCTTCTATCTCCTCAACCAGCTGAGAAATGAAGAGGATTGAGAAAATGAGTAGTAGCAACGTTCACACAATGAATTTCGCACAATCCTGTGCCCTAGAAGTTTGTTTCCTATCTCCCTGTGTTTCTGAGTACAAGTTTTAGTACAAATTAAGTGACATCTCAAACAAAAGAGCATTTTTATTACCAAAACTCCATGAATTCATGTTCAAACAGTAACACCCATGGATGAAAAAGCTTCAAATTTGAAATTTTGACTCTGCACTGACTTCTGCCTGCCAACCAGCCCTTATGGGTGCATGTATACAAATAAATTGAAGAAAGTCAGGGTTGGTTCTCTGATCATGAAGACAAGTGGCGTGGAATGGGTCAGTTCTCACAGAGAATCACTGGGTTTAGCTGCAGGCTGGATGTGTAGATATATATCTTTATACAGGATTGCCACTGGTCAGACTACGGCTGCACAGTATTTTTCACATGCACGTAAAGACTGACAGCTAAAAAATAATATAAAAAGAAAAATCTAATTCAATAGAAAATTTATCCTAAATTCTGCTTAATACTAAAGTATAGCCAGACAATTGTCTGACTCCATGCTTGTTTTTTTATAACCCCCAGTTTTAAAGTCTCAAGCAGATCATCACAGGCATGAGTAAGGATGTAACTAAGTAGGTTGGTTTGACTCTTCTGTTGAACTCTTTTTTTTTCTTACACATAAAACAGAGATCCCAGCAAACTGTGAGCCTTCAGAATCCAAGGGACTCTGCAGGGCTTGATTATTTCTTCCACACTGGGAAATTTCCCTTTTGAACGTAGTCTACTAGAAGGCTGAAGTCTCTCTAAATACACACTGTATTTTTGTAAAGTTCACTGACAAAGAAATCATAAATGTAATGTAATTCCCTCTTTGGCAGTTACCAACATATCACACAGTCCTTTAAAGGACATTTCTCAAAACTCCTGTACCTAAAATTTTCCCACGAAACATAAAGGGTTATGCAAACTGACCTTTAAAGCAGCTTCATAGACATCATTGGTGAGGGACTCCATGAGGTAGGACCCCCCCCAGGGGTCCGCCACTTTAGGAATACCCGACTCCTCTTGAATTATGATCTGCGTGTTCCGAGCGATGCGAGCGCTCTTCACCGTAGGCAAACCCAAGGCTTCATCAAATGAATTTGTATGCAGAGATTGCGTACCGCCAAACACCGCCGCCATTGCTTCGATCGTAGTGCGGATGATGTTGTTAAAGGGATCCTGGAAGGAAAAGGAGAGATCTGAGGTTCTGTCATGGGGCTGACGCAGGTCAGTCACACACATACTGTTGCAAGGAATTGAATGCAAGATTCTCCATGGAAATACTGGAATCATAACAAAAGCTGAAAAAGAAAACAATCAATAATAAACATCCAATCAAACTGATACATCACTTATCAGTATCTCGGACAGAGATTAAGCCATAAAGGAAGACAAAATTATCTGTGTATGAGTAAACTGGTCACATTAACAAAGCAAAACCTGACTTATAGTTAGTGGTGTTTCAAAGAAGTTAAGGAATCCAAATTGGAGAGGATGGAACAGGCAGTCCTCATGTTCTCCATCCAGGGATTGCAGAAGTCTCGGAGCAGTGAAGAGCATATCTGGCACACACGTTACTAGCCAAGATGTCTTTTGGAACTATTTTCATTAACGACAGCATTACACAAAGGTAGGAGTTACTGTTGAGATTTGCTGGTGGCATAAAAGTGAAAGATCTCTGTGGGACAACTGGGATATTAACCAAAACAAATGGGTAATCTGGAGTACTAGGTATAGAAATAGAGTCAATATTACACAACAGCCTTTACATCAACATTTTTACCTGCTCTTCTTGGACAGTTGAGTTGTATATATGTGCCTTTACATCCAAAGAAGACTTATGATCTCCAGGGGCTGACTTGTGTTTTGAGACAAAGTGAAGATTCACTCATTGCATTTACTCATATCATTTGATTATTGAGGGGATTTAACAGTAGCTCAGATCGTATAGCTAATTCTTGATGTCCTTAGTTGGGATGAAATATATCCCAAGTAATTAAGAGCTACCAATGTAATATGATCTTCAAGAAGGGAAAAGAATCATGAGAGCTGTGAATTAAATTATATTCCATAAAGAAATTGAATTAATATCACTGTCTTACAAGAACACAGTACTTCTACCCACATTGGAGTCCATTTCTGGTTCAAGTAATTAATTTAAAGAATTACAGAAAAATGTCATTTGGATGAGCAAGAATGCAAAACCTAATTTATGAGTGAATACCTATCTAAAGGCAGGCCAAAGGAAAATATATTTGCCCTCTCAAACTTATAAGGAGTAAATACTGGGCACTGAGGGGCTATGTTAAGAAAAACAATGTTTAGACAGGAAAAAAGGGTTACGATCTGGCCAGAAATCTTTCTACACTGGACACTGGAAGATGACTGCTAATATTTTTGGTAATATTTTACACTCATACAATACTTTTAATTGCAGGACCTGCAAAGGCTACTGTTAAAAAAATTCCATTGTTTCAGTTTTACTGCATTCCTGTAATGTAAGTAAACATTACAACTGCTCTGAACAAAAGCATAAAACCAAGGCACAGAGTCAAATAACAATGGTTGCAATCACAACCTAAAAAATAACTCATATTGCATGAAACTGATTGAGAGCAGGCCTTGGAATAAGAGCTAGAACCCAGCTCTGACCTCACTTGGGAAACTACACATGGAGTTCAGTGATTTATTTTCTTGTTGTGAAGTGATGTGTCTCAATAGAAAAAGTAGAAAAGTGCACCCAATTTCAAAAGAGCAGATGAGTTGTAACCTTTACTCTTTACTCTTCAGCAGTGAGAGTCATTAACTACTTCCTTGGATGCTCAAATGAATCCTCAAGCCAGTGATCTTGAGAATAAGGTGCCTCTACCTCCTTATGCAGCTGCATTCTGAAAGGATAACTTACAGGACAAAACCAAGAGAGAGCTTCATCCTCTGAGTCCTGAATTAATATGGAATCATAAAATCATTTAGGTTGGAGAAAACCTCTGAGATCATCAAGTCTAATCGTTAACCTCATACCATCCAGTCCACCTCTAGATCATGTCCCTAAGAGCCTCATCTACACATCTTTTAAACACCTCCAGGGATGGAGACTTCACCACTTCCCTGGGCAGCCTGTTCCAATACCTGACAACTCTTTCCGGGAAGAAATTTTTCCCGATATCCAATCTGAACCTCCTCTGGCACAACTTATAAGCATCTCTCTGCAATTCTCTCTCTACTTAGCAGGTTTGGATCTTATTCTCAATTCAGTAACCACTAGACTGGGAGAGCACACGCTTAAGACTGATTTCAGAAAGAAAATGAAGCCAGACAATTAAAAGTTAGGCACTGAGATTCTGCCTGTCACCATACTGGAATCGTTGCGTGAATACACTCTTAAGTCTAGAGTTTCTGCCCTTTTACCCAAATGCTACATGTTAGTCCAGAATACTGAAGTATTTTGGGAAAGCAATGCTGCTGGCACCCAACAAGACTTCTTGTGCTACATAAGCAAAAGGATGTATCCCATGCTTGGGCATGCATTTGTCAGACTGAGGGCAAGACAGGTTGTTTCCTTCAGAAAGCTGCATCTTTACAAGGAAAAACAGCAGCCTCCTTTAAGATAAATACCATAAGAACATATTTAAATGAGGAAGTTCACGAGAGTCCAATTTCTAACCTGCTCAGTGAGTGACCAGCCTGAAGTCTGGCAATGAGCTCTCAGCAGAAGAGATTTGGGATCCTTGGGTTGAAACATTTTCTCGACCAGGTGAGCCCACAGCCGCCTCCCAGCTCTCAGCTTAGCTATTTCCATGTAGAAGTTCATGCCAATTCCCCAGAAGAAGGAAAGCCTGTAATAAGAGTACATGAACAGGATAAAACATTAAAGCATTCTACTAACTCTGTTTTATAGAATCATGGAAAATCATTTTGGTTGGAGGAGATCCTCAAGATCATAAAATCCAACCATAACCTAACTCTGGCACTAAACCATGTCCCTAAGAACCTCATCTACATGTCTTTTAAACCCCTCCAGGGATGGTTTCAGTTAAGGAGAAGTCCTACAGCAAGGTCTCTGATTAATTTACTTATACAGATATAACCCATATATAAGATGATGGGAATGTTCCTGGATACTGATGCCCGTTTCTACAGAATGATACACATCTATGCCAAAAAATTGACTTATCATCTACACAAGGTGACTGCGGGCAAACTGCCAGCGACAATGGTCCCTGGAAGTGCTGAACTGTCCCCAGGGACTGTTTTGGGGGAGCCATAGGTCAAGCAGTGCTGCAGCAAGTCACTAACACAGACAATGTCACTCTTGTGCCAGGGAATGCTCCTGGACACAATCTACTGGTATAGTGATGCTCACAAACTACTTATAATGAGAAGACACAACATATTATAAGCACGCTTTCATCCTTCTTCTGATGATTTTAATCAAAATCCAAATCAAACATCAGTTCAAGACTGGACTGCATACTGGGGAACAGACCAATTGATCTACTTTTTCTTTTTATAGCTTCTATGATTTATAAATGTAAACACGGATAGTTGAAGTCAGTAAAACTCATTACACTAAAAATACATGTTTTTAACAGTGAATTAGTTACTGAAACAATTTGCCACAGGCTCTTACAGATTCTCTATCATCAGAGAGTCTGAAAATATGGCTGTATCATATTCCCACATGATTTACTTTGGTTTTGTGACAGATCTTGGGAAAAGATGTTAATTCAGCTGATTCCTATAGTTTAACTATGCAACAGGCTACATGAAGCATGTCTTTGTTTTTTCAGACTCATTGTACAGTTAGGGAATCTGTAAACCAACTAGACCACTGAAACTGTGATTCTGCTCAGTTTATATACAAAAATACAATATTCTATTTAAAATGAACTGATATTCTTAGGAAATTTGCATCTGTATATTGAACTACCTTAACTTCCCCTTGTTAAGCATTTTTTCCCAAATATTTCAAAATAATACTAATGAAAAAAAATTTAAAAACTACAGCATAAAAGGACTACAAGAGCTCTTGCTGCATTCTGCAGTCCTGAAGCTACAACTGTATCAGATATAACAGCTTAAGGACCCTCTTTCTGACCTAGAGACCAACTGTCACACCAGAGCTTGGCAATGCTTGGCCTTGCCCATAAGTGTTATTCAGTTTATTAGCCCAGATGTGGTCTAAGCGTCTGTTAGAACAGGTATTTTCCTGCTGCTGAAGCTGTGTAACAAAAAGAAAACCTATCCGCGATGTGAGCACTGCCAATATTGCTTGTATGTGTAAAAATACTGAATTGGATACTAAACTCCAGAGGTTTTACCAAAAGTGAGTTTTATACTTGCAAATTTCTTTAGCTCACCGTGGTGCAAATTCATCAATGGTAAGGCCAGCTTTAAGTCCAGTTCTGCAGTACTCCAAGCCATCTGCTATAGTATAAGCTAATTCCAGAATGGCATCAGCTCCTGCCTCTTGCATATGGTACCCGCTGATCGAAATGGAATTAAATTTTGGCATATACTGCGAGAATAAAGACAACAGTGTACAAGAGCAGATAGGGCTGGAGATCAGATCATTATTCTGTCAACATTCACAAATAATCCATTCTCTGTGACTGTGAACACAACCCATCTCTATCAAAACGGTGTTTGCAGATATTTACTTCACATGCTTTTTACCTTTTGCTTAAACTATCATCCACCATAAGTCTCTTCCTCAATTACCGGCTGTGCTCCACCTCTCCAATGAAAATGTAAAAAAGAAAACAACTGGTAGTACTGAACTTCCAGTCACCAGTTCAGGACTTCACTCCTTTCATTATCTGTGTCTCATACTTAATTTCGCAGCAGAAGTCCTTCAATACTTCTTACCCCTGCGCTTCTGCTTACAACTGTATATTGCTTCTTAACTATGCAGCTTCTTACTTTCTATGCAAAGAACAGCCTCTCTGTTCCTTATCTCCAAGCTTCCTGATGTCTTTTCAGGCTTAGGCTCATAATCTGACTTTAACTGGGACTGACGTAAAAATAATAAATTTATGCCATAAATGATTCAGGATCATAACTTCTCCTCCTGGCCCTTTCCGCAACCACATCACTCTTCACTATAACAGATCTTTCCATCTTCTGCTTTGTTCTCTAAAGTGCCTCATAAATAGTTAACTACATATAATAACAGAAGTAAATAGATTTAAACAATGAATACCTTTGAGGTGTACTGGAAGATGTCAGCAATAATCCGCATGGATGGTTCTGGGGGGAAAATGTACGTATTTCGGACCATGAACTCCTTCAGGATGTCATTTTGGATTGTCCCTGTCAGCTTGGCCTGAGGCACTCCCTGTTCTTCTCCAGTTACAATGAATGTGGCCAACACGGGAATAACTGCCCCGTTCATTGTCATTGAAACGGACATTTTCTCTAAAGGAATTCCATCAAAAAGGATTTTCGTGTCTTCTACTGTATCAATGGCAACTCCAGCCATTCCAACGTCTCCTCGAACTCGTGGATTGTCTGAATCATAACCACGATGGGTGGCTAAATCAAAAGCAACAGACAATCCCTGCTGGCCAGCTAAATGGAAAACAAAGAAACCAAAACACAAACAAAAAACAAACAAAAATAAAAAACAAGAAGAGAGAGACAGAAATGTTAAACAGACTTGCATCAAACTGGATCTAAATTTATTGATTTTATTTTGCATCACCCAGGCTTGGATGACAAATCAATTTTTTATGTTAGATTGTTCCCTCCCTAAACTTTTCCAAGGTTTTCTGGTCTTAAAGTTTATATGAAAAATCCTTTAATTGAGAAAAAAGTATTGTAGTCCTTCAAGCTCAGCCACATAATCAGCTTACAATGCGTTCCAAATTAATGAATAACAGCTTAGCCACAAATGTGCATAGACAGACAGTATCAGGGCTTATATATAGAAATTCTACTTAGCTCAGCTGGAAACAGAAGTGTGATAAACTACGTCACATTACCTTCTCTTTATCACAAATTAAACACATGCACACATTTCTAAAGTGAAATGATGTATTACTGTTACAAATCTGCAATAACAGAACATTATTCATATTAATCAGGGAATAGAACAGTGAGAGCTCTTGACAGACCTGTTGCTCCAACTCAAAAGCAGTAGCTGAAACTCTGCTAAGCCCAACATTCACCCTCTGACCAGTACGGCTGTTTCTGAAGCAACTGTTATCTACTGCATTTGAAAATCTGCTTCTCAACCTCAGTAGAGCTCTAAATTGTCAGATATGAGCTGTCGCTTTTGATCTAAAAAGTTAGGTGTTAGCTCTGAAGCACTATGATAAAAATCTAAGTTTCTGCCTAGATTCAAATAATAGAAATTTAAACAACTGAGAACTGAAGATTAATTCCTTTTCTGCATTCCTCTAATTACAGAGAGATTTTAATTGAATTATTAAAAATGCTCTACAAATAACTAGGTCGGATTCAGAACTCATGCTAAATAATCCAATATTAATACAACTATTAACACAAGACAGAAAAAAATACAATATCACAATGTGAAAACTTGAATAAAGATGAAAAAGTCGTGGCAGCAAATATTCTCAAGTACCTGAGCAGCACTACCAGCTGCCCCAAGTGTTAACACTTCTGTTCCACTACCAACACCCGCCAGTAAGACAAGATATTCAGAACAATCTTTCCATTGAAATGTCTGTTTGCAAACCTCCAATACCCCGTATTTATAATTTCTTAATTTACTGAACGTTTTATACATGGAAATAATCAAGAATACTAATATTGCTTCATATTAATGAACTGTGATAGGGTTAAGAGGTAAAAATCCTCAAACAACCCTCTACTGCCCTAAACAGTGATGTTTTGAGTAGGAGTAACTGCAAAATGGTCTGTTGTTTTGACTGGTGAGGTTATAATTAGCTTCAAACAATTGCTAAGAGGTAACGCTGGTGTAAAACTAACGTTTCAGTCTATCAATAACAACTTCTTAATAATGGCTTTACAATGCCTAACTCAATAATACATTATGATGACACTCTAGTTATTAGCTAAACAAACTGCTGAAAAGCACAATATTCCACAGAAATATTGGGAAAACCGCTCTCAAAAAAGGAAAATACTGATACTTCAAGAAACGTGGCTTTCCTAATACACCATGAATGACATTACTCATATGTACTTACATTATTTCATTTAAAATTTACACTATGACATGGAAACATAAAATGTGAGAATGCACTAATATCAGAGGTTTAGCTAAGTGACAAAGTTCAACAAGTTTTCACTACAATCTTCTCTTGTGGTCACAAAATGATGGTTGGATCCTGGGATGTAGCCAAATTTTGTCTAAGTGTCAAGGCAGAATAAGTAAAAATAGCATTTAATGCATTCATTTTTCCATCTCAATAGCAAAATGAAGCAAAGGCAGTTTCAGGAATGATCCAGTTTTCCAGTAGTAAAGAAAGAGAGGGCCAATGGGAAGAGCCTATTAGAAATCGAAACTCAGAACGCAGAATAATCACATTTGTCATGGAATTCACCATATGAATGCTCCCCATTGTTTTGCACGGGAATGTCATTCCCCAAATCAGCTGTCTTACCTTTAATGTTGTCTTTGTAGAACTTGTTGCTCTCCTCCACTGTACTGAAGCCAGCATACTGGCGGATAGTCCACGGCCTGTATGTGTACATGGTTGGGTAGGGTCCTCGAGTGAAAGGTTTCACCCCCGGCAGCTCCTCAGGGAGGTCTTCTGTGTCCCTTTTGGAGTACAAGGGCTTGACGTCGATCCCCTCTGGGGTGTGCCAGACTAAATCCTTTGGATTCTTGCCTTTCAGCTGCTTTTCCGCAAGTGCAGCCCACTCGGGGTGCAGAGGTTGCCTGTGCAGCAGACGTCTCATGAGCTGGCAAGCTGGATTTTGAGCCAGGCATGTGCAGCGGTGGGGCCGCAGGCGCAGGAGAGCGTCCTTGGCTCTCAGCATTTTTGTTCCACTGGTTGGTGTGTATAGGGTAAGCTGAAGAAAATAAAACCACATATTTTGTATCATCATATTAATGCAAGATGGGAGAAGTGAGCACGGAGAGGTTACGCAATTTGCTAAAGCCAAAATGATTACTCTTGGGAAAAACAGAAGTTTATTTACTAACTTACTAACTTACTCACTTGAAAGACACCCCTTCACCTTGCCTTTCAACCAGACAATGTACAAAACAGAGCTCAGGAAAAATTCTACGCTTTCCTTTAGCTAAGGAAAACATTCCTACAGCTTATCTGCATCCACGTATGAAATGTGTAACTTATGTCAGTCCCTAAGCAGCACCATCATTTATCCATCACTAAAAAGCCAGTGTCATGCATGAAGATGGCATGTCTGGCTACCTTCTCACATTCCCATCTCTCTCTCATCTACTAATTCTTTAATGTCAAAGAGGGACCTTCAGCATCAAAGAGACACACTGAAGGAAGTGGACTGTCAGAAAAACACTGGCATTGTAGACTGTGGAGAAGCTGGCTTGGGCTGGATGAAAATCAGGGCTACAGCTGGATGAAAATCAAAGCTACACTAAAAAAGAAAGAAGGAAATAAATGGAGTATGCAAGAACACAAAGGTAACACAAGTTGCAAAGCTCGTCTCACAATGCATGAGATTGAGATGGTGGATAAGTTCAGAAACTCCTGAAAGCTGTAAGCTCTTCTGCGTCTGTTCTCTGTACCTTAACCTTACATTTCCTCCCCAAGCAAAAACATTTACAGCTTGGGCTCAAGGGCAAATCACCTCTTCTCTGCCTCATCTCCTTCTCATCTCCCTGGAAACACGTGCTTCCCTGATGCCTTTATGAGGAAGTCTGCATAAAACTGGAAAGCATCTCTTTCAGTGTCACGGTGCTGAAGCAACACACCACACAAGTGCTTAGTAATATATATGCTACATGTGGTATACATATAATTTCATGAGAGCAAAAGCACATCAGAGGAGCATTCAGTTCCTGCAGAATCACAGAATGTCCTGAGTTGGAAGGACCCACAAGGATCATGGAGTCCAACTCCTGTCCCTGCACAGGACAACCCCACAGTTCACACCGTGTGTCTGAGGATGTTGTCCAGTCTCTTCTTGAACACTGTCAGGCTTGGGGCCGTGACACCTCCCTGGGGAGCCTGTTCCAGTGTCCAGCACCCTCTGGGTGAAGAACCTTTTCCTCATGTCCAACCTGAACCTCCCCTGGCACATCTTCCTGCCATTCCCTCGGGTTCTGTCACTGGTCACCAGAGAGAAGAGCTCAGCCCTGCCCCTCCTCCTCCTCCTCCCCTTGTGAGGAAGCTGTAGCCCCATAAGCTCTCCCCAGAGTCTTCTCCAGGCTGAACAAACCAAGTGACTTCAGCCGCTTCTCATGCGGCTTCCCCTCCAAACCCTTCACCAACTTCATGTCCATATTCTGGACACTCTCCAGCAGCTTTATCTCCTTTTTATCCGCCCCCCCCCCCCGACTCTGCAACTCTCCCTCCACCCTCAACCCACAGCACCCACCGCCGGAGAGGCGCAGGGACCGGAAGGCACCGCTCACCCTGACGGATCCAGCACGTCCCGCCCCCAACACACCCCCTCAGCGGCCAATAGGGACGGGGAGTCACTACCATAGGGTCTGTTCCGGACGGTCGCGGCCCTGCCCGCCCGAGGGCCGGGAGCGCTGGGCGGGCTACAGGCTCAGAACGGCCCCCGAGCCCACCGCCCTCCGGTACCTGCTGTCGGCCCCTCAGCCGGCGCCCGCACCCCAGCGCGCATGCGCACAGAGCCGCACCGGAACCGGCAGTGCGCATGTGCCCGGGAGCGCGGGGAAAACGGCTTGTTAACGGCTCTGCGATCCGACGGGGAATCGGTGGGAGCGTTGAGAAGGCGCCGGGACGGTGAGTCTCGGGGCGAGATGAGCTGCTGGGAGGCTTTGTGGAGGTTCCCGCTGTGTTATCCGGCAGCAGCGGGGAGCGGGACTTTGGGGGTTTCGGGGAGTTTTGTTCTGAAGACTACAACTCCCAGCATGCCTTTCGCTCGGTGGGCCCGTGTGGCAGCGGTGTCGGGCAGCGTTGCATGCCGGGAGTTGTAGTCCGCACCTCCACTCCGAGTACGCTGCAAATTCTGTCCCACAAAATTAGTAGTTTTTGGGGAGCGGCAGGGCTTATTTACGTGGTTACGGTCGTAAATGTCGTCTGGCAAGCCATGATGCGGTCTCTGCTGTAGCCTGTTAGCGGATGTAGGAAGGCAGCTAGGATAGCCAAGGCCTCCTTAGAATTTCAGCTGGCGAGAGGGGTCAAGGACAGCAAAAAGAACTTTTTTCAAATACATAGCAGATAAAACTAATACCAGAGGCAATGTAGGCCCACTGATGAATGGGGTGGGTGCCCTGGTGGCAG
This sequence comes from Streptopelia decaocto, assembly GCF_964273445.1. NCBI lineage: Eukaryota > Metazoa > Chordata > Aves > Columbiformes > Columbidae > Streptopelia > Streptopelia decaocto. Next base: position 115,896,051 of record NC_138656.1, read on the forward strand.
AAGATACAGAGAAGGCAGAATTACTGAATGCCTTCTTTGTCTCTGTCTACTCTGCCGGGGGCTGTCCTGGGGAGCCCCGTACCCCTGAGACCCTGGATGAAGCCAGGTCAATGGAGGAGTTTGCTTTAGTCGATGAGGACTGGGTTAGGGAGCAATTAAATAGTCTGGACATTCATAAATCCATGGGTCCAGATGGGATGCATCTGCGGGTGCTGAGGGAGCTGGCTGAAGTCATTGCTGGACCGCTCTCCATCATCTTTGCCAAGTCTTGGGAAACGGGAGAGGTGCCCGAGGATTGGAGGAAAGCAAATGTCACTCCAGTCTTCAAAAAGAGCAAGAAGGAGGACCCGGGTAATTGTAGACCGGTCAGCCTCACCTCTGTCCCTGGGAAAGTAATGGAACAGCTTGTCCTTGGTGCCATCTCAAGGCATATCAAGGATAAGAGGGTTATTAGGGGCAGTCAGCATGGCTTTACCAAGGGTAGGTCATGCTTGACCAACCTCACAGCCTTTTATGAGAATGTAACAAGGTGGATGGATGATGGCAGAGCGGTGGATGTGGTCTACCTTGACTTCAGTAAAGCCTTTGACACAGTCTCCCACAGCATCCTCACAGCTAAGTTGAGGAGGTGTGGTCTAGACAATAGAGTAGTGAGGTGGGTTGCAAACTGGCTTAGGGAGAGAAGCCAGAGAGTGGTAGTCAATGGTGCGGAGTCTAGTTGGAGGCCAGTATCTAGTGGAGTGCCCCAGGGGTCAGTGCTGGGGCCAATATTATTCAATATATTCATTAACGACTTGGACGAGGGAATTGAGTGTACTATCAGCAAGTTTGCTGATGACACCAAGCTGGGAGGAGTGGCTGACACGCCGGAGGGCTGTGCTGCCATCCAGCGGGACCTGGACAGGCTGGAGAGTTGGGCGGGGAATAACCTAATGAAATTTAACAAGGGCAAGTGTAGAGTCCTGCATCTGGGCAGGAACAACCCCAGGTTCCAGTATAGGTTGGGAGATTACATATTAGAGAGCAGTGTAGGGGAAAGGGACCTGTGGGTCCTGGTGGACAACAGGATGACCATGAGCCAGCACTGTGCCCTTGTGGCCAGGAAGGCCAATGGCATCCTGGGGTGTATTAGAAGGGGGGTGGTTAGTAGATCGAGAGAGGTCCTCCTGCCCCTCTACTCCACCCTGGTGAGACCACATCTGGAATATTGTGTGCAGTTCTGGGCCCCTCAGTTCAAGAAGGACAGGGAACTGCTGGAGAGAGTCCAGCGTAGGGCAACGAAGATGATTAAGGGAGTGGAGCACCTCCCTTATGAAGAAAGGCTGAGGGAGCTGGGTCTCTTTAGTTTGGAGAAGAGGAGACTAAGGGGGGACCTTATTAATGTTTATAAATATATAAAGGGTGAGTGCCATGGGGATGGAGCCAGGCTCTTCTCGGTGGCAAACAATGATAGGACAAGGGGTAATGGGATCAAGCTGGAACATAAGAGGTTCTACTTAAATTTGAGAAGAAACTTCTTCTCAGTAAGGGTGACAGACACTGGAACAGGCTGCCCAGGGAAGTTGTGGAGTCTCCTTCTCTGGAGACATTCAAAACCCGCCTGGACATGTTCCTGTGCGACCTCACCTAGGTGTTCCTGCTCCAGCAGGGGGATTGGACTAGATGATCTTTTGAGGTCCCTTCCAATCCCAAACATACTGTGATACTGTGATACTGGAGGGGCTTGGTCTCTTCTGCCGAGTAACATGTGACAGGAGAAGAGAAAATGGGCTCAAGTTGCACCAGGAGAGGTTGAGAATCACACATTATCACAGAATGTTAGGGATTGGAAGGGACCTCGAAAGATCAGCTAGTCCAATCCCCCTGCTGGAGCAGGCTGGATATTAGGAAACATTTATTCATGCAAAGCATTGTCAGGCATTGGAACAGGCTGCCCGGGCAAGTGATGGAGTCACCATGCCTGGAGGGGTTTAAAAGATACATAGATGAAGTTCTTAGGAACGTGGTTTAGTGCCGGAGTTAGGCTAATAGTCTGACTCAATGATCTTAAAGGTCTTTTCCAACCAAAATGATTCCATGATTCGAAGATGTGGCCAGAGGGGATGAAAGAAAAACTGAATACATCTGAGTCGTTGTGCTTAGAAAAGAGGTGGCTAGTGGGGTATAATAATTCCTCTCTTCTGTGTGACTTCTTTTTCCTCCGTCTCTTTAGTGAGCAGGAAAAGAAACTACAGGTTAAGACTTCAGCAAGGAACATTATGTTTAGGTACTAGGGTAAAAAGTTCTGGTAATAGCATAACTGCATTGAAATGCATTAGAAAGAAAGAACTTCTACCGTTGGAGGCTTTTAAGAACAAATTAGACTGTTCTCATTTCCTTTACCCTTGCATTTTCATTGCTGCTCTTTTGCATGGAGACATGCCAGCTTTTAAATTTAGAAAGAAACGTTGAACACGCTAAGACATCTCTACAAGGTAAGTGGTGATGCTTTTTTAGTGGTCCTGCACTTAGATAAATACACAAAATTTAGGCTTTGGGTTAGAAAATATGCAGACGTTGGGCTCATTTAGCACGTTTTGCCATTGTTTTGCTTGTTAGTGTGTGTTTTGTACTGTATGAATTATAATTAGATATTAATTTTGATTTCGTTTCCGCCTGTTCTGTCTGGTTTACAGGTAATGAAACGCTGCCACACACCTTCCAGTAAAATGGGGAAGACCATTGGTGGGAAATCAGCAAAAAAAGCTTTTAAATCACAAAATCAAACAGGGTCTTCCAGCAAAAAAAAGGGAAGAGATGGAGAAGGAAGAAAACAAGGTCAAAAAATAAAGGTAATTGTTATTTTGGATCAAACAAGTTAGAGAAATAGCTAAAAGGAAAAAAAGGCATTTTTGCCTGGTTTCTTTGTGGAATTTATAGAAAATAGTCTTATCAAGGAAATGTCCGTGCAAACAGATATTTTTAGAGCTATTTTGAACCTTATCTGCTCCCTGGTTTCCAGGATTTCTCGTTGCATGCTGCTATACCTGTGACAAGTAGAGGAAAGCATTGCTTGATGATTAATAAAAAGGCAAGCTGGCTGTGCAGTTTTGAGGACTGTTTGAACAGTGATAAAATCAGAGTTCATGCAGCTCTGGTGACATTTATTCAGTCCTGGAAAATATAATCAAATCATCTCAGGATTGACCTTGGCAGCTTTCTGTTGGAGGGAGCTTGCTTACCCACTTAACTCATGAGCAACATGATCTCAAGCTGCAGCTGGAGAGCCAAACATTTCTTATTTCATTACCTCATTCTTTGAATGGGAGGAACTAAGAAGGATGAATTGCTTTCCTTAACTTGCTTGAGATGATTCACTGTTTCACAGTTCAAAAAGCCTTTTTTCATGGTCAAAGGATGTCAAGCACTGAAGTGCATTCACAGTCTTTTTGTAGCAGGTTGCTAGTAGTAAATGAACGGTTGCACAGCAGAAGATGGTTCAGAATTACTGTATTTGCTGTAATTTTTTCTTTTTGGCAGGTCACTCAAACAGTCAAAAGGAAAGCAAAGGAAGACGAGGACTATTCCCCTGCAGGTGGGATTGTATTATTTCCTTGTTTGTCTTGTGCAAAGAAAAAAATGAAGTAAAAAACCTGCTGCTTTGAAATCATTGATGGCTGAGATGTCACAGACATCAGGCTGGATGGGGCTCTGAGCAACCTGACCTGGGTGAAGATGTCCCTGCTCATGGCAGGGGTTGGACTGGATGAGCTTCAAAGGTCCCTTCCAATGGAAACTATTCTATGATTCCATGTTACTGAAATAAGTTTCAAAGTTTCTTTCTGAACAATAACAGTGACTATTTGCAGCACAGTCTTAGCCAGTGTGCATTCAAGTTGTATGTGCTGCGAATGCGTGTGTTAATCACATGCTTTTGTTTGCAAGTAGTGTTCTTCTCTTGTAAAATTCCACCACAAGCACCAAGAACGCTTCAACTCTCGCTTTACAGGTTGTTGTCTTTTCTGTTAACCTTCTATCTTAAGATTGGCACGTGTTGTATTGAACATACAAATGAGATGAGGCCCCTGCTGCATTGAGTTTCTCACATATATTCCCACTCTTTCTAAATTTAATTCTGTTTTTTTTCACTTGTATCACCGATGATTTTGGGAAAGTATCTGCTTAGAGTGAAACTGCTACAAGAAAAAAACCTTTTCTAGTTGGTGCTTTTTGAACAGCTTGTGACTTGCAAATAATAACTACCACATAATGTGGATAGATATATTGTAATAGGTTTGTGACGTGGAAAATCTTAATTGTTACACCTTTGACTACAATGTGACTAAATTGAGTCATAAAGCTGTTTATCCAGGTTTGACAAATTATTTACTTTCATTTTTTTTTCCTTAGTGTTAACAGGAGAAAAAGGTTTTTCGAAAAGGATGGCACTAACCAGCACTAAAATAGAATCTTGGCAGAGTCTCTCAGAGAGCAGCAGGCGGTTTCTGGAAACTGTAATGGATTCAGTAATACTGTAAGTGCCAAATATCCTGGTGTTTCTTCTCTCTTTCCACAAGGAATAAAGTAAAAATCATAACATTGCTTGAACTGGAAAAGCTTTGGTGCTTTTTTGAGCAGTATGGCTGGCTGTGTATATTTTGCCCAGTATAATAAAACACTTTCTATCTGAATTTGGAGATTTTCAGCTAGAGAAGTTCTGGCTATGTTTACTTTGCTTGATGTGTTCTCTGTGCTTGCAGGCTTTGTGATGAAAATTCTGCCTTTGTTTTCTCTCCAGATCTATTTTGTGCCAACAAAGTGGGAGAAAAGGTGATGTTCAGAAACACCTTAATTTGCTGAAAGAAAGGTAAGAAATTATAATTAAAAAAAAAAAAAAAGGGAGAGAAGGGAATTTAATTTACCCAGTTGTTTTCTACCATACTTACAGAATTGCTTCTGGGAGGAATCACATTTAGAACACCTTGAAAGGGAGAGTTAATGCAAAATCAAGGAGGGAAATATCTTGATGGAACATTGATTGAAGTGGGCAAGCAAGAGTTGTTGAAAAACCTACTTTAACTACTGTATGAGTAACAGAATCCAGAGGGATTCTTAGAGCTCCTGGGATCATCTTTGTACTCTTTATATGAGGTTTACATTTGTGGGCAGATGTTTATTTTGTTATGATTTTGTGATATTGATGGGAGCAGTTACAGCTAAATTTTCTTCAGTGCTAACTCATTTTCTAACTGTTGCAGTTACTTAAAAGAGAATTGAAATTTAGTGTAACTTGTAGCCTTTTAATGTCATTATGGGAGTAATTATGTGTGCTTGAGTGTCTGAGAGTTCTTTTGTGATTCGGGCTCTTCCCAATACAGAGCCTGAGCCTGTATGTTGCTTTCTTTGTTCTTACAGTACTTCAACATTCAAACATGGGGGCTGCTTTTTAATTTATTTTTGTCTTTTTTTAATGTTTAATTTGTGATGTGTTGGGTCTGATTTCTGAGTTGACAAGCTCCTGAAATCACATCTGTTACACAAGGAAATTGTGGTAATTCGGTGCATCTAACAGACAGATCCAACTTGGAAGAATTCAAGTCTTCCTCAGAATCAGAAGGACCTTTGAGAGCAGACTAAAACTCTTCCTCTGGCCTAAAACTATATGTCATATTTCACAAAAGCATATACTAGTTTAACTAAAATGAATTTGTGTGGAAGCAGTTAAAAATGCTGCTTTTAGAACTCAGTTTTACTTTGAGGAGCAGAAAGGTCAGAACTGGGAAAATATTAATGTCAGATTACATTCAGGAAGCGTACAGGACAACAGGATAGACACCACACAACATCAGTTTAATAGTGAATGGTAGAATGGTGGGTTTTCTTGTTCCTGGTTCCTTCCTTCGATGCCTGTTCCACGTGATTTTTGGAAAACAATTCAATACAGCTATTTTTCCTGTCTGGATCCACTTGCAACAACTGGGTTAAAATGAGTTCAGATTTTCCCCTGAGAATTCATTAGTCAGTTTTCTTTTTTGTTTTGCAAAGAACTCCAAACAAGTCATGATTTCCTTTTTCTGTAATAAAGGGTGCTGAGATTTTTCAAGACTTTAAAGGTGCCTCAAGGGAAGCTGAGCAACCTGAAGAACGTCCTGAGCCTTCAAATGGCAGAGAAACAAATGCTTGAGAGAAATGAAGAGATTTTGGTACAATTGCAGGTATGAAAGGCAGGGAAGGGAAGAAAATATTAATATCTTACCTGTCTGCTGCTGCTCAGTGTTCTGTTACTTTTTAGTAGATATATTGCTGGCTATATCTGTGTTGTGGTGGAGTTGTCCGTTGTTCGGCATTGTCACCCACCTTTGCTACAAAGCAGTGTCTCTTATGGTTGGTTTTTCAGTGACTCAGCTGATGCCGATCATCAGTATCTTATATGCAAAAGTCTCACCATCTCTAAAGTAAATTTTATTCCGGTTTTGTATCTGTTTTGTCTTAGGAAGAAATAAAGGAAGTTGAGCGATCAGCAGAACACATTGAAGAAACTACACAGCAACTGCAGTACAAAATCCAGCAGCTCAAGAACCAGTTAGAAGAAGATGAAAAAAAGGCCAGGAAGGTATTTCCAATAGATGTTTGAGAAGTTTCGTTTCCACAAGTAGGATGATGACAGCCAGTTATTTTCCTACTTGTGCACCTGATGTTTGGTTTCGGATTTTTATTGTTTTCTTTTCCACCTCGTAGATATTTCAGGTAGACGGCAGCGGAGTTCTCCACCTTCCAGAACTCCCCAAGCGCAGTTTACAGGCACCCACTTTGCAGGTGAGCATGGAATATATTTTCAGAGACACCTTGGCTATGAGGACGACGGCAACAGAATGTTCTTTTATCACTTAATGTCTGCCAGAGAGGGCAATTTAGAAATATCTGAAAGTTTTCTCTTTTTTTGTGTTATTTTCATTGAGAACTATATGCTTGCATTTAAAAAAACAACAAAACCCTAGAAAACTTGCCATTTAAAGGATCACCTGTCTTTGCCTAGAAACTCTATGGTCATAGGGAATGTGTAATTGTTTCTGAAATATATCTCTCTGTAATTAATAACAGGAAGACTGTCTCATTCTGTGCCTTTCAATATAGTTTTACTTTTGGCTGTACTTAAGTACAGCTGCCTGCATGAAAGTGAAATTTCAGTTGAACTCAGTGAAAGCTGGTTTTTATTTGTTGTCTGTTACTCCTTCTTTCCTTTTCAGGAAGAAATTTTGAAGATAAAAAATCAGAAAGGTCTTTTAAAGGATATGAACACTATTCAGCAGTCAGCTGACTTGAAGAACATGTTAACCCTCATTGAAAAGACCTATGAGAAGGTGGACTTGCTTTGAGAAATCAAAAATATGGAGTCTCCTTTGAAGCAAGAAAACCTATTCCAGCACACTGTGTTAATGTAAAGTAACAGGATGCTGATCATGGAAACTATTTTCTTCCTAAATGGCTTTACTGTAGTGACTGCTGAATTCCTGTTAAAACATTTTCTGTAAATATTGCTATATAAATCTGTAGATGTATTCTGGGATTCTAGTGAGTTAAATGATCAATCAAGGTCTTTTTGGACCTGTGATTACTTGTAATTATGATGTATACTCTTAGAAGAAGGGAGGGGGATGGATCCTAGCTTTATTTGTGCATTTTTATAGAATAAGGCAACCTGTTTTTTTATCTTTGGACTTTTATATCACATTTGTAAATTGGTGAAGGCAAAACTAACTTTTGTTTTGGAGTTAAACCCTTTTTAAACCTTAAACGCATAGTAAAAATTGTTTATCTAATGCTCAATTGCAAATCTCCTGTTCAGCTTTCTTACTGTTTTTCAATAAAAACCTCCATGGCAGGAAATTGAATATTTTTTGTCAAATGTACAGAATTTTTTGTACCTTTTCATATTCACTGCTAAATTTTTTTAAAACAACATTCACACCTGGTTTATACAGATGGTTGGGGAAAGCAGATAAGAAGATGGTAAGCAAGGGTCTAATCTCAGAGTTATGTATTCCCTTTCTGTTTCATTGACTGTCAGATATTCTTCAGCTTCAGAGGAAGAAAAGTCAAAAGTCTATTCTCCCATGCACTTTAATCTCTCCTCTTTTTTGTTTTTCCATGACAGATCTCCCTTAAAAGACTCAGTTATTATAAAGTGCTTTCTCTAGTCAAATTATCAGCTACAACACAGCAGTGCTCGTTATATTGACTTACCACACAAACACTTGTTCCTTTGTTTACAAGCTGCTGGTACTGTTAATGAAACATGAGCTATTTATTCTCCTGTGAGTGATTAAAAGCCTCTTGGTAGTTGTTACATGTAGGATCAGAAAAAACAGGCCAAGTACTTGCTTTGTACTGAGTCACATAAAGTATATAAATATTATGAAATATTTCTACAGTTTTTGATCACTCCACAAGGGGAGCACTTACCGAGATAACCACTATCCCAAAGGAATTTAATCCAGTTTATGGGTTAATGATTTTCCTGCATGCCAGCTGCCTTAATTTTTGTTAAGTAAATTTACACTTAGCTTTCATTATTGCTGATCTGCTTGTGAGCAATTTACTATGTGAGTTTTGCACTTCATGAACCACACAGATGACTTTTTTCTATTTAAAAAAAGAAAGGGTGGAGAAGGGCAGTAAGTCAGAGTCCAAGATCGGAAATAACTTCCATACAGGGAAAGCTAAATAACTGAAGAAGGAAATAATAAAGATGTAGAATATTTTATGAAAGCATTAACTGGCGATTGGTTATTAACTGCTTTTTGCAACACAGGAATGAGGGAGTAGCTTGTTGTACAGTCAAGAACTCCGTAACAGTACTAAAAGATTCTGTGTAAGCCAAAGTGTATAAATAGGTGCAAAAAAGAAGTAAAGAAACATAAGAAGCCTGTAACCATCAGTGACAATTAAATGGTTTGGAAAATGTACTGATACAGAAAGTCCCTACACCATTGGTGTCCTTTTAATCAAACACACTGACACTCTGAAAGACAGAGTACTGAAGTAAGATATATTAATATTTTTGGGTAGGTATTTGCAGTATTTCTTCTGTTTCCCCAAGAAAGTCTATAATCACAAGAGCTTTTGTGTTTATTCCTAGGTGGTCAGCTCCTGGAACTGAGATTTCTGGGCTTTTCCCTCTTGTGCAAATCTAGTTGTTTAGGTTGCATTGTGTTATGCTCAAAATAGTGTTTCTGTATAAAGAGGAAGCACTCCTTGGGGTAAGGGTATAATGCTTTTTACGTATGTTATTAAGAGACGCTATTTCTTTGTTACTCCTAAAACCAGTTTTATCCAGCTCCAGATCCGTATTTCCTGAGCTGATGGTATGTTCTTTGTAGCTGAGGGTTCTTCCGTGCCAAGTTTCATCTCTTATCATCCTCATCATTCTCCTGTGCCACACCGCTTACCAACCCGTACCTCTACTTCTCTGTACCGCATCCCATATCTCCAGGCCTCTGTTATGATGCTCCGCCTGCATTTCTCTAGACTGCATCATTATATTAGTCATAAATATCTAATTTGATGTAGAATAACTGCTTATTACTGCTGTCTGTATAAACCTGTGGTTGTACCATAAAAAGATAACAAAAATAAAATAATTGTCCACCTGGTCAACTGGAGGAAATGCTAAATTACCCAGCTAAGTAAGCCATTCAAAGAGCACCTCATGAAGCTCAGTCCTGAGGCCTTGTATCCTCAGTGCAAAGCTGTTGCTAGCAATGACAGCGCTGCATTACAGGGCTACGTAGTTACTGAAGCAAGCCGTAATTATTTTAATTCATTTTTCTCCCTGATATTGGGTCATTTATGATAGGCTGGTTTATAAAGGCTTAATAGAGCATAGACCCTGCCATTCTGCTCTATAGAGCTAGAAGAAATAAAAACCTCAGAGGACCTCTTTTTCTGAGGAAGATAAGTGAGAATCCAAACCGCCTGAAATGTCGTATCCTAACTATGCATACAGAACACAGTAGCTCTTCAAAGTGTATTAAATACAAGAATCATGTGGGACAGAGGATACTTGGTCTTCAGAAGCACAATAACTGAAAAAGGTAGTTGGCGGCGCTGGATAGAGACTTGAACTCTCATGGGTTACTCTGAGCAGTATTTATTGTAGAAGATTCGCAGGAACAGCAGCGTTGGGTCACCTCCTCAGAGAGTGAGAATCATACAGTAATACAGCTAGTCATTATATAGGGTTCTAACAGGTATTATGCAACTAAACAAAATTCATCACTGTCTATCACTGTCTAGTGGAAATTTTCTAAATATTCATGATGTCCTCAGGTTCCTTCCATCTCAGTGGTCTGCGGGTTCCACTTCTTCCTTCATGTTCCACTACTGCAAGTACCGAACGAAAGGTCCTCGGGTCGCAGGGCTAGCTTTGAAGTTCTACCTGTCTCATTTGTTATCCATAGTCCATCAGTCTAGCACGGAAATCAGCAGTCCTAAGAATAGCATTTATCAACGTCTTAACTAAAGGTACAAAGCAAGCATAAGGTATCCACGCTCGTGGTTCTGGGTAAAGGCTATACAGGAGACAAGCTGAGACTTTCAGCCTTAGCAGCACAGCTTATAACACTGATATAGGCCTAAAATCCTAATTTCCTATTTTCCTACAACAATAACAAAGGTACCTGGTGATTTGTTTTTTTCTTTTACTTTGTCTACATGATTACATTTGGGGAGAAACGTATGGAAATGCAAGCTGAATTCCTTAACTCCAGTTTTCAATAAAATTTGTATTTTTCTTTGTCTTCAGAATTTTCCTCTACTTTGCTCAACTTTGGGATCCCAGGCCAACTTTGTCTGGATTACTCTAGACTTTGGTTTCATTAGTCTGGCCACAGGCATTTTTTTATGTTACATTTTGTCAGAAAAGGCCTTAAGACTCACAAATGCTGGCTAGAGCGAGACTGAAGAGAAAGATGGTAGAGATATTCCATGGATCGCCTAATATAAGCCTTTCTTCAAAAGCACTGTGAATATGAATTTTTCTCAATCCTGGTCAAATTCAGCAGTTTGTAAACTGCCTCAACCAGAGCATGGTGATTCAAGGCCAGAACTAACAAAGGCCTGAATTAAGATTTTATTTTAATGGCCATTTATGACAGATAATGCAAGAGCTATTGCTTGACTATGCTATGAAACAATCCTCTCAGGGAATGCTCAGACCTGACACCCCCTGGATGTCCTTTCAGCTAGGACATCTAGACTTAAATCTGAAAAAGAACCCCTGTGAATTGGGAGTATCAGAAGCCTTTTTATGAAAAAGAAATCGCTATATATTTGATGGTGAGTATGACATGAAAAAAACATATTCAAATATCATGCAGGGTTAAAAATACACTAATAGGGTCTCTAAAAAATGCAGAGTGCTGTGGATATGATAGACAAGTAAGATGATATGTAAGAAATAGGAACTTAATTGAGCAATGACAGAACCTGCAAAGCAGGAGGAATGCCAGAGAGGGACCAGTCATTATGGGAGTAGGGATCTCCTGGGCATTGTCAAATGGTGCAAGTGTGTAAGCTTAGGTGGACATCATGCTCTGTGGAAACCTCAAGAGGCAACCCCTCTCTGTCCTTTGATTTTATACAGAATTTGGGTATTTATATAAGGCAACTCCTCTTTGTTGGCACGGCATATGAATTCTTGATCCCAGCCAACATTATTAGTGTCTTTTTAAAAGGGATGTGCAAAAAGTAGACGTGGCTCCTCAGGAAAGACACAGAAGCCACCTTTCCTTGTGAGTGGATTTTCTCTGGCATTTAAAACCTCAGTAAAATCCATTTAGCATTTGGACAGGCCTTTGGTTTATCAACAGCTTGTTTCTGAAGGAAACCCATTTTGTTGCCCAGCACAGGACAGCACTGTTCTTTTTAATTAATGAGATTTTACTGAGAAAAGGACTTGGCTCATACAACTCTGTTTATAATCTACTGGTGGCCTGACTAGTGTGTCCCTCACTGGGTCTGAACCACAGGGCACAGTGGTACCTAGATAATAATTAGCTGGAAATCTGGGCTTGGTCATGACACTTTGGAAGTGGAAATAAATTGAGATCTCAAGTCTGATGATTGCAGGAGAAACCTGGCTAGGTACGAATATATTTAAAATGTAGGTAGTGTCTTAAAACCTCCTCAACCAGTTTCTCACTGATATTGTTACACCATGTAAAAAAAATTCCTTCAGTCATATTATTTTCAAGAAAAAAAGGGAATAAAGAGAGCTTACATGCAGTAACGTGATCCAAGGATGCAACTGCTAAAATGTTCACAGAATTATTCCTGAATTTGTTCACAGGTCTTTGGAGATGTGAATACAACACTCTCATGCAAACTCAGAATGAAATTGGGGTGTGAAATTCTCGTTTGGAAGCCGAGTTCAGTATACTTTATTTCCTTTATTAAAATAAATTGTCGGTTCTTCAGGTGTTCCATTCTATTGTCGCAATCAGATTTTAAAAGCGGTATTCACAACTTGAAAGGAGAAGCAGTGCTATAGCACTTATTTCAGGAAAAGAAGGTTCTACAATAAGCTCAAAACAAGAGATACCAGGAGACCTAGAAATGACTTCCCTGTCATGCGTGCCCCTGTTCTAGATCCTGAAAACGTGACATTGTCCACTGTCTATTGCTGTTTTATTGTTAGAGTTATGGTTATTTTGTTGTCACTGTCAGTAGTTTCAAAATTGAATAAATACACTGAAGTCAGTGAAATTGCTCTCAATTTCCAATGTCTAGGATGGTCTCAGAGGCAAAGTGATGTGCCAGCGTCTGCTTCATCTGTAGGAAAAAGCTTTTTGAATAAGTCAAGCCGATAAGGAAAAAGAAAACCAACTTACCATTTCCTCCAGTCAAATCTTGAAAGATTGGGATTTTAGGTCTCTCTGCAAAAGCATCTGCCTGGTTTACGAGAGCTTCCTTCACTGTTTCATACCCAGAGATCACTACTATTTTCTTCAGCCCCATCTGAACACTAAAGACTGGACCATATAATTTTGACAGCTGTCAGAAGAAGATAACAGTGATTTTCAACTTTTGCAGCCTACAAAAAAATCCACCACCTTTTCAGTGCTGCTTATTTTCCTGTCCTGCCTCTAAGTTACTAAAATGTTAAATATTTCCCTAAGTGCAGAGAAAGAGAATTGATTTAAATAATGTGAATGTGCCAGACATGATAGCTAGTGACTACATGGCCCAGTCAGGAGTGGAGTCCCGTTGTGCTAAACCAAGCAGAAGTGTTAACACCTGAAACCCCAAGTCAGTCAAGAATTGCACTGACAGATGTGTTTTCCCTCAAAAACCCCAGTAAATTCAATATTTGACTCCCATTTTCACAATGATCTCTGTTATTGTGATTCTTTTGTTATTGTATAAAAAGCCCAGCGTGTTACCTTTTTCACAAAATTACCACAGAAATAAGGTGAACACTTGTGATTAACCTGGGAGTTGTTTAAGGCTGAAACCCAGATGCATGAACTCGCGGTAAAGGGAGAAAATATTATAGTAACGAACAAATCTTGTTGCATTCAACTCTTCTCAAATAACAGTTTCTGACCCCTTGCTAAGGTTCATCTGTTGGGTGTAATAGGAGAAACTCTCTGACAACTTGGACTATGGGGCTTGGTGATGTTTTTAATTACGAGACCAATAAAAAAAGATAATGACTACCTGTAGGTAAGTCTTGTAGGGTCTCTTCAAATCAAACAAATGCAGATTTCCAATGATAGGTAATGCTCGTGGTCCTGGGGAAAAAATCTTTCTGCTGTAGTTATTCCAGAAACCTCCCGTTTTCAAAATGGATAGAAAGTCAAGATGAACACTAAACCAAAAGTGCAGCTGCTCCAGTCCATCTCTTTTCAGCCAAGTATTTGCTACAGCAAAGAGAAATGTGGTCCCTGGATCTCTGTCTTCCTGCAAAAATTTCCCTTGGGAGACACTTGTACTAGTCCATAATCTGCTCTCCCAACGAAGGGTATGTTTTTCTTGTGATTGGGGACTGTTTTTTTCTCTTCCTCTGTGTTTGCTAATGAAACCTCATTAGAATACAGAGACAGGCAAATGTTTGCTAAACAAGTGTATGTTGGAGAGTGTACATTTCACTGTCCAAGAATGAAAGTCCAAGAACATAGGGAACCACAGTTCATCAACGTGCTGTTTGGTATAAAAGTCATAAATTCTGCATGCTCTTCGGGTTACTGATTAGTCATATTTTTGTCATTAGGACAGGCACACAGCCTGTGTGAGAACTGAGAACTGAAATCAGAATGGCAATGCCCAAGCAATTAATGCACGGGGATTTAATTTTTTCAAAACACTTACAAATTGGCGTAACTTTGCTTCCATTGAATTAATCGGGAATTTCAAATCACAGAATCACACAATGGCTAAGGTTGGAAAGGATCTTTGGAGGCCATCTGATCCACCCCCCCTGCTGAAGCAGGGCCACCTAGGGCTGGTTGCCCAAGAATATGTCCAGATGGCTTTTGAGTATCTCCAATGATGGAGACTCCACAAGCTCCCTGGGCAACCTGTGCCAGTGCTTGGTCACTCTCACGGTATGAAAGTGTTTCCTGATGTTCAGAGAGAACCTCCTGTGTTTCAATTTGTGCCCATGGTCTCTAGTCCTGTCACTGGACACTGCTGAAAAGAGCCTGGCTCTTGGACAGGATGCTGGGCCAACTTTTCTAGACCGTGTTTTTACCAAGAAAGGTTGGACCAGGTGATCCTTGTGGTTCCTTCCAACCTGGTATTCTATGATTCTCTTTACCCTTTCTCCAGGTGTTTATTATGCATGCTGATAAGGCTCCCCTGAGCCTTCTCTCCTCCAGGCTAAACAGGCCCAGATTTCTCAGCCTTTCCTCATGTAAGAGATGCTACAGTCCCTTCAGCATCCTAGTGGTTCTTTACAGGACTCTCTCCAGTGTGTCCATATCAGGACCCCAGGTCTCTTTCTGCCAAGCTGCTTTCCAGCTGGGCAGCCACCAGCATGTCCAGGTGCCTGAAGTTTTTCCTGCCCAGGTGCAGGACTTTGAACTTCTCACTGTTGAACTTCATGACGTTCCTGTCAGCCCATTTCTCCGGCCTGTTAAGGTACCTTCTAGATGATGGCAAAACCTTCTGGTGTATCGGCCACTCCTCCTAGTTTGTTGTAATCAGGAAATTTGCTGAAGGTACACTCTGTCCCATCATCCAGGTCATTAATGAAGACTTTAAATAGGACTGAACTCCGTATTGGCCCCTAGGGTACCCTGCTATTTACTGGCCTCCAGTTGGACTGCATGCTATTGATGACTAAATTCTAGACCTGTTTTTTCCACAGATTTTCAACCCACCTCACTGTCTGGTCATCCAGCCCATATGCCAACAGCTTGTCTATGAGGATCTTATGGCAGACAGTGTAAAAAGCCTTACCGAAGTCTAAGAAGACTTCTTGTGACTAAGAAGACTCGTTCTTGTGACCAAAAACCTGCAGCAGAGCTGTATGAGGAAGAAGCTGGAGAGGCCTAAGTGGTGCCACAGAAGGACTGGTTTGCTCCATTCTTACTGGGAGCATAACGTTGTTTTTCGTTTGTTCATTTTTTGTTTGTTTGTTTGCTTTTTGTTTTGTTCTGTTTTGTTTTGTTTTCAGGCAAGAGTGCATCCCCAGAAGCTATTTCAAGTGTGAAGGCCGATCTTTCCAGCTTTGAAGACAACATTGGCAACAGTTTGATTTGAAATGGAGAAAAGTATTTTTTATTTTTCCATGTTTTTATCATTGTAATTAAAGGTACATTATTCTTTAGCAAACTAATTTATTTTCATTTCCATACAGCATATCACCACATGGCATCACCTGAGAACCCTCTATGCATCTGTACTGCAGTTCTCCATCAGATGTACATCTTATGTAACTTTGTCTCAGGTTGAGCTGTTCCGTTATATTTGTATGTGTGTGCATTCAGGGCACTGGTGCAGGGGTAAATTGTGCAATGGACCCTTTGGATGGGGCTGTGCTGGAGGTGTGGAAGGTCGAAGTCCTTGTGCATGTATGTGTGTAGGTCAGTGTATAACCCTTTGAGGTCTGGCCCAGAGACTGACACTGACCTCTTTCATTGAGGGGAATATGCAGAGGTGTAGGGAAGGCCTGAATTAAATGGATTTTGCTATCTCCCTCCTGGGATTCATCTTCACAGTGACCACCACCTTCCCTTTCAAAAAGTCACTGAAAGTCATGACTGCTACCTTCCATTATGATGGTGTGCTTGGACTAAAAATCCCTCACTGGATTCAGAAGTACCAACCTTCCCATGTGGGACTAGTTACAATGATATTTCATCTGGCTGTTTCGGGAAAAGCAGATGGCTAAGAAAAGCTTAGGAACGTGGCACTGCACAGACTTCATGCGTCTTTGGGGGGACCGTAAACCCAAAGGAGGGAGAGATGTCCAGGTCGGAGGTAGAAATTCCAGGGGGAGGCTGGAAGGTGAACCTCTGCAGGAGGCTGGTGAAGAAGAGGAAGAGCTCCATTTTGGCAAGAGTCTCTCCAACACACATCCTCCGCCCTGGAATAAAATGCAAGATGGAGCATAGGAGAGTCAGTAGGAACTGCTTCTAGAGATGTTGTCAGGGCCTCTGAGCTCTTGTGGAGGGAATTCAAAGATCAGACTCTTTGTTAAAGCTGGACCTATGCAATTAGTAGGTACAGGTGGAAGAAAGGAGGAGAGGAGAGGAGAGGAGAGGAGAGGAGAGGAGAGGAGAGGAGAGGAGAGGAGAGGAGAGGAGAGGAGAGGAGAGGAGAGGAGAGGAGAGGAGAGGAGAGGAGAGGAGAGGAGAGGAGAGGAGAGGAGAGGAGAGGAGAGGAGAGGAGATCTCTGGGAACAGTGTAGGAGGCCAGCTCCAATGGGAAGAGAATCTTAGATGTCCAGTTCACCTCAGAACGCTAAAACCAGAATACAAAATACCTGCTGAAAAAGGCATGAAAGCATCTTTCTTTACAAACTTCCCCTCCGAGTTGAGGAAATGCTCAGGGTAGAAGATGTCTGGTTTCTCCCACTGTGATTTGTCTCGCAGAACAGAAGCCAGTAAGGGGACGATGTAGGTTCCCTGCAAGCCAAGGCAGAACTGTTACTGCACTGAGGGTGGAGTTGCTGTGACCATCATAGCAATGGTGAGTGTTGAAGCCCAAAAACTACACTTTAAGAAGAAAAGTCCTGCGAAAGTATCTGTGAGAACCCTAGGGTGAGTGACCGTTCTTGGATGCAAGCAAGACTTGAAAGGGGGATGTGTCAAATGGGGGACAGAGGGAAGGAAAGGAGTGAGGAAGGCATCTCACCTTGGGAATGAAATAGCCTTTGAGGGTGACATCTTCAGTAGTCTCATGAGGCAAGTTCAATGGCACGATATTAGCAAACCTTTGAACTTCATGGACGACAGCATCTGTATATGGCATTTGAGATCGATGCTCGATTCGTGGTGGGTTCGATCCTATCACTTGCTCTATCTCTTCTTGGACTTTTTCTGTGAAAGGAATAGGGGTCATATATAGATAGATCACTCAAATGTCTCTTTCTTCTACCAGGAATGTGGGGGTGTGAAGAATTCACTTTTTGTCCAGCCCTGTTCAGGGTGGAGTTACATTTGAGGTGACCTGATGAGAAGGAAGCTGCTGATTGCCTACTTTCCACTTACTCTGAATTTCAGGATATTTCATCATGAGCAGAAGGCCCCAGCGCAGAGTGGTAGACGTGGTCTCCATACCAGCTGTAAACAGATTTCTCACAACTGCAATTAAGTTTTCATTATGGAAATATCCATTGGCCTTTCCATCCTCCTGGATATATGAAACAATCATAATATCAGCTGATTAAAGATTCAATAAAGTACTTTTTCTTTGGAGAACAGGGGATAGCTTTCACATGCAGTCCTCAGGGAGGAGTTAAGTGTAAAGTATAAGAAGGTTTTGAGGGGATGCCTTGAGAAACCTGCACACTCAAGTCAACAAGGGTCTTCTCATGGGTTATGTCAGTGACAGGAATGTTTTGGAAAAGAGCGAGCAGTCACTGCGGGTCACCCATGTGGCCCATCATTTGCTTCAGAGGTTTTCTGTCTGTGGGGTATGGTGGGTAAGGTTTGTTGGGAAGAAGAATAAATTTGCAGTCAGAGCTGGGTTTTAATATGAAGTCCAGAGGTACTGGGCCATTATGTTGACTTCGACAACCTCTAGCATCAGAAGAGAACCTAGAAGTGTGGTTCATTTTCCCCTGTAATCCAACAGCCAACCCAGACTTTTGCTATAGCCGACTTGGGCTCAAATCTCATGACTTCATACCATGTAAAAGTGAGGGCTGGGTACAAACACTGCCACATTTTTACAAGAATTGTAAAACTAGATTTTGGTTGAAGTGGATAAATGAAATCTTGTGCGAGTTGGCAACTGAAACTGAGAAATACCTACCAATGAGTCTTGGTTCCCTGGCTGTTTCTGCAAAGGGGAATGTGAGTGTAAAAGAGGGTCAGGAACACTGGGGTACAGAGAGGGATTTTAAACTACAGATAAAGACAGCTTCTCCTACTTTGCTTGCTGATTAGTGTTTGGTGCTTTCCTGATAAATGAAGTGGGGAGACATAAAAGATGATTGTCTGTGATCAATATATCTCCTAGCTGAAATGACTGCACAGGCTTTTAGCCTGACCACGGATTTTGGTATGACTTTTGCACATGTTGTATCTCTTCTAAAGGACATTTGTTTATCAAGCCTTGAAAGGAAAGTGAGGAGATTTGAAGAAGCTGCTGGGATTCAATTACCTCTTGTTGTCTCACAAGGAAGGAGTCTATGAATGTCCTCTGGTCGTTTCTGTCCAGGGTTTTGAGGCGTTCTATGAAAACAACCTCAATAAAAGCTTTCATTTCTTTTGAGTTCTGAATAAAAATTTTGTGGTTCTTCAGGAGGAATCCAAGGACTGGGAATATGTTGTATATCTGCAAGATGCAGAGATGGCAAGGATGAAAAAACAGTTGCTAAGTAGATGCACCACAGTTCAACAATGTGTATTAAGAAAAGCTTTTACAGAAGATGGTGCATAGCCTTATGCTCATGATGCAAAATGTCGCTTTCTTCTTCTTCCCTGGCTGGCAGTGTGAAATTGTTAAAATGTGTTCCCCATGGTGGATTACTCACAGTAGTCAATAATGGTCTAGAAATCCCATATTTGTGCATCTGTCCTTGACACAATTTCTTACCTCTCCACTTCTAGACAATTCATCCTTCCCTTTCCACACTGGTTGAAATGTGAGTCTCAGGTTTAAGAGACAGTTATGGACATTCCCGCACTGGTTTTGACCTTATTGTTTATAACTGGAGGTGGGGAATAATGACCAACTTCTACTGCTAAGAGACACAATCGTTGTATCACAGAATAACAGAATTATATGTTGTTCAATTCTTCATAATGAAGGAGGAACTGACAGTTTACCAGGCTATGCTGCTCAGTTAAATCCATAAATAGCATCAGAGGTGCACCTTCTGCCGTTTCAGGGTGCATTTATCATGAAGAGATTGATGTTTTGCAATGACTGGATTTGGAGAGGTATATCATTGTGTTGTGTAATCATGCTTTTACAGAGCAATATTCAAACCATATGAATTACCGAAACTGATGGAGATCCAAAAATCCTGATATTCTCATTTATCAATGACAGGAGCCTCTTGAATGTGGGGTCTTCGTAGTCATATCGTTTCCCAAGCAGTATGGATACGATGACATTAGCAACAGCAGCATTCATCATCAGCGTCATCTCAAGGGGCTTCCCTAGGGTGGGAAAAGGAGGTGCAAACAACCAAGTCATTCTAATTAATTAAAAAAGCATGCAGAAGCTTGGTGAAGTCTGTGACATAGTAGGCACAGAGCTGGCAGGAGGAAAGACTTCCCCATCTCAGAGTTAACATGTCCCATTTTGCCTGACTGTGAGTCTTTTGTGCTCCCCTCCATTTTCTTCAAGATTATTTCATCCCTGGTTCTTTGTGGCCCTTCCCAAGGCTGCTTTGTTTGGGCATACATTATATTAAATTTTTGCGATATAAGGGAAAATCTCAACATTGCCATTTCCTCATCGGTGCCATCCTCAGTTGTCCCTCACCACTATTCTTTGAGAATTGGACTGTGTCCCTTCAGGTCCTTTAGGTACAGTTTCCTAACTCAGTAGCGTTTGGTCACACAATCTTTCCTGCTGGGGTTCTCAGTCCTACAGCTTCTAAGTCCCTCTGGTACTTTGCAGCTTGACAAATGTTCAAGGTGAGGACTTGACGCCTGAACTAGAATGATGATGTAGAAATCTGTTTTTAGCCCAAGTCTGCTTGGACAAAACAGCTGCATGCTGAAGTCCTGTTGTTGGTAATTGAGCCTAGTGAAATGTGTAACTGGGTGTTCTGTCTCCTACTGGAAGGACTTTCCCAGACATGTGACTTTAGGAATAATGAGTTTTTTAGCACAGGTATGTAAGTCCTTGCAATAGACTTCTGCCTCTAAATCAGTTAAAGCTGCTGCACATGGGGAAACACATTACTCTTCTCAGAAGTACTCTTTCATGTCTGAGTCCATGTTTGACTTCGACTGCCTCAATGAATGTTTTTCATCTGCATGTCAGGCAATTGCCAGGAAGAGAGGCAGAGACAGAAAGCTCACATTAACTCCTTGAAGCTTGGATGCTGGAGAAAGGTAGATCTCTGAAAGAGAGATTCTTCTTCCTTGACCCTTGGCATCTTTGTAGGAGGCTTGAGGAAAATCAGGGTGTTACAAAGGTAAAAATCCCCCCACCTTTTTGTGACTCAATTGCATCTGCCAGGCATCCACACTCTTCTACAACACGATCCTCTATGGCCTTCTTGCCCATTCCAAAGTCTCGTAAGGTTGTAAGAGTAAATCTTCGCATGACTTTCCAATTTTCTCCATCAGAAAATGTAACTCCTGAAACAAAAATTGAAAACACAGAAATAGAAATTTAGTAATGAGAGCAAAGATTCCTCATATACCCTGAATCCTAGTAAAGAAGGTGAGTGGTGGCAGGAAACGTCTCAAGCTCTCAAGGCTTGTTGTGTCCTCAGGTAGAATGAAATAAAGAGCAACTCCACCACCACACCTGGCCGGCCTGTCTTTCCTGAAAAGGGCATAGCCATCCATCACCACATTCCAGTCATGTGAACTGTCCCACCATGTTTCTGTGATTGCCACCAGATCATAACCTCCCGACCGAACACAGGATTCTAACTCCTCCTGCTTATTCCCCATGCTGCGCGCATTGGTGTACAGGCATTTCAGGGAGCAAGCTGAGCACACCCATTTCTCCCTAGGGGCATAGGAGGCCACCTGGTCCTCATCAGTTTTGGAATGCTGCCCCACTGGGACAAGCCCAGCTACAACCCCATCCCCCTTCGAGCCTAGTTTAAAGCTTTCCAAATGAGCCCAGCTAATTCCTGCCCCAGCATCCTTTTGCCCCTACGAGATAAACCTTTCCCGCGTGACACTGTCCGGACTGGTGTCTTATAAAACCAAGCATTATCAAAAAATCCAAAGCCCTGCCTGTAGCACCACTCTTGGAGCCAACCATTTAGAGACTGAATTTTACTATTCCATCCCACATCGTCACTTAAAGATGGAAAGAGTGAAGAGAAGATCACTTGAGCCCCTGAGTCTTTCACCATCCTTCCCAAGACCTTGAAATCATTCTTCATTCCCCTCAGACTACAGGAAGCAGCTTCCTCCCCATCTGTCTGGAAGACCAGCAGCGGGTAGTAGTCTGTCGGGTGCACCAGTTTGGGGAGGTCTCTAGTGATATCCTTGATCTGGGCTCCAGGTAGAGTAAAAACTTCCCTAAGATGAGGGTCAACTCTGCATATTGGGCCCTCTGTTCCTTTCAGAAGGGAATTTCCTATTACAATCACCCTTCTTTTTTTCTTATCAGAGGCAGTCTTAAGTTGTGAAGTCAACCGCCTCTTCCTATGTGATATTGTAGGGATTGGAAGGGATCTCGAAAGATCATCCAGTCCAATCCCCCTGCCGGAACAGGAACACCTAGATGAGGTTACACAAGAAGGCATCAAGGCAGGTTTTGAATGTCTCCAGAGTAGGAGACTCCACAACCCCCCTGGGCAGCCTGTTCCAGTGTCTGTCACCCTCACTGAGAAGAAGTTTCTTCTCAAACTTAAGTGGAACATCTTGTGTTCCAGTTTGAACCCATTATCCCTTGTCCTATCATTGGTTGTCACTGACAGGAGCCTGGCTTCATCCTCGTGACACTCACCCTTTATATATTTGTAAACATTCATGAGGTCGCCCCTCAATCTCCTTCAAACTAAAGAGCCCCAGCTCCCTCAGCCTTTCCTCACACAGGAGATGCTCCAATCCCTTAATCATCTTTGTTGCCCTGCACTGGACTCTCTCCAGCAGTTCCCTGTCCTTCTTGAACTGAGGGCCCAGAACTGGACACAATATTCCAGATGTGGTCTCACCAGGGCAGAGTAGAGGGGGAGGAGAACCTCTCTGACCTACTGACCACCCCCCTTCTAATACACCCCAGGATGCCATTGGCCTTCATGGCCACAAGGCACAGTGCTGGCTCATAGTCATGGTCTCAGAAAAAGAGAGAGCTCCTTCTGGAGGAGCGAGCTAAAGGCTGGGATTATTGTTTATTCTCTCTTAAAGAGAGACTTATTATCTATTAAAGAGACATATTTTCTCAAATATAAATTGAAGTGGGAAATTTAAAATAAACATTCATTAATATCAATCGCACAAGGAGTATTTGGAGATAGTGCTGCTGATTTAATAGACACTTGCCCGCCAGCTTGTATTGGGTTTATGCAAAAGGTTTTGGCAGCTGGTTGCCTACAGGGGTGACCTTTGTAAGAAGAGATCAGGAGACACCCCAATGTCACCTTCTCAACATGTCACCTCTAAAGGAAGACTCTGTCAAGGATTCAGACCTCTAAATTATGTGTTTATGTGTAAATTAAGAGTATAACCTCTCCCTTTTCCACATGGATATCACCATATATTGTTCAATTTCTCTCTCATTTCCATTGCCTCACAAGCTTAGCCAAACAAAGTGAGAGGTTCTACATCCTCCTGTCCATGGAGAAAGTCTCATCCTTCTTTGCAGAAGGCAAGTGTAGGGAGAACAGAACAGCACACTCACCTCTTCCTTTTCCTCCTCCTGTTTTTTCAGCAATTGGTATTTCAGGTCTCCCCGCAAAAGCATCCGCCTGCTTCACCAGAGCTTCCTTCACTGTGTCATATCCTGATAGCACCACCACTTTCCTTGATCCCATCCAAATGCTGAAGACTGGACCATAAGTTTTGGATAACTAGCGAGATGAAAGGGATCATTAAAAGATGATATTTCGCAAGCTCAGAATACCTGCTTTTTTTTAGCAGGTTTAATGTTCACTCTCCTACATGGCACTGACTTTTCAATCACTGTCTAAAATGTGGTCTGTAATCCTCTGTTAGGTACTGGAGTACACAGAATTTTAGAGAGGCTAAAGGAAAGGCTGAAGAGCAGACATCCTTGGCACTGTGTTCCTTTGAAGAGAAAAATGCCAAGTGAATTTCTCAGTAATTGTGGCAAAACCTGTTCAGTTTCTGCTATATGAATCTGGACAAGCAGCTGGCATAATGAGTAAACAACTCTTAAATACCTGGAGTTGCTGCCTTTAGGAGCAAGGTGCAAAAGCTGCAGCCACAACCAGGCAGCAATAGACGGCATGGCTCACATAGGAATGAAATCCAAGAAGTTAAGAATGTCTTCATTTTGAGTTATGAGATAACAATGTCCACTACATGGACTCTGTATGTAACTTGATTGAGAAGCTAAGAACTCATAGAGAACATGTTACTACCAAGGAGACCAGTTTCCAAGGTGGTAATAGCTCAGGACACATGAACTGTTTGAAACTCTTGGGCTTGCTGTTCATGGCTTTGAGGCATGGCACAGTGAGAGGACCCCAAATATCCTACACTATCTGATTGTCACATACCATCTTCCCTGGAGTTTACTGCCACTAGATATGAAAGAATAAGCAATGTGTGTTTGTTTCCTACTTTGATCTGGGAAATCAGGAAAGTTCCTCCTTTGTGGTGAGGATGAAAGGAGGGGATCAAAAAGCTGTATTCTACCAGTTCCCTGATTGCTGAGTCCACCAGACAGCCTCCAGAATAGTCTGATCTCATCCCTAAATGTTCCAGAAACCCCTGGTGGAAGTTCTTGTAGGAGCAAGGGATGCATGGTTCCTCTCTCCTGGTTACCCTTGTCTGGAGAGCCCCAGCATTTCCTTTGCTCCACAGAAACAAGTCAATTCTCTTGATGACATGGCTGGAAATCAGTTCCTCTGCACTGACTCAAGACCATGCAGTGGGAAGAGCAGTTACTGCAGAGAATTAATTCTGTTATGTTTGCATCTACCTGTCCAGCTAAAAGTTTGCATCCTTTTTTAGGGGTCAGTGGCTGCCCTAAACAGACAGCTCTGAGAAAAAGAAACAACAGAAGTTACCTCTAGCATTGTCAGGTGAGGTCTCTTCAGATCCATGATGTGCAGATTTCCAATGATGGGTAAAGGCCTGGGTCCTGGGGGGAACTTTTCTTCCATGTGGCTCTTCCAGACATTTTGTCTTTTCAGAATCAACAGGAGAATGAGTATAAACAGTAACCCTACAGGAACCAGGCTGATCCAATTCATCGTTTTTGAGCAGAAGTTTAGCTGAGAAGATCAGAATTCAGGCAAAGAGTGCAATCTCCTGTCAGAAGTTGAGAGTTTCAAGCATTAATGGCATGTCTACACATACAGAGGTATAAGCTTCACCTCTAAGAAATGGTAGAAGTTCCCATCTGGGGTTTTATGCTAGGAGAGTCCCTACTGGACACTTTCATGGGTGTGTGCACCCACTTTACTCAGTGCTGGTTACTGTTTAATGGGTGATGTCTAAACTAGTCTTGTGCTTTGGCAGACATGTCTGTGGGCATAAGTCCAATATAGAAACAGCAAGACAAACACTTGCTTTGAACTGAGGTGGAAGCAGAAAGGAAGGATTGGTACTTAGGCTTTGCCTTCTCTCTTCATGGAAGATGTTGGGGATACCAGGTCTTGACAAGAGAAGAAGCTTAGATTATTAGGGATATGGGACAGTTATGAAGATTCCCCTCGGGTGACCTGAATGTGGATTTATGGTTTTGATGCATTGTGGGTCCTATAGTAGCAAGTTGCATTGATCAGTAATGCCTGAGAGGAAGAGCTCAGTGTCAAAATCCTTTGAGCTAGCTGATTAATTTGTTGTGACACACACGTCTTTGATCTAGCAGGAGTTCAAACACAGTGAAATGTAGAATCAGACTGAACTGACCAAATGGTGAGGTCTTTGTTGATCTGATAGCTTCATTTTCCTTTAAAGTGATTAGATGACAAGGGACACATTCTCCTACAAAACCAGAAGCTGGAACAGGTCAGATAATCCACACCTTACATGTTCCTGATTTTCACATAATGGTTGAGGTCATCTGGTCCAACCTGCCTGCTTGAGCAGGACAACCTAGAGCCAGTTGCACAATAGGGCCATATCTTCAGCTGTGGCACTTGCCTGTGACATCCGACTCAACAGCAATTTCAGGAAGAGAGGTGGAGAGAAGAGCTTATGTGATTTTCTCTGAATGAGGAGCCAAACTGAGGAGAAACTTGAGAAAAGATGGCCTCTGGTGGTTCAGGAGAGAGGGCTGAAGTACAGACTGACTCGTATGTCTTAAGGTCTAAGAGAGTGAGCAGCAGAGAAGGAGGTGTTAAAAGAAGAAGCCATGGAGAAGAAGAAACCATCCAGGGTTTTCATTGAGACTGACCAGAGATGAGCTGCAGCCTCCAGAACGGTGTTTGGAAGAGCCTTCTAGTAACGTTGTAGAGAACTAAATGGTACATGACCTTGAGACAGGAACATGAAGGCTGTGTGAGTTAAGATGCCCAGGCTGAGCCTCTTGTCCTTGACTCTTTAAATCATCAGGATCCCTGCAGAGATACAATCAAAGGCTCAGGAGAGGGTTTAGGCCCCCAGTGGATTGCCATGTGGAGATCTAGAGGAGAAGAACACAGGCACCTGGCTAGTAGCCTGGAAGAGGAGCTAGAGCTGTCCTACCCCAAGTCTGCTGCAGTCCCCGGCATCTCTGGAGGAAAAACAAAGACAGTTTACCTACTTGGAAGGTGTCCTGGAAAAAGTCCAGGGCCTATGTCCAGGTGTGTGCTACTTGGCTTATTTCTACTCCACCCCCAAAAAGGAGGTGAAAAGGTACTGAGAATGTCATTCTTTCCACATACGTCTGGGATTTAACTATTAACAAAGACTGAGTCAGATACTGACTCTTGAGATCTGAAAGGAAGCAGCAGTTCTGAGTTCATTTCTTAAAGACGTGCCCAGGGTAAGGTCTGTGCAGAGCTTAAGAACAAACACAGCATTTATTTGTCTGTGTAAGACTCTCCAGGTTACTGGAAGGACACTGTGGGATCTAGGGACGTCTCTTGAAATGCAGTGAGAGGAGGCAAACCCTCTCACCCTGTTGCCCTTGTTCGCTCAGTCCTGTTGATTTCCTCCAGCAGGTTCCTGCAATGCCAGCAAGCATTGAGTGAGCTGAGCAGGATGAGGTTTCCACAAACATGAGCACCAGGCTGTGAGTGTGTCTTCCCTGCTTGGGAACATTTCCCCTTGGCCTAATTTTGAAGCACAAATTCAAGATCCTTCTTTGGACCAATATTTGTGGCTCCTCCAAGGTCTGACAGGTGTTGTCACTGGACACATATCTTGAACCAGATGAGTTGTTTCTAAAATGTTAGGTTTATAATAGCCGAATACTTTGCTGCTCCATGGTGTTTTACATGATGAATGAGGAGAACTAGGTCAGGTTCATCTAGGAACAGGAGAAAATTCTTGTGGTGCTTAGTCATTTCAGTGAGCAGAACTGCCTCAACCAGAGCATGGTGATTCAAGGCCAGAACTAACAAAAGCCTGAATTAAGATTTTATTTTAATGGCCATTTATGACAGATAATGCAAGAGCTACTGCTTGACTGTGCTATGAAACAATCCTCTCAGGGAATGCTCAGACCTGACACCCCCTGGATGTCCTTTCAGCTAGGACATCTAGACTTAAATCTGAAAAAGAACCCCTGTGAATTGGGAGTATCAGAAGCCTTTTTATGAAAAAGAAATCGCTATATCTTTGATGGTGAGTATGACATGAAAAAAACATATTCAAATATCATGCAGGGTTAAAAATACACTAATAGGGTCTCGAAAAAATGCAGAGTGCTGTGGATATG
Source organism: Streptopelia decaocto (assembly GCF_964273445.1). Taxonomy (NCBI): domain Eukaryota; kingdom Metazoa; phylum Chordata; class Aves; order Columbiformes; family Columbidae; genus Streptopelia; species Streptopelia decaocto. Next base: position 115,923,405 of record NC_138656.1, read on the forward strand.
ATAGACAAGTAAGATGATATGTAAGAAATAGGAACTTAATTGAGCAATGACAGAACCTGCAAAGCAGGAGGAATGCCAGAGAGGGACCAGTCATCATGGGAGTAGGGATCTCCTGTGCATTGTCAAATGGTGCAAGTGCGTAAGCTTAGGTGAACATCATGCTCTGTGGAAACCTCAAGAGGCAACCCCTCTCTGTCCTTTGATTTTATACAGAATTCGGGTATTTATATAAGGCAACTCCTCTTTGTTGGCACGGCATATGAAGTCTTCATCCCAGCCAACATTATTGGTGACTTTTTAAAAGGGATGTGCAAAAGGTAGACATGGCTCCTCAGGAAAGACACAGAAGCCACCTTTCCTTGTGAGTGCATTGTGAGTGGTCATAGACATACAGCTGGGTATGGTAAGAGTCAAAGAAGCCCAGGCCATAGAGTGGTTGTGGACCACCAATTACAATGCAGAAATAAGTTATTTAAACCATCATGGAATTTGCTAAAAACCTCCCTCATATTTAAGATGACACTATGAATTCTGATTTATAATCATTGCATACTAACTGAGAAACTAATAATATCCAGAGGCTGGAGGAATTAGCAGAGATTTGTGAATACTCTCATCAGAGGGGTGTCCTGAGAAATCTGAGTGAAATCTGAGTTGTGAAGTGGCCCCAAGAAAATGTCGGGGTGGGGTGGGCAGGCTTTGGTAACAAAAAACCACTGAAACAAGTAGTTCTTGTCTAAGATCTGTACTTGCAACAGCAGCTAAAGGAAAATCAAAGACACCTGCTGAAAAAGGCATGAAAGCATCTTTCTTCACAAATCTTCCCTTGGCTTCAAGGAAATGCTCAGGATAGAACTTGTCTGGTTTCTCCCACTGTGATTTGTCTTGCAGGACAGAGGTCAGTAAGGGAATGACGTAGGTGCCCTGCAAAATGAGACCATGGGATTAATCCGTAGACTTGTGGTGGCAGTAATGGCAATCAGACTCCAAGATTGTCAGGCTGGAGAAAGATTATTCTGACTGTTGTTACGCATCTTCATTAGTGAGTTCATATTTATCACATTAACCAGGTCTGAGAAAGAAGAAATGCTAAAAGAAACAATCCATAAGCATCTCACCTTGGGAATGAAATAGCCTCTGAGGGTGACATCTTCAGTAGTCTCATGAGGCAAATCCAATGGCAGGATATTAGCAAACCTCTGAATTTCATGGATGACAGCATCAGTATATGGCATCTGAGTTCGATGCTCGATCCATGGGGGGTTTGACCCTATGACTTGCTCTATCTCTTCTTGGACCTTTCCTGGGGAAAAAATCAAGTATAAGGAAGAGTAAAGGATTCATTCGTCCCTTAGACATACTGTACTTTACTGGTCTAAAGTACAAATGACCTTGAGTGAAAACCATAAATTCTCCCCCAATTTTTTTTTCCTTTCGTTAATGATGGGAGGCAGACAGAACTACAGTGTTTGATTATTTCTTTACCAATAAGAAACCTAAAGACTTACATTTTTTTGCTCTCGCTTCTGTCCAAAGTTTCTTGTTCTGACCAAGAGGTGTCTCAAAAACTCCACTTGGCTGCTAACAACCCTGTACCGTAAACTGGGATGCAGATGATAATGAACAATTCCCTGGATTTTCTCTGGCATTTAAAACCGCAGTAAAATCCATTTAGCATTTAGACAGGCCTTTGGTTTATCAACAGCTTGTTTCTGAAGGAAACCCATTTTGTTGCCCAGCACAGGACAGCACTGTTCTTTCTAATTAATGAGATTTTACTGAGAAAAGGACTTGGCTCATACAACTCTGTTTATAATCTACTGGTGGCCTGACTAGTGTGTCCCTCACTGGGTCTGAACCACAGGGCACAGTGGTACCTAGATAATAATTAGCTGGAAATCTGGGCTTTTTCTAACTTAGTGTATTAAGAAATACATTGATACTCGAGGTTCCCATCCAGTTCATAATGCACTGAGTGTAACAGCATCTATCATAAGACCACTTACTCTGAATTTCAGGGTACTTTAGCACCAGCAGAAAGCTCCAGTTTAGTGTGGTGGCAGTTGTCTCAACACCAGCAGTAAACAAGTTGCTCACCAAGTTTAGCAAGTTGCCATTATGGAAATACTCATTGGTAGTGGTTTTCTCCTGAAAGAAGTTGTTGAGACGAAGGGATGAAATCTTCAAATTTTCCATGTGAAAAATGTGTTCTATGTGGCTAAATGTTTACTAAGAAATAAATCCTATATTTAAAAAAAAAAAAGTGTGAAAGACAAAGAGCAGCTTTGGGCTTGTACCTGGTGAAGAACATTGACATAGGTTCTATGTTTTGCATGATCTCTGCCCTTACTAGGGACAACTGCAAAGGGAGATGGTTTCTCTATGAATACTGTAGCCCAGATATATCAGAGACACCAAATAAGGATTCTGTGAAAGCCCAGGTAGTGCTTTTGTTTTGTAATGCATTATGTTTTTGAAAGAGACAGAAGGACTAGGATAACAGCAGATAAAAAGATGCAACCTCTGTAAATGTATTACTACAGTCTGGAGAAAAGCGTGAATAAGGGTAAATATTTGCTGACCAAAAGGGGCTGGAGCTGCAACAGAGTAAATATGTGTTTAACTCTACTGGTTTGTTAGATGTGTTTTGTCACAGATAGATTCCCTGAAGAAACACAGCTATAATTATAAGAAGAGAAAAGAAATAATAAATCATAGAATCATAGAAGTCTTGAGTTGGAAGGGACCCACAAGGATCATCAAGTCCAACTCCTGTCCCTGCATATGACAAAACGTCTTCATATAACCATAAAAATTCAAATAAAAGAGAAAATATTCAGTTACCTCCTGCTGTTTAACAAGGAAAGCATCAATAAGACTTCTTTGATCATTTTTATCCAGAGTTTTGAGATGTTCTACAAAAGTAACTTGTACATAAGCATGGAATTCCTCTTTGATTTGTAGAAGAGTCTTGTTAGCCCTGAGCAGAAGTCCAAGGTATGGGAAAATGTTGTCCATCTACAATAGTGAAAGACATTAAGGAGAACTTAGCAGCCAGAGGTCTGAAAACACTGCAGAAGCAAATGAATAATACTGTGTCCATTTTGCAGATATAAAATCAGAGACTTAACGTTACTATTTTCTTCTTTAGAACATGAAAAAGTGACTGGATGAATTCAGGGTAGAAAATCCATCAAGGACCGCTGAGTACAAGGAAACCTCTCAGCCCCAAATTGCTGGAAGCAGAAACTAGGTAGAGCCTGATATTTTTTTCGTCCAGATTTAGCACTCTTTCATACTGTAGCTTAACTATGTGGTTGAGAGATTGAAGATTTGATTGTTGGCTTCAGGATTCCCAGACGGCCTCTGAAGATTTGTTTTACCCAAGTAAGTGCTTGTAAACCTTTTACGTCTCAAAGACTCGGATTTTTTCTGTTTAACAGAAACAATTGACTACCAGTATTATAATACTATATGTTCCTATGGCATCCAGTGGAACAGCAGCATCAAAATGTTTATCATTACAGTAACCAAAGGTTTCCCAGCAAGCCTCATGCTTTCATTGGTCAAATGTAGAAGTCTCACGAATCTGGAGTCTTTGTAGTCAAAACGTTTTCCAAGTAATATTGACACAATTATGTTAGCAACTGCTGCATGAATTATTTTTACTAGCATCAAAGGGCTTTCCTACACAATGAACAAAATAAAAAATTATATTGTGGCAACAAACTATGTAAACTTAATACTAATGATAGATATTTATTTATTTTGTTATTATTCATTGCTGGTTTTGATTATTATCCACTGTTAGGACAACATGCCAAGACACAAAAATACTAGAGGAGCCAAATTCATCTAATTAGTGCAGTCTGAAGTACGATATTTCTTAAAAAGGTCTGAACTTGAGAAGGTTACTGGCAAGCCTCTGGGTACTTGAACAAAACCTTAGAGATTTGAAGAATAAATGATCTACTCACTACTTCTTGTGACCCAATGTTGTCTACCAGATACCCATACTCCTCCACAATACGGTCCTCAATGGCCCTTTTTCCCATTCCAAAATCTCGTAGCGTCGTGAGAGTAAATCTGCGCATCACCTTCCAGTTTTCACCATGAGCAAAAATAATCCCTGACACAAAGAGAATCTTTTCAGTTGGCTGAAGATTTTAAATAATAACTAATCTGTAGACAAATAATATAGGTATTTAGAAGTAGTCACTTTTAAAACAAAGTAAATTACATCTAGCTGATGAAAAGAAAAATAACTTTCCCGTAAGTATTTTCAGGCTTCAATAATAGGTTTATCGCACACACAGAAAAGGAAGATAAACTATTTAAGATACATTTCATCAAATCTTAAGAAGAATATGTATCTCTGAGAGACACTTGTCACTGAAAGAAAGGGGCCATTGGAATTTCAGTTTCAAACTGTTGGTCATGACACTTTGGACATGGAATTAAATTGAGATCTCAAGTCTGATGATTGCAGGAGAAAGCTGGCTAGGTACAAACATATTTAAAATGTAGGTAGTGTCTTAAAACCTCCTCAACCAGTTTCTCACTGATGTTGTTACACCATGTAAAAAAAATTCCTTCAGTCATATTATTTTCAAGAAAAAAAAGGGAATAAAGAGAGCTTACACGCAGTAACGTGATCCAAGGATGCAACTGCTAAAATGTTCACAAAATTATTCCTGAATTTGTTCACAGGTCTTTGGAGATGTGAATATGACACTCTCATGCAAACTCAGAATGAAATTTGGGTGTGAAATTCTCGTTTGGAAACTGAGTTCAGTATACTGTATTTCCTTTATTAAAATAAATTGTCGGTTCCATTCTATTGTCGCATTCAGATTTTAAAAGCGGTATTCACAACTTGAAAGGAGAAGCAGTGCTATAGCGCTTATTTCAGGAAAAGAAGGTTCTACAATAAGCTCAAAACAAGAGATACCAGGAGACCTAGAAATGACTTCCCTGTCATGCGTGCCCCTGTTCTAGATCCTGAAAACGTGACATTGTCCACTGTCTATTGCCGTTTTATTGTTAGAGTTATGGTTATTTTGTTGTCACTGTCAGTAGTTTCAAAATTGAATAAATACACTGAAGTCAGTGAAATTGCTCTCAATTTCCAATGTCTAGGATGGTCTCAGAGCCAAAGTGATGTGCCAGCGTCTGCTTCATCTGTAGGAAAAAGCTTTTTGAATAAGTCAAGCCGATAAGGAAAAAGAAAACCAACTTACCATTTCCTCCAGTCAAATCTTGAAAGATTGGGATTTTAGGTCTCTCTGCAAAAGCATCTGCCTGGTTTACGAGAGCTTCCTTCACTGTTTCATACCCAGAGATCACTACTATTTTCTTCAGCCCCATCTGAACACTAAAGACTGGACCATATAATTTTGACAGCTGTCAGAAGAAGACAACAGTGATTTTCAACTTTTGCAGCCTACAAAAAAATCCACCACCTTTTCAGTGCTGCTTATTTTCCTGTCCTGCCTCTAACCAAAATGTTAAATATTTCCCTAAGTGCAGAGAAAGAGAATTGATTTAAGTAATGTGAATGTGCCAGACATGATAGCTAGTGACTACATGGCCCAGTCAGGAGTGGAGTCCCGTTGTGCTAAACCAAGCAGAAGTGTTAACACCTGAAGCCCCAAGTCAGTCAAGAATTGCACTGACAGATGTGTTTTCCCTCAAAAACCCCAGTAAATTCAATATTTGACTCCCATTTTCACAATGATCTCTGTTATTGTGATTCTTTTGTTATTGTATAAAAAGCCCAGCGTGTTTCTGGGCCAGGTTCTGGCATTAGGTATATTCTCACTTTTTATATATGACAACATTCACCATGAATCTGTCTCGGGGACAATGTTTGGCCTAAGCTGGTATGTTTTTAGCTTTTACTGGGAGATTTATTTTCATATAATGCAATGTTCCTGATTCTCCTGACAATATGCGGTGGTTTTTTTTGCCTGCATTTATATTCTAGTGTGTTTACACACAGAAATAGAGTGTAACTATTTAACATCAATAGTTTACTTGCATTTGCACACCAAGTAAGTATGTGTGAATTTTAAATCTTGAGCTAAGCTCAAGACAGAGAACAAACCTTCTGCATTAGAATGGATTCACTGGAATGACAGCAGAGACAGATTGGTTCTGTTGGACTGAAAAGAGATGGAGCTTGTTTTTTATTCCCAACCCAGTTAGGCTTCATTGGGTAGACAGAGAGGATTTTCTAAATACTGCAACATTTTGTCTTTTGATTTGTGGCTGTAACATATGTATAGATATGTAGGTGCAAATAACCCTTTTAAAATAAACAGCAAGGAAGACATATCTAATTTCAGTGTCTAAGTAGAAAAACTTCTAAGAAAGGATCAGGTGCATAGAAATCTTCTGATTCTAAGATCAGGGAAGTCCTACAATAAGCTAGATAAAGAAAACACTAGGAAAAAAAATATAGCTTTGGTTTGCTTACACCTTTGCTGCATATTCTGGCAACTGTTGGCTCTGAATATAAAGAGTATATAGTTATTTTCAGCTTTGGGGGAGGAAAGGAGGAAAGAGTATTGAGAAGGACTGTTAAATCAGTGAAGGCAGGAGGCTGCAGTAACAACCCCGACATGTCAATCAGTGGAAGTTGGAGGGAGTTATAATGTCTGTCAAAATCACTCCTTATTCAGTTACCTTTTTCACAAAATTACCACAGAAATAAGGTGAACACTTGTGATTAACCTGGGAGTTGTTTAAGGCTGAAACCCAGATGCATGAACTCGCGGTAAAGGGAGAAAATATTATAGTAACGAACAAATCTTGTTGCATTCAACTCTTTCTTCTCAAATAACAGTTTCTGACCCCTTGCTAAGGTTCATCTGTTGGGTGTAATAGGAGAAACTCTCTGACAACTTGGACTATGGGGCTTGGTGATGTTTTTAATTACGAGACCAATAAAAAAAGATAATGACTACCTGTAGATAAGTCCTGTAGGGTCTCTTCAAATCAAACAAATGCAGATTTCCAATGATAGGTAATGCTCCTGGTCCTGGGGAAAAATTCTTTCTGCTGTAGTTATTCCAGAAACCTCCCGTTTTCAAAATGGATAGAAAAGTCAAGATGAACACTAAACCAAAAGTGCAGCTGCTCCAGTCCATCTCTTTTCAGCCAAGTATTTGCTACAGCAAAGAGAAATGTGGTCCCTGGATCTCTGTCTTCCTGCAAAAATTTCCCTTGGGAGGCACTTGTACTAGTCCATAATCTGCTCTCCCAACGAAGGGTATGTTTTTCTTGTGATTGGGGACTGTTTTTTCTCTTCCTCTGTGTTTGCTAATGAAACCTCATTAGAATACAGAGACAGGCAAATGTTTGCTAAACAGGTGTGTGGAGGGGTTTTGATAGATAAAGATCTGTTGCTGAATTAGTCAGGCTCAAAGGAATCTCAAGGCCACTTTGAGAAGCTGAGAACAGAGTCTGCTGTGAGAAAGAGGGGCGTTCCACAATCACCGGGGTCCTGGCATGGCGTGAATCATCGGACGTATCATCAGTGAGACTCCAGCGCACGGACAGCCCACGATACTCATTTAGCGAATCCATGCTTGGAGCGTGGACGCGTGATTAGAATATAGTTGCATATATAAAGAGGCTTGTTACTGTAATAAATGGCTTTAGCGTGATTCACATTGAATCAACTTGTTTTGCTGAGTCCTTATTCGTTCCAACACAAGTGTATGTTGGAGGGTGTACATTTCACTGTCCAAGAATGAAAGTCCAAGAACATAGGGAACCACAGTTCATCAACCTGCTGTTTGGTATAAAAGTCATAAATTCTGCATGCTCTTCGGGTTACTGATCAGTCATATTTTTGTCATTAGGACAGGCACACAGCCTGTGTGAGAACTGAGAACTGAAATCAGAATGGCAATGCCCAAGCGATTAATGCACGGGAATTTAATTTTTTCAAAACACTTACAAATTGGCGTAACTTTGCTTCCATTGAATTAATCGGGAATTTCAAATCACAGAATCACAGAATGGCTAAGGTTGGAAAGGATCTTTGGAGGTCATCTGATCCACCCCCCCTGCTGAAGCAGGGCCACCTAGGGCTGGTTGCCCAAGAATATGTCCAGATGGCTTTTGAGTATCTCCAATGATGGAGACTCCACAAGCTCCCTGGGCAACCTGTGCCAGTGCTTGGTCAGTCTCACGGTATGAAAGTGTTTCCTGATGTTCAGAGAGAACCTCCTGTGTTTCAATTTGTGCCCATGGTCTCTAGTCCTGTCACTGGACACTGCTGAAAAGAGCCTGGCTCTTGGACAGGATGCTGGGCCAACTTTTCTAGACCGTGTTTTTACCAAGAAAGGTTGGACCAGGTGATCCTTGTGGTTCCTTCCAACCTGGTATTCTATGATTCTCTTTACCCTTTCTCCAGGTGTTTATTATGCATGCTGATAAGGCTCCCCTGAGCCTTCTCTCCTCCAGGCTAAACAGGCCCAGATTTCTCAGCCTTTCCTCATGTAAAAGATGCTACAGTCCCTTCAGCATCCTAGTGGCTCTTTACAGGACTCTCTCCAGTGTGTCCATATCAGGACCCCAGGTCTCTTTCTGCCAAGCTGCTTTCCAGCTGGGCAGCCACCAGCATGTCCAGGTGCCTGAAGTTTTTCCTGCCCAGGTGCAGGACTTTGAACTTCTCACTGTTGAACTTCATGACGTTCCTGTCAGCCCATTTCTCCAGCCTGTTGAGGTACTTTCTAGATGATGGCAAAACCTTCTGGTGTATCGGCCACTCCTCCTAGTTTGTTGTAATCAGGAAATTTGCTGAAGGTACACTCTGTCCCATCATCCAGGTCATTAATGAAGACTTTAAACAGGATTGAACTCCGTATTGGCCCCTAGTGTACCCTGCTATTTACTGGCCTCCAGTTGGACTGCATGCTATTGATGACTAAATTCTAGACCTGTTTTTTCCACAGATTTTCAACCCACCTCACTGTCTGGTCATCCAGCCCGTACGTCAACAGCTTGTCTATGAGGATCTTATGGCAGACAGTGTAAAAAGCCTTACCGAAGTCTAAGAAGACTTCTTGTGACTAAGAAGACTCGTTCTTGTGACTAAAAACCTGCAGCAGAGCTGTATGAGGAAGAAGCTGGAGAGGCCTAAGTGGTGCCACAGAAGGACTGGTTTGCTCCATTCTTACTGGGAGCATAACGTTGTTTTTTGTTTGTTCATTTTTTGTTTGTTTGTATGCTTTTTGTTTTGTTTTATTTTGTTTTTGTTTTTTTTTTTTTTTTCCAGGCAAGAGTGCATCCCCAGAAGCTATTTCAAGTGTGAAGGCAGATCTTTCCAGCTTTGAAGACAACATTGGCAACAGTTTGATTTGAAATGGAGAAAAGTATTTTTTATTTTTCCATGTTTTTATCATTGTAATTAAAGGTACATTATTCTTTAGCAAACTAATTTATTTTCATTTCCATACAGCATATCACCACATGGCATCACCTGAGAACCCTCTATGCATCTGTACTGCAGTTCTCCATCAGATGTACATCTTATGTAACTTTGTCTCAGGTTGAGCTGTTCCGTTATATTTGTATGTGTGTGCATTCAGGGCACTGGTGCAGGGGTAAATTGTGCAATGGACCCTTTGGATGGGGCTGTGCTGGAGGTGTGGAAGGTCGAAGTCCTTGTGCATGTATGTGTGTAGGTCAGTGTATAACCCTTTGAGGTCTGGCCCAGAGACTGACACTGACCTCTTTCATTGAGGGGAATATGCAGAGGTGTAGGGAAGGCCTGAATTAAATGGATTTTGCTCTCTCCCTCCTGGGATTCATCTTCACAGTGACCGCCACCTTCCCTTTCAAAAAGTCACTGAAAGTCATGACTGCTACTTTCCATTATGATGGTGTGCTTGGACTAAAAATCCCTCACTGGATTCAGAAGTACCAACCTTCCCATGTGGGACTAGTTACAATGATATTTCATCTGGCTGTTTCGGGAAAAGCAGATGGCTAAGAAAAGCTTAGGAACGTGGCACTGCACAGACTTCATGCGTCTTTGGGGGGACCGTAAACCCAAAGGAGGGAGAGATGTCCAGGTCGGAGGTAGAAATTCCAGGGGGAGGCTGGAAGGTGAACCTCTGCAGGAGGCTGGTGAAGAAGAGGAAGAGCTCCATTTTGGCAAGAGTCTCTCCAACACACATCCTCCGCCCTGGAATAAAATGCAAGATGGAGCATAGGAGAGTCAGTAGGAACTGCTTCTAGAGATGTTGTCAGGGCCTCTGAGCTCTTGTGGAGGGAGTTAAAGATCAGACTCTTTGTTAAAGCTGGACCTATGCAATTATTAGGTACAGGTGGAAGAAAGGAGGAGAGGAGAGGGAGGAGAGGAGAGGAGGGGAGAGGAGGGGAGAGGAGAGGAGAGGAGAGGAGAGGAGAGGAGAGGAGAGGAGAGGAGAGGAGAGGAGAGGAGAGGAGAGGAGAGGAGAGGAGAGGAGAGGAGAGGAGAGGAGAGGAGAGGAGAGGAGAGGAGACCTCTGGGAACAGTGTAGGAGGCCAGCTCCAATGGGAAGAGAATCTTAGATGTCCAGTTCACCTCAGAATGCTAAAACCAGAATGCAAAATACCTGCTGAAAAAGGCATGAAAGCATCTTTCTTTACAAACTTCCCCTCCGAGTTGAGGAAATGCTCAGGGTAGAAGATGTCTGGTTTCTCCCACTGTGATTTGTCTCGCAGAACAGAAGCCAGTAAGGGGACGATGTAGGTTCCCTGCAAGCCAAGGCAGAACTGTTACTGCACTGAGGGTGGAGTTGCTGTGACCATCAAAGCAATGGTGAGTGTTGAAGCCCAAAAACTACACTTTAAGAAGAAAAGTCCTGCGAAAGTATCTGTGAGAACCCTAGGGTGAGTGACCGTTCTTGGATGCAAGCAAGACTTGAAAGGGGGATGTGTCAAATGGGGGACAGAGGGAAGGAAAGGAGTGAGGAAGGCATCTCACCTTGGGAATGAAATAGCCTTTGAGGGTGACATCTTCAGTAGTCTCATGAGGCAAGTTCAATGGCAAGATATTTGCAAACCTTTGAACTTCATGGACGACAGCATCTGTATATGGCATTTGAGATCGATGCTCGATTCGTGGTGGGTTTGATCCTATCACTTGCTCTATCTCTTCTTGGACTTTTTCTGTGAAAGGAATAGGGGTCATATATAGATAGATCACTCAAATGTCTCTTTCTTCTACCAGGAATGTGGGGGTGTGAAGAATTCACTTTTTGTCCAGCCCTGTTCAGGGTGGAGTTACATTTGAGGTGACCTGATGAGAAGGAAGCTGCTGATTGCCTACTTTCCACTTACTCTGAATTTCAGGATATTTCATCATGAGCAGAAGGCCCCAGCGCAGAGTGGTAGACGTGGTCTCCATACCAGCTGAAAACAGATTTCTCACAACTGCAATTAAGTTTTCATTATGGAAATATCCATTGGCCTTTCCATCCTCCTGGATATATGAAACAATCATAATATCAGCTGATTAAAGATTCAATAAAGTACTTTTTCTTTGGAGAACAGGGGATAGCTTTCACATGCAGTCCTCAGGGAGGAGTTAAGTGTAAAGTATAAGAAGGTTTTGAGGGGATGCCTTGAGAAACCTGCACACTCAAGTCAACAAGGGTCTTCTCATGGGTTATGTCAGTGACAGGAATGTTTTGGAAAAGAGTGAGCAGTCACTGGGGGCCACCCATGTGATGCAATCATTTGCTTCAGAGGTTTTCTGTCTGTGGGGTATGGAGGGTAAGGTTTGTTGGGAAGAAGAATAAATTTGCAGTCAGAGCTGGGATTTGACATGAAGTCCAGAGGTACTGGGCCATTATGTTGACTTCGACAACCTCTAGCATCAGAAGAGAACCTAGAAGTGTGGTTCATTTTCCCCTGTAATCCAACAGCCAACCCAGACTTTTGCTATAGCTGACTTGGGCTCAAATCTCATGACTTCATACCATGTAAAAGTGAGGGCTGGGTACAAACACTGCCACATTTTTACAAGAATTGTAAAACTAGATTTTGGTTGAAGTGGATAAATGAAATCTTGTGTGAGTTGGCAACTGAAACTGAGAAATACCTACCAATGAGTCTTGGTTCCCTGGCTGTTTCTGCAAAGGGGAATGTGAGTGTAAAAGAGGGTCAGGAACACTGGGGTACAGAGAGGGATTTTAAACTACAGATAAAGACAGCTTCTCCTAGTTTGCTTGCTGATTAGTGTTTGGTGCTTTCCTGATAAATGAAGTGGGGAGACATAAAAGATGATTGTCTGTGATCAATATATCTCCTAGCTGAAATGACTGCACAGGCTTTTAGCCTGACCACGGATTTTGGTATGACTTTTGCACATGTTGTATCTCTTCTAAAGGACATTTGTTTATCAAGCCTTGAAAGGAAAGTGAGGAGATTTGAAGAAGCTGCTGGGATTCAATTACCTCTTGTTGTCTCACAAGGAAGGAGTCTATGAATGTCCTCTGGTCGTTTCTGTCCAGGGTTTTGAGGCGTTCTATGAAAACAACCTCAATAAAAGCTTTCATTTCTTTTGAGTTCTGAATAAAAATTTTGTGGTTCTTCAGGAGGAATCCAAGGACTGGGAATATGTTGTATATCTGAAAGATGCAGAGATGGCAAGGAAGAAAAAACACTCGCTAAGTAGATGCACCACAGTTCAACAATGTGTATTAAGAGAAGCTTTTACAGAAGATGGTGCATAGCCTTATGCTCATGATGCAAAATGTCACTTTCTTCTTCTTCCCTGGCCGGCAGTGTGAAATTGTTAATATGTGTTCCCCATGGTATATTACTCACAGTAGTCAATAATGGTCTAGAAATCCCATATTTGTGCATCTGTCCTTGACACAATTTCTTACCTCTCCACTTCTAGACAATTCATCCTTCCCTTTCCACACTGGTTGAAATGTGAGTCTCAGGTTTAAGAGACAGTTATGGACATTCCCGCACTGGTTTTGACCTTATTGTTTATAACTGGAGGTGGGGAATAATGACCAACTTCTACTGCTGAGACACAATCATTGTATCACAGAATCACAGAATTACATATTGTTCAATTCTTCATCATGAAAGGGGGAACTGACAGTTTACCAGGCTATGCTGCTCAATTAAATCCATAAATAGCATCAGAGGTGCACCTTCTGCCGTTTCAGGGTGCATTTATCATGAAGAGATTGATGTTTTGCAATGATTGGATTTGGAGAGGTATATCATTGTGTTGTGTAATCATGCTTTTACAGAGCAATATTCAAACCATATGAATTACCGAAACTGATGGAGATCCAAAAATCCTGATATTCTCATTTATCAATGACAGGAGCCTTTTGAATGTGGGGTCTTCGTAGTCATATCGTTTCCCAAGCAGTATGGATACGATGACATTAGCAACAGCAGCATTCATCATCAGCGTCATCTCAAGGGGCTTCCCTAGGGTGGGAAAAGGAGGTGCAAACAACCAAGTCATTCTAATTAATTAAAAAAGCATGCAGAAGCTTGGTGAAGTCTGTGACATAGTAGGCACAGAGCTGGCAGGAGGAAAGACTTCCCCATCTCAGAGTTAACATGTCCCATTTTGCCTGACTGTGAGTCTTTTGTGCTCCCCTCCATTTTCTTCAAGATTATTGCATTCCTGGTTCTTTGTGGCCCTTCCCAAGGCTGCTTTGTTTGGGCATACATTATATTAAATTTTTGTGATATAAGGGAAACTCTCAACATTGCCACTTCCTCATCGATGCCATCCTCAGTTGTCCCTCGCCACTATTCTTTGAGAATTGGACTGTGTCCCTTCAGGTCCTTTAGGTACAGTTTCCTAACTCAGTAGCATTTGGTCACACAATCTTTCCTGCTGGGGTTCTCAGTCCTACAGCTTCTAAGTCCCTCTGGTACTTTGCAGCTTGACAAATGTTCAAGGTGAGGACTTGACGCCTGAACTAGAATGATGATGTAGAAATCTGTTTTTAGCCCAAGTCTGCTTGGACAAAACAGCTGCATGCTGAAGTCCTGTTGTTGGTAATTGAGCCTAGTGAAATGTGTAACTGGATGTTCTGTCTCCTACTGGAAGGACTTTCCGAGACATGTGACTTTAGGAATAATGAGTTTTTTAGCACAGGTATGTAAGTCCTCGCAACAGACTTCTGCCTCTAAATCAGTTAAAGCTGCTGCACATGGGGAAACACATTACTCTTCTCAGAAGTACTCTTTCATGTCTGAGTCCATGTTTGACTTCGACTGCCTCAATGAATGTTTTTCATCTGCATGTCAGGCAATTGCCAGGGAGAGAGGCAGAGACAGAAAGCTCACATTAACTCCTTGAAGCTTGGATGCTGGAGAAAGGTAGATCTCTGAAAGAGAGACTCTTCTTCCTTGACCCTTGGCATCTTTGTAGGAGGCTTGAGGAAAATCAGGGTGTTACAAAGGTAAAAAATCCCCCCACCTTTCTGTGACTCAATTTCATCTGCCAGGCATCCACACTCTTCTACAACACGATCCTCTATGGCCTTCTTGCCCATTCCAAAGTCTCGTAAGGTTGTAAGAGTAAATCTTCGCATGACTTTCCAATTTTCTCCATCAGAAAATACAACTCCTGAAACAAAAATTGAAAACACAGAAATAGAAATTTAGTAATGAGAGCAAAGATTCCTCATATACCCTGAATCCTAGTAAAGAAGGTGAGTGGTGGCAGGAAACCTCTGAAGCTCTCAAGGCTTGTTGTGTCCTCAGGTAGAATGAAATAAAGAAAGACATGTCAGGAGAAATCTCTGAGGGAAGCAGCCACCATTTTGAGTTCATGAGGTGTCTGATGTGCCCTGAGACACGAGGGCTTTTGTTCATCCTCTGGGATATCAGCTGGGATGATGAAGGTGCTCGTTAACCTTAGGTTGCCCTTAGGTGAGCTGCACCCTCACCCAGGAGTGTCTTTGTTCTTTCAGAGACTAAAGAGTAAAAGAAACCTCAAATATGGTCATCTATTCTGAAAATTTCCCCACTTAGTGGTGGTAATACCACTCCCGTACACTCTAAAAAAGCTGCAGAGAATTCTCAGTGGAATCTTCAGAGAAGTTTCTGTCAGGCTGGTGCTGCTCTTTAGTCTCCTTTCACCTATAATACTCTCTTATTCTTGTTTGGAGTATTGTTCAAAAACCTGTCCCTAATGAAGAAAGAAAACATTTAAAGATAGGTTGGCATTTAACAACACATTGGTTACTCAGAGCTGGTCACAAGATACAAATGTGCTCACCCTAGCCTTCCTGTCTGAAGAAGACAATCTCTCATGTCCCTGCTTCCATGCATCCCGTCAATATGGGAATCAAAACATCACATTCAGGGTCTAACACCTGTGGAGGGTGAAATCTGCACCAGAAGAGTCACAGAATCACAGAATGTTAGGAATTGGAAGGGATCACGAAAGATCATCTAGTCCAACCCCCCTGATGGAAGAGGAACACCCAGATGAGGTTACAAAAGAAGGCATCAAGACAGGTTTTGAATGTTTCCAGAGTAGGAGACTCCACAACCTCCCTGGGCAGCCTGTTCCAGTGTCTGTCACTCTCACTGAGAAGAAGTTTCTTCTCAAACTTAAGTGGAACATCTTGTGTTCCAGTTTGAACCCATTACCCCTTGTCCTATCGTTGGTTGTCACCGAGAAGAGCCTGGCTCCACTCTCGTGACACTCACCCTTTATATATTTGTAAACATTAATGAGGTCACCCCTCAATCTCCTCTTCTCCAAACTAAAGAGCCCCAGCTCCCTCAGCCTTTCATCATAAGGGAGATGCTCCACTCCCTTCATCATCTTTGTTGCCCTGCGCTGGACTCTCTCCAGCAGTTCCCTGTCCTTCTGGAACTGAGGGCCCAGAACTGGACACAATATTCCAGATGTGGTCTCACCAGGGCAGAGTAGAGGGGAAGGAGAACCTCTCTGACCTACTGACCATCCCCCTTCTAATACACCCCAGGTACCATTGGCCTTCCTGGCCACAAGGCACAGTGCTGGCTCATAGTCATGGTCTCAGAAAAAGAGAGAGCTCCTTCTGGAGAAGCGAGCTAAAGGCTGGGATTATTGTTTATTCTCTCTTAAAGAGAGATTTATTATCTCTTAAAGAGAGATTTATTCTCAAATATAAATTGAAGTGGGAAATTTAAAATAAACATTCATTAATATCAATCGCACAAGGAGTATTTGGAGATAGTGTTGCTGATTTAATAGACACTTCCCCGCCAGCTTGTATTGGAGAAAGTCTCATCCTTCTTTGCAGAAGGCAAGTGTAGGGAGAACAGAACAGCACACTCACCTCTTGTTTTTCCTCCTCCTGTTTTTTCAGAGATTGGTATTTCAGGTCTCCCCGCAAAAGCATCCGCCTGCTTCACCAGAGCTTCCTTCACTGTGTCATATCCTGATAGCACCACCACTTTCCTTGGTCCCATCCAAATGCTGAAGACTGGACCATAAGTTTTGGATAACTAGTGAGATGAAAGGGATCATTAAAAGATGATATTTAGCAAGCTCAGAATACTTGGGGTTTTTTTAGCAGGTTTAATGTTCACTCTCGTGCATGGCACTGACTTTTCATTCACTGTCCAAAATGTGATCTGTAATCTTCTGTTAGGTACTGGAGTACACAGAATTTTAGAGAGGCTAAAGGAAAGGCTGAAGAGCAGACATCCTTGGCACTGTGTTCTTTTGAAGAGAAAAATGCCAAGTGAATTTCTCAGTAATTGTGGCAAAACCTGTTCAGTTTCTGCTATACGAATCTGGACAAGCAGCTGGCATAATGAGTAAACAACTCTTAAATACCTGGAGTTGCTGCCTTTAGGAGCAAGGTGCAAAAGCTGCAGCCACAACCAGGCAGCAATAGACGGCATGGCTCACACAGGAATGAAATCCAGGAAGTTAAGAATGTCTTCATTTTGAGTTATGAGATAACAATGTCCACTACATGGACTCTGTATGTAACTTGATTGAGAAGCTAAGAACTCGTAGAGAACATGTTAGTACCAAGGAGACCAGTTTCCAAGGTGGTAGTACCTCAGGACACATGAACTGTTTGAAACTCTTGGGCTTGCTGTTCACGGCTTTGAGGCATGGCACAGTGAGAGGACCCCAAATATCCTACACTATCTGATTGTCACATACCATCTTCCCTGGAGTTTACTGCCACTAGATATGAAAGAATAAGCAATGTGTGTTTGTTTCCTACTTTGATCTGGGAAATCAGGAAAGTTCCTCCTTTGTGGTGAGGATGAAAGGAGAGGATCAAGAAGCTGTTTTCTACCAGTTCCCTGATTGCTGAGTCCACCAGACAGCCTCCAGAATAGTCTGATTTCATCCCTAAATGTTCCAGAAACCCCTGGTGGAAGTTCTTGTAGGAACAAGGGATGCATGGTTCCTCTCTCCTGGTTGCCCTTGTCTGGAGAGCCCCAGCATTTCCTTTGCTCCACAGAAACAAGTCAATTCTCTTGATGACATGGCTAGAAATCAGTTCCTCTGCACTGACTCAAGACCATGCGATGGGAAGAGCAGTTACTGCAGAGAATTAATTCTGTTATGTTTGCATCTAGCTGTCCAGATAAAAGTTTGCATCCTTTTTTTAGGGGTCAGTGGCTGCCCTAAACAGACAGCTCTGAGAAAAAGAAACAACAGAAGTTACCTCTAGCATTGTCAGGTGAGGTCTCTTCAGATCCATGATGTGCAGATTTCCAATGATGGGTAAAGGCCTGGGTCCTGGGGGGAACTTTTCTTCCATGTGGCTCTTCCAGACATTTTGTCTTTTCAGAATCAACAGGAGAATGAGTATAAACAGTAACCCTACAGGAACCAGACTGATCCAATTCATCGTTTTTGAGCAGAAGTTTAGCTGAGAAGATCAGAATTCAGGCAAAGAGTGCAATCTCCTGTCAGAAGTTGAGAGTTTCAAGCATTAATGGCACATCTACACATACAGAGATATAAGCTTCACCTCTAAGAAATGGTAGAAGTTCCCATCTGGGGTTTTATGCTAGGAGAGTCCCTACTGGACACTTTCATGGATGTGTGCACCCACTTTACTCAGTGCTGGTTACTGTTTAATGGGTGATGTCTAAACTAGTCTTGTGCTTTGGCAGACATGTCTGTGGGCATAAGTCCAATATAGAAACAGCAAGACAAACACTTGCTTTGAACTGAGGTGGAAGCAGAAAGGAAGGATTGGTACTTAGGCTTTGCCTTCTCTCTTTTTGGAAGATGTTGGGGATACCAGGTCTTGACAAGAGAAGAAGCTTAGATGATTAGGGATATGGGACAGTTATGAAGATTCCTCTCAAGTGGCCTGAATGTGGATTTATGGCTTTGATGCATTGTGGGTCCTATAGTAGCAAGCTGCATTGATCAGTAATGCCTGAGAGGAAGAGCTCAGTGTCAAAATCCTTTGAGCTAGCTGATTAATTTGTTGTGACACACACGTCTTTGATCTAGCAGGAGTTCAAACACAGTGAAATGTAGAATCAGACTGAACTGACCAAATGGTGAGGTCTTTGTTGATCTGATAGCTTCATTTTCCTTTAAAGTGATGACAAGGGACACATTCTCTTCCAAAACCAGAAGCTGGAACAGGTCAGATAATCCACACCTTACATGTTCCTGATTTTCACATAATGGCTGAGGTCATCTGGTCCAACCTGCCTGCTTGAGCAGGACAACCTAGAGCCAGTTGCACAATAGGGCCATATCTTCAGCTGTGGCACTTGCCTGTGACATCCGACTCAACAGCAATTTCAGGAAGAGAGGTGGAGAGAAGAGCTTATGTGATTTTCTCTGAATGAGGAGCCA
This sequence comes from Streptopelia decaocto, assembly GCF_964273445.1. Taxonomy (NCBI): domain Eukaryota; kingdom Metazoa; phylum Chordata; class Aves; order Columbiformes; family Columbidae; genus Streptopelia; species Streptopelia decaocto. The sequence goes on from NC_138656.1 coordinate 115,942,243, forward strand.
AACTGAGGGGAAACTTGAGAAAAGATGGCCTCTGGTGGTTCAGGAGAGAGGGCTGAAATACAGACTGACTTGTATGTCTTAAGGTCTAAGAGAGTGAGCAGCAGAGAAGGAGGTGTTAAAAGAAGAAACCATGGAGAAGAAGAAAACATCCAGGGTTTTCGTTGAGACTGACCAGAGATGAGCTGCAGCCTCCAGAACGGTGTTTGGAAGAGCCTTCTAGTAACGTTGTAGAGAACTAAATGGTACATGACCTTGAGACAGGAACATGAAGGCTGTGTGAGTTAAGTTGCCCAGGCTGAGCCTCTTGTCCTTGACTCTTTAAATCATCAGGATCCCTGCAGAGATACAATCAAAGGCTCAGGAGAGGGTTTAGGCCCCCAGTGGATTGCGATGTGGAGATCTAGAGGAGAAGAACGCAGGCACCTGGCTAGTAGCCTGGAAGAGGAGCTAGAGCTGTCCTACCCCAAGTCTGCTGCTGTCCCCGGCGTCTCTGGAGGAAAGACGAAGACAGTTTACCTACTTGGAAGGTGTCCAGGCCTATGTCCAGGTGTGTGCTAGTTTGCTTATTTCTACTCCACCCCCAAAAAGGAGGTGAAAAGGTACTGAGAATGTCATTCTTTCCACATACGTCTGGGATTTAACTATTAACAAAGACTGAGTCAGATACTGACCCTTGAGATCTGAAAGGAAGCAGCAGTTCTGAGTTCATTCCTTAAAGACGTGCCCAGGGTAAGGTCTGTGCAGAGCTTAAGAACAAACACAGCATTTATTTGTCTCTGTAAGACTCTCCAGGTTACTGGAAGGGCACTGTGGGATCTAGGGACGTCTCTTGAAATACAGTGAGAGGAGGCAAACCCTCTCACCCTGTTGCCCTTGTTTGCTCAGTCCTGTTGATTTCCTCCAGCAGGTTCCTGCAATGCCAGCAAGCAGTGAGTGAGCTGAGCAGGATGAGGTTTCCACAAACACGAGCAACAGCTGTAAGTGTGTCTTCCCTGCTTGGGAACATTTCCCCTTGGCCTAATTTTGAAGCACAAATTCAAGATCCTTCTTTGGACCAATATTTGTGGCTCCTCCAAGGTCTGACAGGTGGTGTCACTGGACACATATCTTGAACCAGATGAGTTGTTTCTAAAATGTTAAGTTTATGATAGTCGAATACTTCACTGCTCCATGGTGTTTTACATGATGAATGAGGAGAACTAGGTCAGGTTCATCTAGGAACAGGAGAAAATTATTGTGGTGCTTGGTAGAGCACGACTTGGTAGAGCAAGAGTCATTCTTGTCATTGTCCCAATTCTCCTCACCTAACATGAACTCAAAAAAATATTCAAAACAGATGCAGACACAGGGTTCATTTGCCAAACTTGCTGGAAAATTGGGAGATCTGATCATATTGGCTATATCTCTCATAATAAAGTAAACGTCTTTGAAGACAATGTTTGTTACAGTTTAGTTCTAAAGTGTTTTTTTTTTTACCCTTTTGTGTATGTGTGTGTGTTTGTTTGTTTTTAAGACTTCAATGAATCTTATTAATATGCATACTATTCTGAAGTAGATTAGTTCTTAGTTCCAAATATAGGATTTCATCTGGTACTCTTCAATATGTTTGTGTGGTAGTTTGAACTGGGACATCTATAATTTCTTGCAGTAGGTTGCACTAGTATTTGCGTTCATCTCTCTGTGCGTCTGTATTTGGAGGAATGTGTGAAGAACCAACTTCTGTCTTGGATCTCAAGGAAGTGAAAGTGTTGTTGTGTGGTTATGTGATCTGTGCAGTACCAGAGACTGAACCCTGCTTGTTTGCTTGATGAGAAGATGCATAGGTGGAGGGACACATAGTTGGCAGTGGATTGTTAATAAATTTGTACTGAATGCATGCATTGTTTGTTTTTTTTTTTTTTTTTTTCTGAGTCAGAAATACATCTGAGAAAAACTCTAGGAATCATGTAGACTTTATAGGGCTTTGGGTGGATGGAAAACCCAAGGGAGAGGAAGAGGTCCTGGTCTGAGATGGAAACTCCTAGGGGAGGGTCAAAAACAAACTTCTGCAGAAGTCTTGTGAAAAGGAAGAGGTCTCTTTTGGCAAAAGCCTCATCATACATAATTTGTTATCAGGTTGATTCCAATGGGAAAGAGGGAAGACTATATGTCCCCAACAGATAGCAAACAAATGCAACTGATCATCTGATAATTTAATTCATGCTTTGAATACGAATGTTAGAATAAATTTTGTAGGCAAACATTCAGTAAATGCCTTTGAAATAAATTTGCCTTTCAGTAATGAAATACAAAGATATTGCTCTGAAAGATGTAATGCTAAACATCTGTAAGAGTCTTCAAAGTTCTGATCATCCACTGGTTTTTCAGAAGAGGGCAGAATGTCAAAACGCCTGAACTTTGGTTAGCTTAAATAAGAAATGCTTGCTAATGAGAGGAAAACATAATAAGATAAAAACATTATTTCTTTAAGTCCAACTCCTCTCTTTTCATTAAAATTTAATGAATCTACATTTAATCTCTTAAAAAAAAAATAAAAGAAATACACTGCATTAGAAACATTGAATTTAAAATTTTCATTTAGAAAACCACCAATCCAGTAGCTTCTGTCAGTTTTACCTTTACAAAAAAGAGATCTGTTTTCTGATTAAGAATGGGTACAGGAAATATCTTTTAAAGGACAGCTGATATAACCTCCAAAAAGCTAGTAATTTGAAAAATATGAACGGTCTCCTAAGGTTTCTTCCAAGAATGACAGAAGTCTAAGAAAGAACTTTCAGCATCCTGATGGTGGAATCTAATTTCAACTTGAAAGTTATCATTGTTTCCATTTAACTCACTTTTTTTTTTGATATTTTTTATGCACAGCTTAATAAATGTTGATACTGAATGAGTTTTTATTCACTTAAAAAAATAAACTTTATTTAAGCTTTTTTATGTGAAAACAAGTCAAAATGAGAACAAAGAGTGTCCAGTGGTTATTGGAGAGGATAAATCATTGGCTATATTTTATGAGAAAGACAAGAAATGCTAGTCATCATGAACCTCGAATTTAGAGCAGTTGTACTTTAACTTTGGTTTACCTTTCACTCCTATCCTTAAAGCTCATCCTCTGCCTTCTGTCTCATTAAACTCCGGGTTTTTCTTTCCTGCTGTGTATGACCCCCTCATTGATGGGCAAACTATTTTAAGCTTCCATAAGGCTGGACACCCTAGTGTCCAGTAACATATTACACAGAAGTTATCACTATGTACACACTATGTACAAAAGAAGCTCTACTGACTCAAGGTATTCAAAGCTGTGGTTAATCTGGAAATAACCAGCCAAATTAAAAATACCATAAGACAGAGAATAAAATGCTACTGACATCTGAAATGAGCTGTTAGGGTGAAGAATCTTAGGAGGAACAAACTATACACTTCAAAGGCACTGGCCTTTTTCACATTGAAAATATAGTAATGTTTAAAGCTCTGATAAAACAAAGGTTATCTAGGAAGCCAACAACTGCTATATTTCATTTCTTGATGACACCATCATAGACATCTTTGTGTACTATCTGATGCATATTCGGGGTGAAGAGCAGTCTGAAACATGCTAGGAAAATTCTGTGCCCAGTCTTTTCATATAACACAGTCAAACCATAAGGTCTGGATTGATCTGTCTTGAGCTGAGGCACTTGTCTAAGGCTTCTGCCCCTAGGGAACGGTGTTTGGATTGTGCACGAGCAGCAGCCCTCCACCATAGCAGGATGGAGACCAGAGAAGGAAAGCAAACATGAATGGATGATCAAAAACATAGATCTAATTTATTGTCTTGCTCCAAGTTGCAGTGATCTGTCCCAGGACTGCTTGACAGATACCCCAAACAGCCCTCATTGCAGTTTTTTTTTCATGCTGCAATGTCTCTCTTCTTATTTCTTTGGCTTCCTCAACTTTGCCCCAGTGTCCTTCTTGAGCAGAGGTGTCAAACTCATTTTCACCGAATGCTACATCACCCTTGTGGTTGCTTTCAAAGGGCTGAATGTCATTTTAGAACTGTATCAATGTAACTACTATGGAAGGGTTTGAAGGAGAACAGGAGAACAAAACTGGATCGTTTATTTTTCCCGCTTTTGTTTTAAAGTACTAAAGATAACTATTGAGGTCATCATTCTGAAATATTTACTCATGGTGAGTTGTATTTTTTCACTCAGGTATTCCTTTGAGATTGACACTCATGATCAGTGAATTTACCTCAGAGCTGTAGGTGAACAAAAGACCCTCTGAATCTCCAAGTAGGATTTTGAGTGGTGAGCTTCATGTATCAATGTTAAGATTTTTACAGTCTGTCTACATATGGAATCTTTTTCAAGTACTTCAGTACTTTGTATTTGTAAATAATGTACAAAATACTTCTAAAATCTTTACATATGTAATATTTACATTGTTAAATGCCTTCTCAGTTTTTCCATGATTGTGTGACGACTTTGAAAGGATAAAATAAGTCTTCTAGCCAAGAAGGTAGAAAAGAGTCAGTTGTTGCACATCTACAAAAGAGCATATCTGAACTAAAGTATGTTACAACAGATGTATTTTCATTCATAGATAGAAATCCAACATATATAGCAGTATAGAGCTCATATAATATAGGGAACAGCCCTGCTCAGTATCTTTCTAAGTTTTTTCAAGGAAAAATACATCAGCAGAATGGAAGAGATCTGTGCTATTTTATATGAGCAGAGTTTTCCTCTTATATCTGATAAGTAAGACTTGAAATAAGATTCTAATATTAAAAAGTCTTGAAAACTCATCCACTGGAGTGTGTCCTTTTGAGACATCAGCGGTAGCCCAGAGGCACTGTGATCTTTCTGTTAGATTTTCATCTCCCGTCCATTGTCTCTCAATGGATTAACCCATGTAGGTAGGCACCATTGTGTGACTTTGCTTCCACAGCTACTGTCATCTCACAGAATTCCTTCAGATACCTTATTTTTTTTTGTATTAATTGAGCAGCCATTATAATCACTTCTCAGGGGGAGTTAATTTTTCCTAATTTAGTTTCCACTTTCTTCTTTCTGCTTTTTCTTGTTTCAGGAGGCAGTGACTTTAAATGTAGCAACTCACCACACTGAAGTTCTCCACTGTGTCTTCTGTAGGTTGAACAGAGGTGCTTTCTGACCAGTTCCTAACAAGTCATGCCTCTTCTTGAAGTTAATATTTAATTCAGTTTATATCTACTGACATTAACAATGCTAATATCCACTTATTACTCTTGAACATAATAAGACTTATTATGTATTTACTTGTTTTTCATAGGTCCTACTCAATTCCCTTAGGATGTCCTTGAAACAATCTAAATAAATCTATGCCAATAATGAAATTTTCACCATTTTGCTTTCTTCTCCCTTTCAATAAATGTATTAACAAAGAATCTTTATACTCATATTGTCACTGAGTGTACCTCATCAATCACTATATTCTGTAAGTTAATCTTGGATGCTCTGGTAAAAATCTTGTTAGAATCCAAATTAAAAAAAAAAAAAAAATCAATCTTTCTCTTCTTGATTATCTCTAAGCAGTTGAAGGATGTGACTCTAACTCAGAAATTTGAAAAGTTAAATATGGTATCTTGTAATAGGCTTGAAACACAAAGGTTGATGAAAGGTAAAATACAGACAAGTTTGTAGAGCAGTTTGTGGTGGGTTTTTCTGATGCACAAATATATTGGAAGGATCTAATTAATTGACCTGACCTTGGCATAATGACTATATATTCAAAAAACAAGCCTGTTTCATATTACAAAAATATAGCTATATACAGCCCCTTCTTAGTGTAGTTAGGGCAATACTCAGATGTCATTTTTTAGCATTAGAAACTGAAAAGAGAATCATTAGGATGAATATTATAGATTAACTATTTTTCTACATAGTGGCTTCAAATCTGGTGTGCTCATCATGGTTGTTGGAGTGAATTTCATGTGTCTTCTCCTTTTCTGGAACCTGCCATGAAAATCAGAGAAGAGTTCAGTTGATAAGCTATAAAATTCTTTTTGCCATAAAAGGAGACTTAAGTGCACTACAAATGTAATTCTGTTTGTATATATTATGTGTCTATTTATTAACATTGACCCAACCTGACATGAACTACCAGTTCTGAATTCTGAGGGATGAATTCAGGGTTTTCTTAATAGAAGAATTCCTTAACACTAGTGTTAGCTATGAGGGTGCAAAATTAATACCTGGGATTTTCAAAAAGCTCTAAAGAAACAAGGTGACCATCTCTAATGAGTTACAAATGGTGTTTTATGCCACATGTCAATGTCTCTTCCCATTACCTGACAAAGCTCACATAGAACAGAGTATTTCTGAGCAGTTCTACTGATACTACATGGCATTCAATAGAGCAGGCTGTGATTTCTTCAGCCACACTTTAAAATTTTCCTTTCCCTGATACTTTTTATCATTTTACATATGACAGCCTATTTCAGGTCTTGCTGAAGAACAGTGTTTTGACTTTCCTGAGGTCAAACAGTGAATGACTTGCAGAGCTGTCATTAAAAGTTGGCGTTTTTTTTCTGGTTGTCATTGTTACAGCCGATCTTTTGGCTCAAAACTTCCCCTTAGATTGCAAACTTTCTATTACCAAAAGCCAAATTGTGTGGTTCATATTGGAGTTTAATTTGATAAAAACCTAATAAAATCTCCTTTTGAGTTCACAAATTTTATTTACAAGAAATGTGTATCATATATTTCTTCTTGTCTTGCCTTTTTGAATTTGTCCTGGCATAAACGTTAAAATTCACATTGTCTAAATTAAGAATCTGTCACCAGTCCCTAATGCAGGGAGGGGCAGAAAGCCTACAAACAGTACAGGGAGATTCTTAGGTCAGCCAAGAGTAAAGGTACATCTGAGTTTCTGCTCTGCACTTAGAATCATAGAACCATTTGGGTTGGAAGAGGCCCTTAAGATCATCGAGTCCAACCATAACCTAATACTGGCACTAAACCATGTCCCTAATACCCTCATTTACGCATCTTTTAAATATCTCCAGGGTATTGACTCCACCACTTCCCTGGGAAACCTGTTCCAATGCCTGAGAACCCTTTCCCTGAAGAATTTTTTCCTAATATCCAATCTGAACCTTTTCTGCTGCAACTTGAGGCCATTTCCTCTCATCATATCCCTTGCTACTTTGGATTGCAGGCATCCAACTCAGAGATGTATGTGGGACTCAGCCGAACAAATCTAGGTCTCTGTGGTATAGAGCTCCACATTTGAGGTAGGCAATGAAATGTCTTTCATAATCAGTGGGGAATACAGAGACTTTCAAGGTTTTAATTCACGTAACCTAACACAGATCTGGAAGGATTCAGATGAATGTCAGTATCTAGAGTAATTTCTTCATTGAGCAGAAAGGGAGTCTAGCAGGGCTATTTCAGATGTACTTGTTTCTCAGCCTTATTGTTTGTGCCTTCATGCATAAAACAATAGTGCCACGAGACCTGTCTTCTTCTGATAATCCCAGATCATTGAGCCAGGTAGCAGAAGTGTTTCTGCTCAGCCTGAGGGAGACTCACCCTACAGATACCGAAGAAATTTCATTTAGTATGAAATTCTAGATGACACTAGAAAAGCAGCACCATTTAGCCAAAACCACAAATATAACGTGTTTAAATTACAGGAAGGAAGAGGGTGCCCAACACAGAGAGCACTGAAAAGAGAGATAAAGAGCTCCACTGAGGTCACAATTTGTTGGCTCCATTTCTGCTTTTTGTTCAAGGTTAGTCCAATGTATTATAAATGGCATGACTAGCTAGCAAGTCCAAAAAAGATCCTGAAGGTGCCCTTGATAAATTCATAACCTGAGCAACATTTTTGGGAGCTGACTCTTGTGTGCAAACTACAAACCCCAGGAGAGCAGGACTGCAGTGTGGTGTACATCTTCCAACATAATGAAAATAAAGGAAGGGTGTATCTTACCTCCCAATAAACAGAGTCATCAAAGCAATTCTGGTCAGATGCTTGTCCCAAGAAGGGCAACTTTAGAATACCACCTGCAAGAAAAACAGCATCAGATGTTAAAAAATTGACAGAATACCAAAATAAATCTTCCTCAGATATTCCCTGGGGAGTCATCTAAGTTTTCTGACTTGTTTCCTAGTTTGTCAAAATGCCCAACCATCTTGGGACATCAGACCACTCATAATGAGAGGTGATGCAGGTTTTTTCATGTGACATGAATAAAATCTTGTTTTTAATTGCTCAAACTTTTCCCAGATTTCAGACTGGAATTTTCTACTCCAGCTTGATTTTTTGTTTGGAAAGTATCCACAATCACATGGAACATGTGACACCTAAATGAATATGTCTCAATCTCAAACTAGTTTCTGTGCAGAATCCAGAGAAGAATTCCATCCAGAACAACATCTTTCCATTTCTATATATACAACCCAGTATCTTTGAAACATGTATTCAGTAAGATATCTAGGCCTTCACTTGAAGAAAAAAATTATCAGAAAGCTGCTTTTCCATATTCAAGTTTCTGCCCATGTACCATCATGCGTTATTTCTATTTTTCTATTTTTGCATGATACACATGAAGTTCTTGATACATTGAAGTTCTCCATGGATGAACCTCTAAATTCACATTTATTTCAGTTGCTGTACTGACCTGTCAATGCTCCACCTGCCAGTGCAATTCCAAGTGAACTGCCCAGGGCAGCAGCCTGCATGCCAGGAGTACGGCGGACACCTGGCCTAAAAACAGCAGAAAAACAAACCATTAACAATCAAAAAACTGTTACACTTTGAAAATGATAATTGGTCTTACAACACTGTAGTTGGTGTCTGCTGGACAAGATGGCTCACAGGTGGCATTGTTGTGTACAAGACAGAAATCATGTGGGATTGATTTTACTTTGGTTCTGTTTTAGACTACAGATGAAAACATGTTCTTTGAAAAGGTTATTAGTATCTTGTAAGCCTTTAGAAATTGCTCACCTTTCTCAAAAAGACCACCATCGCATCTTCTTAGTCTTTTAAAACAGTGGAAATAGACCATTTTACTGACTTTCTTGGAAAACTTACAGTTACCAGCAGTATAACTGTAGAATCATAAAAATGATTCTTGTATGTTTGAATGTTTCTATATGTTGGTTTTTATGATGTTTTTAAATTTATTTATTTTTATTTGAGCTTTTAATTTGGAACAACCTTGGGATATGAACAGTGTGTTAAAGGCAGGACATCAAGAAAGGTCCCATTTAAACCAGAACATGGTGTCTGACATCAAATCAAAGATGCATTTTCTGAAAAAAAATCATAATTAGATCCAAGGAAGGTGGAAATTTCCTTTCTGTTTTCTCTCTATAACTCACCTAACTTCCTCTTCTAATGCAGTTACCACGATGCCAGTGATGCCTCCCAGTATTCCAGGTAAGCCATGTAAATTGTGAACTCCACAAGTGTCATGAATGTTCAGTTTGGATGCCAACAAAGGCTGAAATGAGGGGAAATACGAAGTTTATAGTGAGTTATAGTCTTCCATTATCTATAGAATGATATGCAAAAGAAAGCAGTTCAGAAGTTCAAGAAACAATTTAACTTATTTAATGTATGAAAAGTTTAGCTATAAAACCTGCCCTTTCACTCTGAAATTCTCTATATGCGGAGAAAACCAAGTAAGTACATATAATGGTACAAATGTCCAAGCCTCCATCAGAAAAATAATGGTACAAAACTCATGACACTCCACTGATATTCCTAATATTTTCAGCCACTGCAGCAAAGGTTGAAAGGGGTGGCTAAGTAACATGTAAACACCTGTAATAGTAGTCAGGTATTTTCTTCCAGAATGTTTCTCCATGAGGAAATGGCAGTTTAGACAGTTCTAGTCAGAATATTTTGCTTCTAAATTTTGCTTACAAAATGCTTCCATTTTATACTTCAAAAGTATTTTCAATTACAGATCTATTTAGAAATATTAGAAGACTGAAATTTAATTAATTTTATTTCACTGATCTGAAAGACAATTCTTATGGTGGAGGTTGTTCATGAAATGTGGGCTTGGAGCAAAATTCTGGCAGTTGCTTGAAGAGAAATCCCAACTTTGATGAACACTACTATCTTCATGATCCTTCTCTGTTTTTAGCTAGATGATAGACTGAAATTAGCTCATAAGCATATATTTAAATCACACTGATTTCAAAGTAACAGTTATCTAGAATTTATGCTCTATGCTGTATCAGCCAGTAAACTCCCTGTCTAGCAAATGAAGGGAGCTCCAGTAAAGGCAATAAAGCAATAAGTCAATGAGAGCAGAGGCAGGTCCTCAATACTTACAGTGAGGAAGTGGAACCCAAGGACAGAGATGATTCCAGCGATGCTCCCAATGCACATGGCAGCAAAAGGGTGGATTGGCAGGTTAACACAGGTTCCAATTGCTACTCCTCCTGCCAGGGTGGCATTTTGAATGAGAACCTGTGAAGAGAGTACAGAGGTGGAGATGATATATGTGGAACAGAGAACTATTTTAGAGCTGAATGACTTGTAAGACTTGCTTGCACACAGAAGTTTTCCTTTTCTTCAGGTGGGGTCTTTCCAATGGAGAAAGATCAGGAATTTTAGACAGAGTTTCCTGCCACACTATCAGAGTGTTTGTTCAAAGCTGCTCTAAGGCAGCAGAAAACTGGTGCCAGTTTAATGAAGTCCAACTTTAGCAAAGTCACTAAAGCTCATCTGACCTCTTGAGAAGCCAGGCTGAGACAGCGACACCTGTCTCCTACAATAGCAGCAAATGCTGCAAGCTCATTAAACTGTGCCTGCTCACACTGGACTTAGATAAATACTGCTGGAAAGAAGAGGTTGAAACTTGGGGTTGGACTTCAGGGTGAGGAGATAAAAGGTTGGAAAGCTGGTCGCCTCAACCTTGATTGGCTTTGCCTGTTGTGTAGCTGCACTGTGAGATTGGCAGGGAACAGGTTGTTGTCTTGAGAGAACTATTTTAGCTATCGCAATATGTTAACTTATGTAGGATCTTCTTTGGAATAAGACTCAGAAGCCCACCTGAATGTTGTAATAATGTCTCTATGATCCAGCAGGTTCTGTGGACAAGAAAGAACAAGGGAGCAGGACCATCACTGTAATGTCTGAGAGAACTTTACTCTCCAGATTCAGGGATCCCATTGAGAAACCACATCACCTACCTAAAGCAGGGTGGGTTGCCTCAGGACCCAATCTGATATTTTTAATTTTAGAAGTGTAATAGCTTTAGTTTTGCCCACAGTGTGAGCAAAATCTCCAGAGAGCTCACAGACACTGGGAATTTGCTTGTGCATCCTTATTATAAAGTGATGAAGGTATTTAACAGAGGTTGTGATTTGATTCTTACCATGCTGAATTTGCCTCTTTGATCTAGCAGGCTGGAGAGGGCAAATGTTACGACAGTACATGCAGCCAAGGAATAGTAAGTGTTGACAACTGCTCGAATCTGATCAGCTTGTTCAGGTGCAGTGGCAGAGTTAAAACTTGGCCAAAAAATCCAAAGGAACAGGGTACCTGGAAGAACATAAGACAAAACGCAACAAAGACTGTTCAGTCACAAGGGGTATTTCAATGTGAAAGATCCAACACAACAGAACAAGCTACAAGAAATGCGGAAGGTGATCAATAAGAAGCATGTAATACCCCAAATGTTGGAAAGCATAATATAATATGCAGAAGTTTTTGACACTGGCAGCTGTCATTTTGACACATGGTATCTATAAAATCTTACTGGAAGATTTTAACACATTGTGACCCCTTGTAATGTCCCGTTCACCGCCAGAGCTCACCACCACTGTGAAGACCATACCAGGATGAGATGCATTAGCAAGACAATTCACATACAAATAATTAAACATCTATTGATATAACTGATAGTTCTGGCTGGTAAATTGATCTACGAATATCTCTCTTGAACAGATATATGCATGGTTTCTAAAACATTCATTAGCACAACTGATTTTTCTTTATGGTCATTTTCTGTAGAAATGCTGCTCATAACAGAATATTTAACAAAAAGGTAGTCGCTACTAATGCACAATGAAAACACATCCTTAATTTAATCTTTCTTTAATCAGGGAAAAACTTAAAAAATATGTGTACTAAAAATATTGGGTATGCATCAGACAAATAAAAGAGTATGTCTCTAGGAGTATACTTAAAAAAATGGATTCAGCATAATAATAAGCCACCATAAAAACATAGAGATAAAAAGGGATGAATTGATCAACACTCACTATTACTTCACGTACCAATCATGGTAAATATGTCCGAGTGATAGGTAGATTCTTCATTTTCATGTTTGTTTTTTAAACCAGGACGATACAAGACGAGGGTTGCGGCCAGACCAAAATAAGCTCCAAAAACATGGATAGTCATTGAGGCTCCAACATCTGTTGCCTGTAATAGGGACCCAAAATAATGTCACAAATTTCATACAGCATAAAGATGAAGATTTGATGCAGGAGAAGTCTGGATGACTTTAATGGTTTATTTTCTATGGCAGAAACCAGAATTGAGAATATGTAAACTGGAACTATTACAAAGTAAAAGCATTTGTTAGAAACAAACAAACAAATTGCTAAATAGTTGTACCTGAAGTATTTTTGTGACTAGATGTTCATTGCATGCGAAGATGGTGATCTCCAGAATTGTCAAGATCAGCATCTGAACAGGACTTGTTTTCCCCAGGACTGCTCCAAATGAAATCAAAGCAGTTGCTGTACTGCAGTCTGCATTTATCATGCTGAAGTTAAGAAAACAAATGAAACCAAACAAAGCAAAACAAAAGCGCAGGAAAAAAGGAAATCAGTTTAAATGGACTTGAAATAAAACTATGGTATAAAGCCTGTCATATCATTAAAACGATAGAGCTTTAACTTTTCAGATATAAAATCATCAATATCCTATGAAAATTAAATTGAACCTTTCAGGATGGGTTTTGTGGGGATTTTACCAGCTGCTGGGGAAAAAGTGTGGGAAGGTTACCTCCTGCTTATACCATGTATGTGCTTAGCTGGTTGAAATTATAGTGAAACATGAGATGTGCATTGCAGATGCTCAGGGATATTTCCAGCTCTTACTGTCCCTTGGACTCCAAAGAAGACAGGGAACTTTTAGCTTGGGTCAGATGATTTAGCCCATTTCAAAGGCCTTGAATGTCTTTCTGTCACTGTGTCATATTTGTACTAGCTGTCAGGAAGAACCAGTGTCAACAAGCTATGGCAAACGGCAAAGATAAATAAGAACAGAAATTTATCAAAATTTCTAGCACAGAGATGCACTAACTTATGGATACTTCTAAAACGTCTGTCTGTAAGTATTAAGAAACTATTTATTTCTGCTTGCCCCTCAATGGTGTTTGGATGCTCTTTCTTTCAAAATTGTCTACTAATTGTCTCAGAAAACAGAGCTGCAGATGTGAACTTTGGTAGAAGAAGAACAGATGAATGGGAGAGGAAGTATTACTGGAGCACAAGTCTGATGAGAAGCGGTTGAGGGAACTGGAGAAAAGGAGGCTGAGGGGAGACCTTATCACTGTCTACAACTACTTGAAAGCAGGCTGTAGCATGGAGTGGATTGATCTCTTCTCCCAAGCAACAAGTGATAGGACAAGAGGAAATAGTTTCTCCTGATATTGTAAGGGATAGAAATGTCAGTTTTGGTAAATTCACATGTACCTTCCAATATCAACATGAATTTTCCCTCTTTCCATGTGCCAAAATCCTTGCATCAGGGTTCCCCACTGGAGACCGAAGGCAGCAATGAGCATGTTGATACCAACACTGCTGAATCCATATTTCTTCAGGAAGGTCATCAGGAAACCAAATCCAATGAATATCATCACCTGGACATCCTGAAAGACTGAGGGGAAAACATTTCTGTGTCGTGACTATGAAGAATGACTATGAAGGGAGGAAAGGTGGGAACAAATGAGGATTTAATAGAAAAGAGTTCCAAACTCATGTCATTAGTGTGATCCATCCTTCACCACTTCATGACCAGTCTGCTAGCGGAAGATTGAGTGTTTGGAATATGCAAGAGTCACTTATTGATTTTATCCCTTTCTGTGTCATTATGGAAAGAATGCTAGATCTCTATACTAGAAAACTTAAGTTGTCTGGAAATATTCTCTGCGTGTGAAGCTACCTGGAACATCACCGTTTCATGTTCTTACAGAGAAGTTCTCTTCCCCTCAAATAAAGGCTGACACATCCAGCATGTTCTTGCTAACTCCAAAATTGTACATGGGATTTGTTTTGTAGAGTGCTAGTTGGCCCAGCGCAAAGGTTCACTTGTGATCTCTATGAATTACTGTATAAGAGATTGATTTCTTTACCTGGGTAAAAGGAAAAGGCATTTAAAATAAGGTCTAAGATAGTGAATTAATATTGCTAATCAGTATATACTTAGCCCTCCTTCAAACATATCTTCTTTTTTTTTTTTTCCAAATATGAATTTTGTTAAAATATTGTTATTTTTTTTAATTTCTTTTTTTTTTAGGCTTTTTAAAACAAACTGAATTTATCAACATAAAATGAATATCTTATATTTTAAAATACTTTGTTACTCTGCAGTGTTTTATATGTTTTAATGAACTCTATACCAAACAGGTTTGATTCCTGCATCTAAAGCTTTTTCTTTGATTTTATTAAGAACCTCAGTATAGACAAACTATTTCTTTTCATTTCTATTTCATTGCCTGCTACATGCAAATATGTGGGAAGAACTTGATATATTGACCTGGTTAGTACAATATTTGGCTTAAAGTTACATTTCCTAATTACATAGTTTCAGCATTCCTATAGTTTTGACATATGCATTACCATGTTTAGCCACAAGAGGGTCCAAAAATTTAAGTTGTTACTGGAGGTTCCTAATAAACTCTATTATATTTGCACTGTCATAACTCCAACCCTAAACTAGCACTGAAATACAAGCATGCATGTAGTAAGGTCCTTTACACTGGGCTACACACCTCTGAAAACAGAGGGGAAATGCAGGTGGTTTGTAGAAATCCCCAATCCTTTTGCTTCCTCTTTAGTCTGGACATTTTTACATTTACTTCCTGACGTCAACAGCCAGCAATGGGATTTTTTAGGCCCCTGCAAGTGCTTTGGAAGCTTCCAATTTTCCTTTGTATTGCTCAGTTCCCAGAACTACTAGCCAAAGTCTTATGCTGTGCTTTCCACTTATTTTAAAGACACGCAATCGGTTTAACTTTGTTTGAGCTTCTAATTTTGATATATTTACATATTTTATATTGCAATGCTGTGCGAAAATAACTGTCTCACTTAGAGATCAACATACCCTCTTGCCACAGATGACTTAGCAAGAGATGAAAAAGGTATGTCTGGGGAAAGTATAAAAAACCACACTAATACAACCTTCCTGATCCTACCAGCAGCGAAGTTTTTAGTGTCTTAGTGGATGCAGAACCCCAAATATTGCTTAAGTTGCCCATATTCCTGTGTCAGAGGCAATCAGCTGGGGCTGTTTAGGAAAAGGATTTAGCATGAAATCATTTGACAGGTACATTTGTTTGTCCATCCTCCCTCCTGTGCCATAGAAATGCAGAGTCGTGGCTCCGTGCCTGACTTGGTTGTGGTGATGAACTGCACATCTAGAGCAACTCTCCTCTAAATGCCTTGGAAAACGAAGCAGTGGTGAGTGCTGGTGAGAGCAGATAGTCTTCCCAGCCTTCCTCAACCACCACCTGATGAACTTAGGTACAGATGATCACACACCTTTTTGTTTTTTAAGTAAGACAAAAATATGTTGGCAGGTCACATGAGGAATATGTCAAATAAGGGAAGAAGTAACCTTGTATCTCCCCCCCTGCTTTTTGAGGATGAGTGTAAACTGAATGTTTAACCAGCCTTTTCCCTCCCTTTTAAAAGTAATTTTCTATAATTAACCATTCACTGAGTAACCTGTGGGATCAGCATCTTCACATCTGAGAAGTGGCCCAGGTTATTTCTCTGACTTTTGTGAAACTACTTTATTAAAAGCTTGTTAATGTTTCCAATAAAATACAGAACTAAGGAGAAAACCATTAAAGCTGCACAGTAACATGTAAAAAAGTAACCTTTTTTTTTTACTTTAGCAGAAGAAAATGGAAATGTATTCAATAAACTCTAAGCACAGGAAATCAAAGTGATACATGACTTCGACAGTTTTCAGTTTACGTCAAACTTGAGTTTCATGCACAAAATGAGACGTACATTTGAAAATGAACCACTTCTGTTCTTTTTATTATTTAACCAGCCTATGCCATGGACTTTCTGATAAAGTTTTTGTTTTGCCCATTCAGAGTAGTCAGCTCCAGGTAAGAAAGTTTTCCCAGTCTTCTAGAGGAGCAGATGGTTTGTTAGCATTCAGTGTATTACTTGTTCTTGTTTGCAATCTCCTGGTTCAATCATTGCAGACAAAGCATATTAATTATTCTCATCAAAACAATCCCACTCATGTAAAACATCTCAGTAAATTGTGTCTAGATTAGTAAAAGGTGCTTTCCCACTGAAGTAACTTGACTCTACACTTGAGCAAAAGAACAGGTTTCAAAAGCACCTTGATGACTGAGGAGTTTAATTCTTAATGCCCATCAACAGGGCTTCTGCATGATCAGGTCTCTTTTGAAAGGTGTTTTTATTTATCGAAATCTTACCCCAGCCCTGAAGATCAGCAGCAATTCTGTTTGAAACAAGCAGCTGGTTGACATGTAATCGTGAGTCCTGCTGAGGGTTAGCCAGGGTACAAAAATGTTTTAAAGCTGTTTGGACTTAGAAAAAATACTTAAAGTCTTGGTTAAAATTGATTAATTCATGGATGTTGAGGACAAATTCACAAGCTGAGTGAAGACCCTCAACTAATCTATCCTGTACATTGTGCTTTAACTACCTCTTATGTATCTTTTTAAAGAATAGGTCTGGACAAAACAGTACAGTTTGTAATAAACTGTTTTGGTAACTAGCCATGTTTAACAAAGCATGGTACCTCTATTGTGTGAGACAGGAAAATAAAGATGGGTGAAAATGCTCCAACAGATCCTGGACAAAACCACTGCACAAGATTCTAAAGGATTGTCCAAGACCAACATATTAATTCCACTGCAAGGTCTCCAAATGTAGTCACTCTCACTGTAAAGATGCTTCTGACATCTAGGTTTATATTAAAACTATGATTTTGTGCTGCCTAAAGGAGTAAACTGCAGAACCCTGAACAAGAGTGGCACATAAGTTTTCCTAAGCCATGAGTCATTAACAGGACATTGTCTACAGGGTACCAGCAGTAAAGAAATCCTCTAGGAATGCTTGCAAAACTACCATGCACCCTTGTCCTCCCATTCTACTGGCATGGCATACCTGAAGTTGTTCATCCAGTTTGCCATGCCTGTAATTGCATCCACCAGAAACAGATATATTGCAAAGCTGTGCTTAGGGAATGATCTCAGCTCAGGCCCCCTTACCTGAGTGCAAAACTATGGTGATTCTCAATCATTGTTTTCATCTTTCTTTAGCCCAAAAATACTGAAACAGCTTGGATTCATGCTGCTGAGGTATGTAAGGCATATAAAAGCAGGGCCTGCACTACAATTCTGAGAATATAAATTGATACCTGGGTGAAACAACCCAATCTATGAGGTACAGATGCGTTAACATCCCTGGGGACAGCATGGGAAGCAGTTTGAACCCACCATTTTGTGAACTCAGGGGAAGTCCTGGCTCAGGATATGTACTAATACATCTATACAACCATGGTATTAACTTTCTGCTGGGTCCTTGGGCAAAATGTACTCTTGTATGCAATTTGTAGACAGGGAAGTTTGAGAGTAAGAGGACCTAAAAGTGAAAACTCAGGTGTTAGGAAATCCTGCTTTTTATTTCACTTGCTTTTCTCTGTTTTGTTGATGATATTTCTGCCTTCTCTCTGATGCTTTTTTAAAATTGAGATAGTAAATTAAAAAGAAAATGGGGCTCCACACAATAGCTGGGAGAGGATTTTTTTAAGTGTGAGAGCAGCTTATCTCATGAGCTTCCAAGGAAACACTGTACCTGTGGTGATGCATGTGGCACAAGCAATCTCCATCCAGAAGACTCACAGTTTACAAAGAAATATGCTATGGTACTGTAAGGGCCACTGAAGATTATTAGATTACTGACATAAGCATGAGGATCCCATGTACCTCTCTTCACTTTCCTTGGTTAGGGAGATTCCAAGAATATGCAGAGCCAGCAAGCATGATATTCAAACTGGAAAAGGTAATTTTCTCTGTTATTGAGGTGCAAATAGACCTTAATCTAAGTCTGAAGGACCCATGTCCTAGATAGCATCCCTCTGGCTTACCAAAGTATATGAAGATGCCCAAAACACTGTTGTTCTGTGGCTGTATTTATTGTTATGTTGGTTTGGGGTACACCCAGATAAGAGGCAGGTGGACAGGTGTTTTAGGCAAGAGCTGTGTTAATAACAGTGCCAGAGTAGAATTTTCTGTGCTGTCAAATTATTAGTGCGGTCTCTGGCATAGTTTTTGCTTGGGCCAGTGATCACCTGTTGCATGATGGTGGAACAAAGCTCCTTTTCAATATATCCTCTAAATAAGGCCACCTAATTTAGGAGCTGGGATAGTTCGATATCATGGACATGGCCAAGCTGTGTCTCAGAAAGAGAATGGGTTTGGGCATAGCCTAAGTTCCTCTGTCTTTAGGATACTGCTGCATCTCAGTGGAGTTAATCTAAATGTGAGCAATTAGACCCTGATGTTCTTCAGCTGACTTGCATCTGAACCTGAATAATGTTGTGTATTCACTGTTCTCGAGTGGACAGTGGTCTGTGTGAGAATACACAACACAAGACTACTAGGGAGTGAAATGACCCTAAGATCACATTCCTGTGCGACAGACACTGAAAGGCCAGTTGGAATGAGACAAAAAGAGGGATACATTCAAAATTACATAGGTACTACACACAGGCAAGTGGTTCTGTACCATTACAATCATCATTAAGAGGATTGCAATCAGGGCTACAAACCATTAAGATATCAGAGCCAAGAAAATGAACAACAGACCTTCAACACTGCAATCAAGACACAGGCTGCTCCTCTGCAGACTTATTTTTCTGTTTATTTACAACAGTCTGATCATTGCATGAAGAGGAGGAGGGTGGGAGAAGTCAGCAGCTACTTCTCAGGACAAAAACTTTCTCCCTGAACTTCATAAAGCATTTGCAGAAAAACAAATCAACAGAAACATTTGCAGGCTGAACCGTTACTCTCTGCAACTAAGCCATGGCTTTGAAAGATAGGAGAGGGTTATCCACCTTGTGACAAAAACTATTCCCCTTCGTGTAGTCCAGTTTCTGCAAACACATTTTGTAATGATGACATTTTTGTAGTGTAACACTTTCTCATAAGACAACCTATTGAAACCTGGATCATAGTAATGAAATGTTCTGTTCATTTTCATTATTTGATACAGTAATCAGGATAGAAGGTCCAGCAAGAAGCATTTACCATCCATCTCTGGAAAACACTAGAATTCTTCAAGGCAATTAATATTTCTCCAAGTTTTAACCTTCTATGCAAACACTAGAACTATTTTCAGGACTCTTCTCTCCCCAAACAGCTAACTTCTCAGCAGTTAACAACTTTCAGAATCTTAGATGCTCAACTTGAATTTGCCTTTGAAGCCTTTGAGGCTGCTTTCATATCTCATAAAAAGTTTATTTGCCTCAAAGCATGCCTTTCTTTTCTAGCTATATCACTAAGTCTCATAAGTTATTCAGAAATCCTGCTTAAGATTCATTTAAAGAAATTCTAAATTCTATAAATCTTAGATGACACTTACGTGGGTATAAAGTTAAAGAGGCAACGCTGTTGTATTCCACAAATATCCCAAACAAAACAATGATGATCACTTCCAGAAGAAGAGCCAGGATCGAGAACTTGAACCTCATGTTGGTGTCAACGGCTGAAGACATTGCAGGTGGCTGTCAGAGCCTGATAAAAGACACTTGCTTTCAGTAGAGCTGTCTAACTCAGTGGATCTGGGTGATATAGAAAAAAAAAAGAGAGAGATTGGTGAACACACCGTCACACCCACTATGGGAGGGAAACAGTATGGGTCAATATAACAATTTCTAGTTTCCAGGCTATTTCTGCACATGAAATGCTGGTTTACATGTTTTTTCAGTTTGTAATGCAAACCAGCTCATTTAGCTGTTTTTAGATGTGCTTCTCACTCTTATATGTATTTCATAAAGGAAATAGCCTAAGGAAAATCTCACATAGACTGGTTTGCTGCACATAGTAAGGAACATAGTGACAGTCAGTTGTGTTTCCTGTAGTCAATTATTTATTCCAATTATAGCTTTTCTTTTAAAAGGTAAATAATTTTTTGTCTTGAATGAAACATAAATAGTGTCCTGTCTGTTCATATAGGATAGGGTAGGCAGAGAGAATCTCTTTCAGCAGGCTAAAGAAGTACTTGTTCTTATTTCACAGTGAACGAAGTACTTATAGCGAACAGGTTATCATTATGAACTTATTTATGAAATAATTATAGTTCTTCATAAGAAAAAATAAATATTGTTAGTTTTTAGAAAATAAAGCTCTAGATTATTAAAAATAATTTGAAAAGGCCTTTTTTTTAAAAAAAAAATATTTTGCATTTTCCTTAGCTCAGACAATGAAAATAAGGCAAAGACCTAACCTCTTAAGTGGCTTTAAACAGCTCAGTTTGTAAACTTTCTAATTAATAAAGAAGCAAATTAAATTTTACTAAGATTACTGTTGGATGATCACTTGTTCTTAAGATTCACTTTGCTTGTCAAAATTTGTCTTGACTCTAAAAACTTTTGTGTATAAAATATTTTATTGACGTGATACTGATTAACTTAGCCTCTGTTAATTCAGTATTCAGAGGACAGGCCAAAATTGTATTCTAGGAGCCTTGATTTAATGAAAAATTCTATCTGTTAAAATAAAAAAGGGGACAATATTGCAGTAGAAAACAAATTGTTAACGAAGTGGTAGTGCTAGGATACAGTAATAAAATGCTATTTAAGTATTTGGGTATAAAAATCAGCATAATCTATGGATGCTGGGAGGTGATGCTACATCATTGGGCTGCTGCCCTGGTGAGACTACTGTTGGAAAAGTTATTTAAAGAACTCTTTCTGCTCTATGGCCTTTTCTCTTGTTCTGAGGCCAATTTAGGTAGCTGGCAATCTTTAGCCTGCCCAGCAGGGTGGCTGACACCAGACACCTTTCAGGTTACCTGTTCATGGTAACTCCTGGACTAAGCCTACTTGCCCCTGTTGTTTTAACCTTAGGGAGGATAAAAGCCCTGGCACCGCCCAGTTCTTCTAGTATAAGAGTAGAATTAAACCATTGACCAAACAAAGTTTAAAATGATCTCAGCTTTTTCTCCATGAAAAAAGCTCTGTGGATTTGGAATGGAAACCAACCTACTTAGCAAGAAGAACATACCAGTCTATCACAGAATGAAATGTAAGAGTGGCAAAGCTGAAATAAGGATATACGTATTTTTCCTTTTGTAACGACTGTATTTCATTTGAACAGCTCAATGAGAGGAAGCAGAGCTCTGTTCAAAAGCTATTGCTCAACCTTGCTCTACCACAGGATAAGACGGATGACAACATTTGAATGTAAGGACCTGTGAGCTCCTTTATTTGCACAGGAAGAGACTAAAAAGGAACAAAATCATAAGTAAAGTTCATTGTTTTTTCACCACAGCTCAGCCATGAATAACTTGTGTTATTTGTTACATAATGTTTTCCCCAGTGAAACTCTCACATGATGTGTGCAATCCTTATATTAAGCCCTTTGAGAGGGGCAGAAAATGCTCCCTTTTGATATCTTATTCGGGAAAGTGCCTTGTAATAAATGTTTAAATTCTAAAATCGGTTAAGTCAAGTTCATTCAATCAGGACTTTCTCTGAGATTACTACTTTAGATCTTTATATCTTAAATTGCAGACAGGTGCATAAACACACATAGATGGACACAGACACAAACATCTATAGTGAAAGACTATTCATGCATATCTAAGTCAATCATGTTATATTGCCTTCATATTTAATGGGATATTATATGAAACTCAAGAAAATGATTAGTCTAAACTGTATTAAAAGTTGTCTTAGGAAAAGACGTTGAATGTTTTAGGGATTCTTATTTCCTTTCATTGATTACAATGCAAGACTTTGGTGAGGAATTCAGATTTAAGCATCCAGACTTGCCTCTGGAAACCTGTCTGAGGATCAGGCTTCTCAGCCAAGAGTTGCAACGATTTGCCAAACGTAGTCTAGTCTGCTCTGCTGTAGTTCCTGTGGCCTTTGCCATGGATGAGACAGGAATCTGTTAACTGAGTGTACAAACAAAAGCTGTGTTCCAACGTGTGTGTGTCAGAGAGCTGATGTACTAGTGTACCTCACCCCTTTTTTTTTTTTTTCTTTTATTTTTTTTCCCCTGAAAGAGCAACTCAGCTATTTTCCTGGTGAGGTGAACTGAGGCCACAGATAAAGGACCCTATATATGTATAGATGATTTACATGTGATTAAGGACTCTGAAGAAATTGTATTCCAATACTTATGTACTCTAAATCTGTTTTTATAAATAAAGGAAACACTTCTCACCATTAACGAGGCTTAATCTGTCAACATTCAACTTCAGCTGTTACTAACTTTAAGCAAAAAGGATTGACAAGGAATTGACCCTTCCTTCCTGCCACAAGGAAGAAGATGCTTTAACCAGAGGGTGGAGCTGGGCTACTGCATTAGCAAAACCATCATCATCAGAGATAAAGAACTCATTATCCTGCTCTGCTCAGTGATTGTCACGCCATACCTGGAATATTGTGTTCAGTTTTGGTCCCCACTATACAAAAAAGTGTGGACAGGCTGGAAAGGGGCTAGAGAAGGGCCACAAAGATGATCAAAGACTGGGAAGTCTATGTGAAATGGGCTTGTTCAGCCTTGAGAAGAAAAGGCTTAGAGGGGACCTCATCACCATGTTCCAGTGTTTAAAGGCTGGCTATGAAGAAGATGAAGCCTCTCTTTGTACAAGGAGTGACATGGAAAAAATGAGGGAAATGAGTTCAAGTTACTCCTGGTGAGATTCTGATTGGACTCAAGAGGGAAATTTTTCACTATGAGAACAGTCAGCCCTCAGAAATAATCTCTCCAGGGAAGTGGTGGATTCCCCAACATTGGACATTTTTGAGATTCAGGCGGACATTATGCTATACTTTTCTCTATCTAATCTAATAAGTAACGCTTATCTTTTAAGTCAGGAGAGAGAAATAGAAACCCCCAAGAGCAATTGATTTAAAGGAAGATGACTAAAATGGACTAAATAGACCAAGTGAATGAATGCAAGGACTGGGTGCTCAATGACCTTTTGGTCATATTTGTTGGCTAGCCCAGACTCAAATCAGCTTCATGATGCTTCCTAGAAGAGAATTGATGTCGGCTGATGATGTTATTTAAAATTCTGAGTTCAGTTCATAGAAGTCTGAGCTATGAGTATCCCTCAGTGAATAATGTGGACCCGAAAGCATGCCAATCTAAGCTACTTCTTGGTGTATGCCATTATTGTGGACACAGCTACAGGGACCAGAAAAGTAGGATAAGGTGCAGCTTGCCTATGCACTGTGACAGAAATATTTCTTAGATCTCTTGAACTTTGAGCTGAGTCAGTTTTTTTGAAAACATTGACATTTAACCTCTTTCTGAGTGTCATGGTAGGAGAGTTTTTTCATTAAACGTTAACTTTAATGCTTTGAGTCAGCAGACACCTACCCCACCTCAATTTGAAAACTTAACCGAGTAAATGCAGTTTGTCCATGCAGTCCTTAAATAGTCTCCTTCACCTTGAAGAGCAAGGTGACAGTAAGTGTGTTTTCTGACTCTTTGGTTGGCAACAATGAAATTGTCTTGACTGGATCCATATCAATCTCATGAGCCTCTTGTCTTATTTCTTACAAATGTGGGGAACATAAGGTCATTAATGCACCATTAAAAATTTATTACAGAGAACACTAAGATGTCCATCAGAACAGGGAGGGAACACAATGGAGAAATAGCAATTACAGGTTAAAATACGTTAGTTTATTTTACCTTGTTATTACAGGGTGTTTTGCTGAAGTAACTGTTTTGCTTTTCCATTTGAAAGCACACAAACTTCCTTCTCTATGGGAGACCTTACTTGAATACTATACAATGATTTTCCTCTCTCCAGTACACTAGCAATTGATAGAGACTAAGGCTAGAAGGAATTACTCAGTCTTTTTGTTCTCTCCTGTAAATGAAATAGGTCAGAGAATTACATCCAGTTAAGCTGTGTTTGACCAAAGCGTACCTTGTCGAAGAGCAGCATGGTGGGCTTAAAGACTTCACGGTTTCATGTTCTGCTTTTATTGCATGACTGTTGCAAAGAAGGAATAAAACACAGAAGCATAAACTTTTGGTTGTGGTGTATCCCAAAGTTGCAGGAAAGCTGTTTACAAGAGATAACAGGGTTTGTTCTCCCTTACACAAGGGCCAATTCGTACTGCTCTTATGATAAAAAAGGGACTACCCCAGGGAAAATGGATGTTTTACACACACCTTGAAGTTCTACCTATTGTCCTGAGAAAACAACAAGAAATAGTCTAAACGAGATTAATGTTTCAAGTCTCCGATGCTTCTTGCAAAAGACTTTAATGGTAAATCATGTGTTTCTGTTGTCCTTTCTCATGTTTCTCTTGCTCCTCATCAGTCCTCTGTTCTTAATTGTGTCTGTGCACTTGAGATGGCTCTTACAGAGGTGCTGTTCCTGCCAGTGTGAAGTCCCTTTCTTATGTCTTGCTCTAAAGGCAAGCAGGTTTCTGTAAAAGCACAAGGAGATGATTTCAGACAGGGCAATGTATCATCTCAGTTGTCCTTCCTTACTGAGCACTGTCTCTAGGTTTCAAAATCCAGTCTAGACCTGTGAATACACCTGTATTTGTGTTCACTCTTTTCTTTATATCTGACCAGAAGAGCACTAGAAAAGGGCACTGGTCAGGGAAACGGAGGGGAAGTCTTTTGTTCCTCATTGACTTTTTATGATACAACTCTTCTTACTGGTATCAGCAAATGCAAATGTACATCAATCTGGGCAATCTCCAAGTTTTCTTGCATTGCAGACATTCTACAACATCACTTGATTTATATTTGTTGCCTTCAATGTGTTCTTTTTATATTCATGTTAATAAAACCAAAAATATCCTAAAACATATGACAAGATTTAAATGGAAACAGAAAGTTTTATTCTACCAAATCAAAGGCTTTGGTAGAAGATTGGTAGGAGGGATGCTGTTGAAAAAAAAAGAGTAATTTTTCAATGTTGCTTTCAGGGTTCCTTGGCTGTGCTAGCTATAGAGTTATTGCCAGCATGGATTTTTGAGGGTTGTTTTCCACTGGCAAGGAAGTTACATATTTTTCTGAATTACCTTTCACCTGGAGATCACGTTTTACACAAAGTCTTCCAAACAGTTTCTAGCAACCCCTTGTATGTTCATCTGTCTGCTGAGATAAAATTTAAGTTGACTTTCAGCTTCATCATCAGTGAATCTGCACAGATTCTGTAACATACTGATTTCACTCACTAGTTTCACCCTTCCTAGCAAGTAACGCGATTTTTCTCTACCAATTCTTTTCTTCTCTAACAGTTTTTTTTTCCTCCCTTGCTTCTCTTGCTACCAAATGCCACATTGTGGAAAGTAATTTCTAGACATACAAGACATTTTTAATGGTCTTATGCACAGATCACATATACCACTTTAATCATTTAAGTGATCAAATTAAGTGCCTCAGTTTGCACATCAGTGGGGTTCTGTTTCCCTTTGAGAAAGGCAAAAAAAACATGTTTTTGAGAAATAGTGACTCTAGAGAGCTATGACATTAGGTGATGTAACTGTAATGGGAAGTGTATTCATCTATTTGCCTTGTCTGTGACAAGTTACTTACAATCCCTGTCTTGTGACCCAGGAACCTCTGTTGCTCATACCAAGTTTTTTACAGATATTTTTCAAGGTCAGGCTGGATAGGGCTCTGAGCAACCTGATCTGGGTGAGGAAGTTTCTGTTCATTGCAGTGGGGGTGAACTAGATGACCTTTGAAGGTCCCTTCCAAACCAAACTATTCTATGTTTCTATGATTCTGTGTTTCTCTCTCCACTAAACCTTGCAGAGTACACAAATCGTAGAGAAATCTTAACTGACCTACATAATGCTAAGTTTGCCACAATAATTGCAATGCATGCATGAAGAGTCAAAGAGGGTGGTTAGGGAATATTCCTCAATGACAAGGTGTGTTGGCTTCACTTTTGTACAACAACCCACCTATTGCAGCCAGATCAGAGGGTGTCTGTAGACTGAGACTGTAGGAAACAGGCTCCAGGGAGCTGATCCCAGAAGACCTCCTGCTACATGTGGCAGTTTCATCATTTATATAAACATCACCCTCTCAGAGGCTGAGCTGTAATGTTCTCAGTGGCACAGCACTAAGGTGCCGTTTAGTGGCAACGCATGAAGTGATTGGTCTGACCTACATGAAGACTTGTTAAGTCAGAGAGATAGTAAATATTTGATTTTGATGGCTCAATGAGCACTGTAAACTCTCAGACCACAAGTTAAAAACCAACATAAACTGTGCATTTCGTGCATGCTTTAAAAGTGATCCACAAGTTCTAATCATTATGACCTTGACAAAACTTATAAATGTAGGTAGAACAACCAGCACATAATAAAATTCCTACAAGAAATTCCCATATTTTTTTATTTTTCCTATATAAAACTGACACATCCTTCAATTGTCTGAATATTGGGCAAGTAGGGACTTCTTTGTAACTTGAACACTGACCTAATGTAAGACATGATTTGTGACCTTCAGAATTAATTTACATTACTGTTTTTTGAGTTACCAGGAAGTTGAGATTAAATCACTGAATACCCAGAAGGAGTCCTGTGCTATTGAACTGACAGGATTTATTTATTATTTCCTTACAATGGGTCAAGCACAAATTCAAGGAGAAACAGCAACCCAACTTACTATCTAAAATGCAATACCCCTTCCGGAACAAGCCAGCACTGGAGGAACTAAAATGAATTGAGGGCAAATGAGTATGGTCATGTGAGGAAAAATAATTTCAGTGGAAAAGTTCAGTCCCTGAAGTGTTCATACCCACTTGTGAAAGATACAGGTTTTTATGCCATAGCTCATTAGATGCCACATTCTTAAGACACTTTCCACGTACATCTAAGACATGTTAACCAGCATTAAATAACTCATATAAGACTGGATAAAAATATTTCATACTAGTTTGTTCAACTGATCTGTCTAGCTAAATCTGCCTGGCTTCATCTTCATGACACTGACCCTTTATATATTTATAAACATTAATGAGGTCAGCCCTCAGTCTCCTCTTCTCCAAGCTAAAGATCCCCAGCTCCCTCAGCCTTTCCTCATAAGGGAGATGCTCCACTCCATCATCTTTGTTGCCCTGGGTTGGACTCTCTCCAGCAGTTCCTTGTCCTTCTGGAACTGAGGGGCCCAGAACTGGACACAATATTCCAGGTGTGGCCTCACCAGGGCAGAGTAGAGGGTCAGGAGAACCTCCCTGACCTACTGACCACCCCCCTTCTGATACACCCCAGGTACCATTGGCCTTCCTGGCCACAAGGGCCCAGTGCTGGCTCATGGTCATCCTGCTGTCCGCCAGGACCACCAGGTCCCTTTCCCCTACACTGCTCTCTAACAGGTTGCTCCCCAACTTATACTGGAACCTGGGGTTGTTCCCGCCCAGATTCAAGACTCTACACTTGCCCTTGTTATATTTCATTAAACTTTTCCCCGCCCAACTCTGCAGCCTGTCCAGGTCTCTGGATGGCAGCACAGCCTCTGGCGTGTCAGCCACTCCTCCCAGCTTGGTGTCATGAGCAAACTTGTTGATAGTACACTCTATTCCCTCATACAAGTTGTTGATGAATATATTGAATAATACTGGCCCCTGTACTGACCCTAGAGCCACTCCACTAAATACAGGCCTCCAACTAGATGGCCTCATTGACCACTCCACTGGGCAGTCTATTCCAATGCCTGACAAATGTAAAACAGAAAGAGAAAAACAGAAAAAGTGTCATTTGATTTGAAATGATAATTTCTGTTCCTGTGGAAAAATCCCCAAAATATTATCATAAGCATTTTAAAGAGCCATTTTCATTTTCATGTGTTGAGCAGTGAGTTCCTCATCAGTAAGAGAATGGCAAGTTAATATGGGCCATTTCTGTGTCAATCTGTTACTTTGATTTTTCCTAAAAATTGTCTTTCTTCAAGACTTGTTATTAATGCAGGTGTCAGGACATCTTTGTTAGTCTTAGGAACCAGCCCTATGGCCCCATTGCACAGACCCGTGACCAAATGACCGACCCCAGTGACCAGCCCATGAACGTTCAGACATTGTCGGTGGGTCAGCGTGGGTAGGAGTGTCATTTCCTCACTTGTATCTCCTAGCGCCCCATGTTCCTTTGACTTGTGGTTAAATTGAGATATTATTATACTGGAGGTGTGGCTACCAAATGTGATATTATAATTAACAGGTCTTAGTGCTTCATAGGCCCTTTCTCAGCATTCACGAATTAATCTTCCTTGCCCTGACTACATCAGTTTATCTCTGTGATGCAGTCGCTGAGACTGAAGCACAGAAGCTAAGTGTCTTGTTTGCAGCCTGGAGCAGAGACAGTAGCTGTCAAGTACCTTCTGTTTTTCACAGTTTAACTGTGGCCCTTACACTTAGAGGAACCCAATTTTTGGCAGCTTGGCCAAGAAGAGGCGGGAGCAGCCCAGGGGTGGAGAACATCCTTGTCCTGTCCCTGCTCTGATGGCCATTTGCTGCTTCATCTTGCTCAAGCATCTTGCTATAGTTTTGTTTTTGTTTTTTTTTTTTTTTCTTGGGCGTTAACTGGATATTCTGACAACACAAATTTCCAATGACATGTCAAGGTTTCCAAACTTTGCTTTCCATTTAGTATAAAGTCTTAGCTTTATCTGCATAACCTGCTGTTTTGTAGGTGTGATATGTTAAGGACATGAGTGAGGCAAGGTTTATTGAAGAATTGTTCTATCATACTGATAGATGGAGAAAAACAGGGAAGAGGCCCATGACTCTCAGCAAGACTTTGTAATACTGAAAGTGAAAAACCTTCCTTTTTGCTTAAGCTGGAGATTGATTTTTGGACAGCCAAATTAAATAATGTGATTACTGCAGTTGGCGCATTATAAATATCAAAAATGTTATTTCTTCACAAGCCATAAGACTGTTAGAGTTGCTCCATAACATTTGTTCAAAACTCTGTCTAAAGTACTTGCCATGTAAGTTAACTGAAGAGCTCTTACATCATTCTTCAAAGATAAGACTTAGACTTGTACTGTAGTAGTTGCTCTTATCATTACTCAGCATATGTGCTTCTTGTGAGTATATCTGGAACCAGAACAGAAATGGTAAGAAATTCTCAGTGTTACTAGCTTCTTGCCTGAACTACACCAAAAAAGTAGCACAATTCTGTAGATGTAACTGCAGCACATACCAAAAAACACACACTCGTACCACAAAGGAAACATATCTCAAGGCATCAGTATAAAAAACAAGTTTGTGAAAATACAGAGAATGGTGAAAAGTGTTATTTGACATGCCGTATTCCAGTGAATGTCATATTGCTTTTACCTCACCTGTATGTGGGAAACTCATATTCAGAAACATCTCAGCCTTTCCAGGGATATGAATGACTAAGTGGAGTGACCCAAGCTCTCTTTGAAATCTGTACTGAGAAAAAGGATCATCCAGGTAGCATTTCATTTCACCTGCTATTTCTTCTCTTCCACATCAATAGGGAAGTAAAATAATTTGAAATTCCCTATGAAAGTAAGAAGGTTAATGCCTGGATACACTTCAGTAGCCCAGCAGGTTGCATGATGCTCCAAGGTGGCATCTCATGATGCAGAAGATCTCTTCCAGCTTCTGTTGCTGCCACCCTCAAACAGCATAGCTGGCTCTTTGGGCAGGGACCTCTCTCAGAAATATCTGATAATAAAATAATCCCTCTCTAAATGTTCATTGGGCCAGCGAGAGAGGGAGGAAAAATAAAGTGTGCGTGTGGAAGTTTTAACCCCCAACTCCTTGTATAATCAGAAATAAAATATTGGAAAATATCCCATAAAACACCTGTAAGAGAGCTCTGGTTTTATAGAATAGTATTTTCTGAGGAAGACATAGACTTCTCAGGAAATTTTCACCCAACTTGTGTTTGAATTTCACTTTCCATGAATATTGCTGTGGTTGTAGGAATCTTACATAGTGGCATACAGTCATGATACTGATACTGAGCTACAAGTAGAAAATAAAGGTTATAGAAATTACCATTGTTATAATAGAATATGCACATAGAATATGAAACAATGGAGGGAAAGAATCTGCTACCAAATTGTTTCTATTATGTAATGATCATTTATTTATCCAGTATTAGCTAAGAAATTCTGCACAAACAAGCATTAAAAACAGGTCAGGGCAGGTCCAGATCTTCAATTTCTAGTAAAAGGCGCATCCCTTCATTCAGCTAGCAAAATGAAAAACGGTGCAGCTGAATGTCTGGATATAGTTCACCCTCTTGTGTTATAAACTAGAATTGCAGTCCTATGGAAAATGGATTTTTGCTGGTCTAAAATAGCAAAAGAAGGTGGTTAAGTGGGATTAGTCCTGCTCAGGGCTGGTATATGTGACTCAAAACCTATGGGAGACCAGCACGCATCCTAAGGAGCAGGTGATGGTCTGGTAGGACACCCTAGTACATCCTTTATGGCACCAGGATGCGTCAATTGCTCTGCAGAGTTTTGGGACGAGTGTAATGAGGAACATCAGTGGGAAGGGGCTCCTCTGTGCAGCGAGAAGATGCTGTTCCATATGTCTCCTTGGTTTTCAACATCTCTCAAAGTTTATAAACTGTCAGCATAAAGAGTTTCTGTTTCCTTTGTATCTAGCTTTTTATTAAAGTTAGAAATTTAAAGATAAGATAAAAGCTATAGTATGTAACTAAGAAATCTGTAGGATAATTCTGTAACATAGTTTTATCAATATAATAATATTGTCAGTCAGAGGAATGATTATGATAACACCCCTCACTAAAGGAGTCAAAAAGTTTCTTCAAGTAACCAATAACACTGACAGGTAACAAATGCAAGTCCTCAGCTCTGGCTCGATATAAATACACGGTTCTTTGAAATCATCCCTTGCATTGTAAAGGGCTTGGAAAGATATGAAATTAAAACCTTTACAGGTTTTTTAAACCCTTTACAAGAGCTGCCTGCAAATAGAGGTGGGAGAAGGCACATCTAAGGCCTTCACCTGAACTTAATCCTCTAGGAGAGATCACAGAGGTGTACAGTGCTAGGAAGTGGCACTGAGATGGTTTCTGGGAAGTTCTGGGGAAAATCAGATATTTTATGGGGATTTTTGGTAGCCATATTTTATTTTCTACATACTACAATACTAGTCCCAGGTGAGTGGCAGACTTACTCATAGAGAAGATGGGAAGGGATATCTCCACCTCTCTCTTTATAAGAATGTTTTTAAAAGGCTTCCTATTTCTTGACTGTTGGTGCCATATGAAAAAAAAAGTCATTTATCACTTGTATACACAGATGTATGAGAAACTTTGTGTTTAGGCCACATGGCAAAATTTGGCAGATTTAGTGTTTACACATGTACAAAAACATGTATCACTTTTTGCTTTGTCTTTCTTTTCCAGTCTCATCCCCACTCACATAGAGTATCAGAGAGTCTTGAAATGTCCATAAGGAATTTTCCAAATGAAAAAAAAAAGACATTATAAATAACTTCAATGAAAAGCTCTGTTTGTGGACTGGTGGTAAATCATGTATTTATTTAGCAGAAACGCATTCCATTTCTAATCAAAGAAAAGGTAACAGAAGAAAGTGGAATTTAACATATTTTGCAAAAAACCCTAAAGTGATATTAAACTGTGTTTCCCATTACAAAGAAATAAATCAGTGGATGATCCACTAAAAGGAAAACCATGAAGTAAGACATTAGTAGCTTAAGCATGATTCCTACAAAGTCTATAATAACATCAGAGGTTGTTTGAGCTACTAGACTTATTTAGGACTGAAAGAGTGGTGAGATTTCAGCAAAAAATGTTACCTATAGGTCAGACTGAGCTGATGCACTGAGAGTGAATACACTTCACAGTGAGTTCTACTCTTTCCTAGTAAGTCCGTGTCACGGCAGCTGTAATGACATCTGCCAGGACATTATATGATTTGAGTGGTGCATCTGCAGGTGGCGAGACACTTCTCTCTCACCAGTGGATGGCTACAGCTAAACAACATTTTCAGATTTCTGCAGTTTCCAAAGAAATCTTGATGCTTGCAAGGATTGGCTGAAATACAAGAGAGAGAAACAAAACCATGAAATTTTAGTTGAAAACCAAGTCCTGGTCTGATACATCTGCATTTTCCAAAAATTTCATATTTCAGGTCTATATAGTCTTGGTACGATTGCTCTGCTGTAAAAAAATGCTTGAATATTATAGAAAAGGGAATGCAGGCAGAAAGGCAGTATCCTACTTGCCCCATCTACTCCTACACTTTTACTCGCTCCACATAGAAGTCTGCAGAACCCAGGGGCCTGTGCACATCTTCATGTACATACAGATGTGTGAAGCCTGACAGTCTTTTCCTGCCCTTAGATGTAGATGTACATTAAGACATTTTATTTTGAGCTTTCCGGAAGAGGGCAGCAGAAGATTGACGGTGTGATAATGCACCTATTGCTCAGGAGCAACAGAATTTACCCATAATCACAGGATGGTTGAAGTTGGAAGGGACGTCTGGAGGACATCCAGTCCAACCCCCCCAATCAAGATTGTGCCTGTTCTAGTGGGATTTTTAACCATTGTTATTTCTGGGGAGATTGGAAATAGGCAGTTTCAGGATCTTTCCTCCAAATTAGCAAGAAGTAGCTATGAAAAAGTAAAATGCTACAAAGGAACAACATTACTATCTGAGGTAGCGTGGTGTTTGCTGTAAGGATGACAATACATTCACTTACTGCAAAGCCCTCTGTCACAGTGGCCAGGACAGTCTGCACATTTTGGTCCATTTCTGTAAGGTGTAGCTATTTGCATTGCATTATTTCCTCTGAAATTCGAAAAAAATACAACACAAAACAAGATCAAAGTGCAGCTCTGAGCCATTGACAAGAATTTATGCTACTTATCACAGTGAGAGGAATTCAGAAGTTTTTGGATAAAATTATTTTCATAGGAAGTTGTATTTTAGTTTCAGATATTTGTAGAATACTAGACCTTTGATTGTAAATAGGAGGGACAATAAGGCTTGGAGAAAGAAAATTAATCAACTATTTACATTTATATACTATCATCAGTTTAAAAAAAATCTTCTGTGCTTCCTAGTTCTGCTTTTTGAATGGCTTTCAAGTGATTGTGGCTTACAAGCACATAACCTCTGCAGCTGCCTTCTGACATGCAGCTGTTTCAGATGTACTCTTTGCCTTTGTGAATATTCATTTGCTGTTGGCTTACACTTTACATCTGACTTTCTTGTTTGTAGTCCAAATTGCAGGATGACTTGTGTGTGATGCCTGATTCTAACAGAGGTGGAACTTTCTTTGTTCATAGGCTAAAGTTTCTCTAATATCTGTTTCAGTGTGAAATAAATAAATTTTGCTATTTAACCTGATGTTAAACCCACAATTCACATTGGTATTTTCAAAACTACAAATGGTTAAAATGAAACATAATAATTTTATCCTACGCATGGCAAATAGACTGTGGGAGATTTTGAAAGCTTATCTAGAGTCATTGCACCTTAAATGAGTGAAAAGGCAGTACATACGGAGGACAGTATTGGCAAACATAAAAGTAGTTGAACTGGTTCTTAGGACAGTAGGCAACTGCACATCCAACCTGGTAGCTGCTGTACCATATTAGCTGTAGAAAAACAAACAAACAAACAAAACACATTATTTCAGAGTCATGTTTTATTGAATTCTCATTGAGCAGGTCAGAAAATTGCAGAACCAGAATATAATATTTTGTTTCTTATTTTTTTTTTTAAATCTATTTAGCTTTTAAGTTGTCAGTTAACTGAGAGAAAGAATAAATAGAAAAATGAGTTAACCATGTCCTCCAGTTTCCAAATGGTTTTGAACACAGTTTCTGGCAGGACAATGAAGTTTCAATTCAACTATTTTCATCATAGATATTTTGCTCTGACATTTCTTCATCAGGTATTCCAATCCCTATACAGAAAATATTTATTTCTAAATTAAAGGTATTGAATAATTTTTTTTCCCTACAGAATAATATTTTTCTTCTGGCTAGCTTTTCCAAAATACTGGTTCAATTGCCTCAAAATTAGATGAAAAACAATTGGAATTTATCATTCATCTCTGGATCAGAGTGTGAATTATAGATAATGATTTCATGAGAGTGACAATTTTTTTTCTGATTATAAATATCTCCCAGCTCACTGAAGTGTACTCGTGTAATTCCAGTGCATCATTGCAGTTTGTTTCAGTTCTCCATACCTGAGTATAACTCGCAACATTGACATTTTTCGAGGTTGCTCCAAATCCATACTTGAAATTGGAGGACTGGCTGTACCAGACTCTAATTGCTTCAGCCCACGTTCTTGGATAAGATGAGAGTAATATATTCTCACCACAGGTGACACCTGAAGTAGAAGTAAGTGTATTGTGTTACTTAGGAGAGAAGTAAGATGTAGGGTGGGAGGTATGACAGAGGGGTTGTAGCTACTCCCTAAGAAAAAGATCATAGAATCATAGAATAGAATCATAGAACAGTTTGGGACCTTCAAAGCTCATCCAGTGTCACCTCTGCCATGAGCAGGGACATCTTCACCCAGATCAGGTTGCTCGAAGCCCCGTCCAGCCTGGCCTGGGATGTCTCCAGGGATGGGGCATCCACCACCTCTCTGGCCAACCTGGGCCAGGGTTTCACCACCCTCAATGTAAAAAATTTCTTCCTCATGTCTGGTCTGAATCTCCCCTCCTTTAGTTTAAAAACATCACCCCTTGTCCTATCCAAACAGACCCTTCTAAAAAGTCTGTCCCCATCTTTCTTGTAGGCCAGTTTTGGTGAGATTTCAGTCACAGATACTTATTTGACTACAAAATGTTACACAAAAACGTCTGTACAAAAATGTCATGTCAACAGTCATCTATTGCACTGTCTTGTCTCCTGCAGTAGCCAAAAGTGGGCACTTAGAGAAAGGTACAAAAATAGGGCAAGTACATAACATCCCTCTCTCTCAAGTTCCAATAATTTGTCTTTCAGGGTATTTCTCTGGCAAAGATGGTGTTTCTGTGTTTAATAATCCTCAAAATATATTTTACAATACATTAAAACTTATTTCTAGTTCATGTGCAGAGGGGTCATCTGCAATTTGCATTACCCCATCAGCTTAGGCTTGACAATTGTCACGTACCATTCATGACTCTCTGATCTCTTGGACTGACTTTCATCTCACACTTATTTGCCCATTTCTGAGCATTTCTGGCAGTTTTCTCACTCCACACCTGAAAGACACAAAGGAAGAAGTATACAGGTCACAGGTAGGTTAGTGAACACCATGAAGGAGAAGAAAACAAATGTGGAGTGAC
Source organism: Streptopelia decaocto (assembly GCF_964273445.1). Taxonomy (NCBI): domain Eukaryota; kingdom Metazoa; phylum Chordata; class Aves; order Columbiformes; family Columbidae; genus Streptopelia; species Streptopelia decaocto. Next base: position 115,978,017 of record NC_138656.1, read on the forward strand.
TGGGATGTTGTGCACTGAATGCTCCTGTGGACCTCAACAGAAAGCAGAGGAGTTGTGCCGATTTACACTACTAGGGCATGTGCATCACATTTCTTTAGCACTGAAAGGTTGCAGAGCAGGTTATTCTGCACATTATCACACAGTCCTGATCTCCAGACAGTCCTTATTAATAAGACTTCTATAACTTACTGTTGCTTTCTTTTGCCTATGTGAATTAACTTTGAAGGTTGCAGTGTGCTGAATGATATAAAACTAATTTTAAGCCCAGGTGCAGCTGAGATGTAGTGATAGACAACAGCTGGACTTTGAGGATGTGGAATGTTTGCAAGACTTAACCATAAAGCACTGACCAACTCATCTGCCAATGGGATGGGGATAACAAAGAATATCAGGGGTGACAGGGATGGGGACAGTAATGGGCAAAGCAAGTTCATCTGAAGACAAATGGTTATGAAAATTTAGGTCTGTTTTTCCCCCCTGACAATGTGAAATTCAGAAACATATTGTTGCTGGTGCTCCTTCTCTTTGCTCTATCGACTGTTTCCTTCATCCAAGGAGTGTGTTTCTCTTCTTCTAAGGGAGATGCCCATCCCACAGACTGAAGAGTCTTATCCATAATCTGAGAGCTATCACTGCATTTTGTACCTTATCCCTGGTTTAAATGCTTTCCCTGGAATGATTTGCAGTTGCTGTCTATTGCAATGAGGAAACATAAGGCAAGAACTTGTGATTCACTGTATGGGTTATATTAATGTAGGTTTGACAGCAATAAACAGATACAGTTGGGGCAAACCTGTGTTCATGATTCCTGCTGACAAACAACTCTAAGCATGGAACAGTTCCTGAGTTTTTTTTAAATGAAGAAACTAATACATATTGTTCAGGAGAAAGGTTTCAAATAGCACTTGTGGCCCATCCTGAGACCTTTGCAATGATTTTACAAGTGCTTGCAGCATCATGATGTGCAAAATTAAGCATGAAGCCTGCAGAAACAAAGGGACAAAATTCTAATCTCTCCATCTCAGTCCCAGAGCATGTTTCTTCCCATCTCTGTTCACTGAGTGTGGGTTGTTTAGAAGGGTAAAAATCTTCTGCTAGTGATGTGGAAAGCAGGCTAGTAGGAATGCATATCTTACCATCTTCAGCATGTTCCTGGCTGTGGGAAATACAGATCTCCGTATTTCATTGTGATGCTCAAGGATCTGTTTTTGGTTTTGATACTTAGAATAAGGAAAGGAGGAGGACATGTCCATTTGTTTATACTGAAAACCCTGGAAAACAATAACAATGAAGGTTCCAGTTAACCAAAGTTTAATAAGCAAGATAAAACATGAGCTTCTTGTCAAAGTAAAGCTTCCTTCCTTCCTTCCTTCCTTCCTTCCTTCCTTCCTTCCTTCCTTCCTTCCTTCCTTCCTTCCTTCCTTCCTTCCTTCCTTCCTTCCTTCCTTCCTTCCTTCCTTCCTTCCTTCCTTCCTTCCTTCCTTCCTTCCTTCCTTCCTTCCTTCCTTCCTTCCTTCCTTCCTTCCTTCCTTCCTTCCAATGGTAGTTTTGACCCTACATGAAATTTGTAGCTAGAAATTCTTCCTTCAGATGTCTCCACATCAAACATGGAGAAAGCTTAGCTGTGGAACCAAATTTCAAGACTGACTTTGACCTCTTGTGTGCACTAAGAAAGTCCTTAGCTCTTACCACTTGTAAGCTTTGAAAGTATGTGAATCTGGATCAGAACTTAGGAATGTTTGCACACCATGTTCTGAAACACCTAAGGTCAAGAAAGCAATGAATGGCTTAGATTGTCTCTTACATAGTGATGTCAGATCACGAATCCCTGCAGAGAAAGAGAGTTGTGATACTTATCTTGGAGTTTTCAGACTAAAATATCCCTCAGGAAAGGATTCTTCCCACTTAGTGTCTGAGGATGAGACACCTCAGTCTAAGCTAGAGACCTTCACACTCTTCATCATTACTGGGCAACTTAGGGCATAGTTTTCCCAAGATTTGTTGAAGAAATAGATGATCAGCATCCCTCAAATGCTTTTTTTTTTTTTTTCTTCATTCATTATTAAGCAGATATTGATAAATCGCTCACATTCAAATATCTCCATAGTAGATATCTACATATACAAGATTAATCTTTTCTAAAGAGAGCTGAAGACTAAATTTCTAATACTTAGCTAAACTATTTTAGAATAGCATCAGTTCATATTTTTTAGGGAAACATACTTTAAAAATAATTATTTGAAGACAATAGTATTTTGATAGGTGGAAGAAATATTTTAATACAAAAATCTGAGAAAACAAAGAGTTCATTTTCATTGTGGAAAGAATGTGTTAACTATAATTTCAAGCCTTAATTGTAAAGCTCTAGAGATCACTAAACCACATTATGCCACCTCAGATATCTATACAATGTGCTCAGATATGGCTCTTTGAATAGGTGAATGCTCCTACCTGTCCATCAATTTGGTGTAGCAAAGCAGCCAGGAAAATGATTGCAGTTAGTAGATCCATTTCTACAAAGGAAAAACAAACAAGAGAATCCATTAATATCTGTTGCATAAAGTTTGTTGTGTAATGTGGCATGTGAGTAAGATACAAAATTGTTGCAAATTCAAGCCTGCTACACAGAAGATTATATTAATTGCTACCTAGTACAGCTGGATGTACTGAAATTGTGCAAATGAGTGTATGATCATATATGACAACCACCATCTAGTACAGAGAGAAGACTTCATCTTGCATTGAAGAACGGATCATTAAGTAACATAAAAACTGTGTGTATTTTGTAACAGAAGGATCAACCGCCTCTTGACTTGTTTATTCAACATATCTTGAATTTGCAGCATTTCCTTCATCTTTGCCTCCTTGTATTAAAAAAAAAGAAAATAAAATAAAGCCCATTAATGTGTTTTGTAGGGTCACATCAGTGTCCTGCTCAGTCAAGCATCATCTGTATTGGGAATTGGTATTCTGGGTGGAACAATGGGCACATCAATAGTTGTCTCCATCTCTTTCTTGCTCCCTCTTTCCTCATAAAATCAGCATCATATTGGCTCAAGCAAATGGTGGTGATCATCCTCATGTTATATCTGACACCTAACAAACAAAACCTTCAGGAAACAATTTTGCCTATTGCCCTCTGGTCACTAAGATACCTTAGAGAAGCAAATACCACAGTATGTACACAGACAGTCTGAAACCTACTCATACTCATGGCATATTTTTCTGTACACATCATAAGCAGCAAAACTTATATATCTTTGGATTTTTAAAGATATATAGGAAATAATGACTTTTTGGTAGGTAAGAGTAAAGGTGTGCCAAATCCTGAGGAAGAGTAACTTCAATCTCAAATGGTTACCTTAAAACAGACTGGAGCAACTGAGGAAAATTGATGTAATAAAAACTGTCAAACACAATGAACCTTACAGCTGGCCCTTCAGAAAAATCTTCAACATGAGCAATACAGGTCAGTGGTAGAGATCTAGGAACCCTGCTTGACAGGGAAACTATTGTGATAACACCTGTTAAAACCATAAATATACAATGAAAATAAAAGCAATCCACCATCTCTGCTAAACTATTAAATTAACATGTTGATGTTAAATGAGTAGAATGAGTTAAGAAAGTCTACAGAGAACTTTTCCTTCTGGCAGGAACTGAAGGAGGGATTCACATATCTAAGAATTAACAGCAAGTTACTGGGATCCTGGAAAAGCATTTTATTTTTCTTTCACTGAGTGGAATGAATATTTCTTGTTCCTGGAATGACGACTTGGAAGACAAGGCACTTATAGCATTATTTATATCCTGTTCATTGTTTAACACCTGAAATTGTATGCAAATTTTTGATCTGATCTCCCTTTTATTTATGTTGGGTTTATGTTACTGAAGTCAGTGGATTTACTCGCTATCTAGTTCTACCTGAGTGAATCAGCCTTCATCTGTAGTGTCAGAAATTGCTGCTTATTATAAGGAAAATAATGATAATAACAAAAAGAATAATGAAGGAGGTCCAGAAAGAGTGTTAGTTTTCATTTCAGAAGCTTTGGTGTGACTCTTTCACCTACAAATAGTGCAGCAGCTCCTACACTCACTGAGGAGCAAGTTCTATACAATATGATCTCTCACTGGGTACAAGAAGGTCCACATATAACCCTTGTTTGGAGCTAAATTTCCAACCTAAATTCAACCCTGGACAGAGGGCGTGGGAAAGTCCTGCCTGAGCACTGGAAAACACAAAGTTTTTCAAACATCTTTGTTTGTGAGACCCCTTTTATGTTCACAATTTATGAGTATTCCGTACCAGTCTGTGGTAGGAGTATTCCAACATATATGTCAGAGGGTATAACATTGTGGTAAAGGACTTGATGTAACTATGCTCTTGCCAATATTTAGCTTTGAAGTTGAGAGTGACTTCCTTTGAATTTAGATGCTAATAACTGCAGGCATAGCTAGAAATATTCAACATTTTTACAACACAGGATAGATTTTCCACTGGGACTGGAGGACAATCAATCAGAGAACATAAATGTACCATGTGACTTTTACATACAGCCAAAAGATCTTAGGGCTAATAGTCACAGCAAAGTGTTCATGAGCAAATGAAAGACATGAGTCCATATATCAGAACAAGGTAATCAAGCCACTGTTGGAACAAGGTAAGTTCTTTATTTTTTTAGATGCCAGCTCTGCAGAGTTTCAACCTATCTCTAAGGAAATTAAAACAAAGAAGAAAAATGAAAACACTTGCATGGTAGCAATGCAAGACTAAGTTATTCTATGCAATGTGTTGTATTCTTTCAAGAGCTCACAAAATAATGAGCTTGGTGTATCCATTACCAAACTGATACTAACAAAAATGGCAGCACAACATTGCCATGTAGAGATGTGAGTTTGAATACAATGGGACTCATAGTTACATTATGGTAGCATTGTGCCTGGGCTAAGAAATCTTACTTCTTAGGAAGTCTATTCAACCGATGAAAACACCAAAAGAATGTGATCTGTTGACTATAATGCTCCTGGTACTAGACAGGATGCAGCTAAATTCATCATTTGCTTCAGTACTGTATTCTGTTGTGTGATATTAATCATCAAGACATATTCTATCACACTGAAGACTACATGTCACTCAGATATTCAGTCTTAAGCTTGTTTTCCCATGACTGCATAAGAAAATCTCTTGCATGAGGTAGAGGCAGGGATCTCCCTGATATTAATGAAGAATAAATTCTTAAATTGAAGGACTAGCTTTGGCCACTGATGACTTGTCCTTACATGCAGAAACAAGATCTTTCTGGGACTCCCCTCTTAGGTGCTGCAGCTGGAAACATATAACATTCTTAGCTCCAGGATTAAACCTAATTAAAATACTACTGCACATCTTCAATTGTTAGATTGTACCATCAAATCTGTCCCTTGGAGTAAATGTATTTGGCTTTACTTTCAAAGTAAAAAGATACAGTCCTCAGATCCTTCCCTGTCAATAGTATTCAATCCTCAAAATTGCTTCTATGCTTCTAAAGAAACAAATGCTAGCAATACACTTTTAGGTAGCTCTGCTTTAAAACTGGACCTTTCATGCAAATTTGATCAAATGTAAAAAAATAAATCTCTATCTAAAAAGCTAGAAATAAAGTTCAATTTGAAAAATATAGTCCAGACTTTTTGTGTTTAGTCCTGGTGCTTCACTTCTCAGCAAAGCCTTTTTCCTGCCACCTGGTAAAGCTTTCAGGTAATACCTGGTTTAAAAGTTTGTAAAAGTGGGAATATTTGTCTTTTCAGTTCCTTTGATAAGTTCTACCTTCTCTAAGTTATTTTCTTTAACTTTCATTTTGTAAAGAAATTTTCACTCAGCATTAAGAAAATACAATCAGTGTACTGCATGCTATGAGATTGAAGAGACATTTTAATAGCTTTTATATCCGAAAGCCTGGATGGATAGTTAACATTTCTAGAGGGTAAAATTATGAGTTCAGCTGTATTAGTATATCCCAATACTCAAGTGAAAAAAATTCAAAATGAAACTAATGAAAATGACATCAGAAAACATTTCCCATGATTGACCACCCTCTACAAAGTGGATTAATGTATGTTCACATTTGAAGAATGAAGCGAGTCAGTGTTACGTTTTGATGCAAATAAATATGGGAATTAGACTTCACTGTAGCCCTTTCACACCAATACAGGTGGAAAATGTGCTTTCTAAGCAAAATTTATTATTAATTTTTACATTTTTCCTCTGGGATTATTATAAGCAGACATTTTCTGTTAATTATCACACTTCATACGACTTAGACATTAACTACACTAGCCTTTGTAGTACAGTGCCCAACCAATACTGACCAAGTGACCCTATAGATAAAAGCTCTAATACTGAAATTAAATTCTGCATACATTACCTTTGTCCAGCCAGAATCCTTCTGTATCTTAAGAAAAGTGGTAGGAATGAGAGGCTCTCTTCACTCTAGGCTTGCATATATATATGTGTTCCCCTCTATATCTTTGTCAATATTTATTGCTCATAAATGACATCAGCTTTGGGGCTGCACATTTTAGAAGAAAGGACTTTTCTTAAGAAACAGGTGACTGGAAATGAACCAATCCAACTACATTGTTCTGGCATTTTTTGCTTATCTCCAGGGCCAGGAGAGACGCTAAAAGGCCTGTCCTTTAGCAGCACTTCGACTTTGCCAAAATACTTGTAGTCTGATCAGGACACTGCAGTGCTGATGTTGTGTTAACAAAAGGAAAGCTCAGGTTTAGGGATGGTTGCTTTGCTATTGTCTTCTTTGGCTCTGGTAAAAGAGTGACATAAATCAACATAAGTCAACAACTCACTTCATAGCCACGCGTGATGGGCAACACAGCAGTGTCTCCTTCCAAGTGGTTCCTGAACTTGCATTTGCTACATAAAATTTATGTTGCATTAACTCACTGAGGCCAAGAGGCTATCTCATTAGGCATTATTATACACACGATTCACCCCATGTGTCGCTGAAGAGTACCCTGCTTGCAGAATGGTTACAGGCATGTACATCTTCCCCTCTCAGTCTGAAGGGATCTGTGGCACGTTTGCATTTTCGCTCTGATGCAGCATCATTCAGCTCACTTCCCTTTGTTCAGAATTTATTTATATGGTAATATGATTTATAAGGTAATATCGCAAAGACAGCTTCAACAAGTCCTCAATGCTCAGCTGCTCTACTTAAATACAATGTGTTCTTCCTTCTGTGCTGCCTGTTGTCTTTCAAAAGTCATAAAGTATCTGCACATCTCCTCATTCTTTTCTTGCAGTTCCCTTCCTCACTGCTGCCTTTGCTGTGATGATTTTGCAGTGAGCACCATTTTCATTATGCTGAGTTGAAGTTGCATTCCATACAACAACTCAAAGTTGTTTCATTTTTTCCCTATTTTCTGCTGTATTTCTGCAGCTATAAGCTGTTGCTAGCATTTTAATATTGTATTATAATTCCTTTCTAACACAGCTGCTTTTTTTTCGTTATTTGTATAGCGGGCAGCACTACGGGAAGTCACGTGTGATAAGGTCTCCCACATCCTTCCATGTTCTGAGATAAGAGTAAGAATGCTTTTTTTTTAATCTGAAGTGCTTGTGGCAACTTTGATGAGACCAGGGTTATCACCATCAGAAAGCCTAGCAAACTATCTACCATAGTTATTGGGACTGCACTTCTCTTAACTATGAAGGGAGACAGTCTAGCACCTCCAGATACTCAATATCCTGGGAGATAGTTTCATTATTTTACCCAATCCACTGTACTCAGTAATTTTTGTTAATTTGCTACAGTCACCTGAGCTTTATTTGTACTGTTAAAATGAAATAAAGCTACTGCAAGCATTTATTTAAAGTGTGCCACACCTGTTTAAACAGTGAAATTCATTTGTTCTATAAAGAATGTCTGTCAGATATGCTACAATTCATGGGCTATGGGTAAAATAATTGGGAAGAAAACAAAGATTAATAAAACTGACGTCCGGAACCCTGGTACAAGAGCAATTTAGTATATCAATTCCCTTTTCCTCATGTGGATTCCCTGAAGGGGTGGAGTAATTTAAATTAAAAAGAAAAAGTCCCATGGACTCCTGCAAATGCATGTATTTCTTTAAAGATAAATCTATGTAAAGTGCTTAAAAAAATAAATCTTACTGAGATTCGACTGTGGAAGTTCTTCTTCCAGCCCTTAAGTATACCTGAACTACAAAATCTCATTTGCGGTCAAGCAATAAAGGCAAAATTGAAGTTTCTTCAATTCTTCAGTTCCACTGTAGTTAACGACAACTTAGCTAGTGACTTTAATTAAAATCCATGCTGATCTGTGTGCTTCAGGCTTTTCATAGGTATTTTTCTTAACTGTACAAAACACCTTGCAGATCTCATCCTTTTAGCTAACTTTTTTTTGCAAAAAAGAACATTATTAATTTCTACCACACAACTCACCTTCCACTTCTGATGCAGGTTAAAATTATCATTAGGGAGATAACCAACAGGGTAATAATTTGAATAGTTACTGTCAGATGGGAGTAAATGACACACACAAAAAAGAAAAAGCTAGCCCAGGCAAAGGCAAGGCACACAAACGCACAAGCTGAGTGTCTTTGAAGGCTGTTGGGTTACCGAGGGTTTGAGATGCTGGGCATAAGTGACTTGCAAATTATAAATTTTGTATACAGCACCGTGATAATACTGGAGCATTGTTTTTGAACTTATGCTTATAAATATCTCAAGGGTAGGTTTCAAGAGGATGGGACTAGACTATTTTCAGTGGTGCCCAATGACAGGATGAGGGGCAATGGGCACAGACTGAAGCACAGGAGGTTCCATCTGAATATGAAGAGAAACTTCCTTACTCTGGGGGTGCCAGAGCCCTGGATCAGGTTGCCCAGAGAGGCTGTGGAGTCTCCTTCTCTGGAGACATTTAAACCCACCTGGACACATTCCTGTGTGATCTGCCCTGGTGAACCTGCTTTAGCAGGTGGGTTGGACAAGATGATCTTCAGAGGTCCCTTCCAACCCTAACCATGCTCTGATTCCGTGATTCTGTGAATTGGAGGAGGGATGTGTTGAGCCATCAGGGACAGCATATAGAGCAAATCCAAACTCCTCAGAGAAACACAATGTCTGTCCTCAGTCTTTGGATAGCAAAACTCCTCATCATGGCTTTTCTCCAGAGTCTTTCAGTCCAAGCAGATTAGATTGCTGCCCACTGTGGCACAGCTGTAGTCTTCAAGGGTTGAAATTTGCTTTCACTTTACAAAGGTGACATTTCAGGCACTATTGCCTACAGGTGTTTTTTCAGGTCCGCTGTTGGACACAGATCTGCAGGTTGGCAATGAGGCTACTCCTTGTTCACTGGGCTGCATTGACTTGTCTGGCTGAGGTTAAGCCTCTGATGAACGTGGCTTAATCAGATCTGCAGTGCTGAGGGATGAGTAGCAGCTGGGAAAGACACAAACCATCGCCTATGAGCTAGATTTGGAAAGGGACTTCTTCTCAATCCTGAGATTATTTTGGTCCTGTCCTAGTGGCTGCTACTGAGCTTTGTCTTAGGTTGGTGCAAAAGTAATCACGGGTTTTGCGTTGTTGAAATTTACCATATGATATTGGAATACATTCTTAAAGAAATGTGGTTGTGTTATACATTATTTTAATGTGTTTTTCTCACTTTATGTCTGTTTTGTTTTGTTTTGTTTTTTGATTTTTTGTTACTGACTTATTACTTGCTGTTTATTTTATATTTATGGAAATGATGTTAAACAAAAAACAAAGTCAAGTGATTTTCTTTTTTGATTTCAAAATGGGTTGTAAAGCAGTGAAGACAACTTGAAACCTTAACGACGTATTTGACCCAGGAACTGCTAATGAATGTAGAGTGCAGTGGTGGTTCAAGAAGTTTCACAAAAGAGATGAGAGCCTTGAAGATGAGGAGCATAGTGATCGGCCATCGGGAGTTGACAACCACCGAGAGCAGACATATGGTGTGAATTTTGGGGTAGTCCCATGAAGGGACAAGAGTTGGACTTGATGATCCTTGTGGCTCCCTTCTAACTCAGGACAATCTATGAACTACTCATTTCTGTCACAGACAAATCCTCTCATAATCAGATTTAATAGGTAAATATGTTTGTATATAGCCTACAAAATAGGAAGGAGTTTCCTGATCTCTTGATTTGAAGTGAAAAGAGAGATTTTTAACTTATTGGGACTTGTAAACAGGAGTTCATTACTCTTACATTCTTCCGTAGAGAGATCGGCACCCTAGAAGCAGAACACAAGAGAGGGATTATAGAAAGCAGTGGTGGTCTTGTTTGTTTTTGTTTTGGTTTTGTGGTTTCTTTTTCTTCCCCCAAGAACAGAGGTCATCTTAGAAATCTATAAAATAAGAGATAAAATTCTCAGTATAATCATCTTAGTTATTCCCACTACCCTTAAGGACTAGCCAGGTTAAACCTTTAATTTCCCATACAATTTGATTCATTTTTCTAAAGTACTAGTCTGGTCCTTAGTTATAAATAATATATTTTTTAAAAGAATTATGGTTTCACAAGTGAATTCAGAAACTTATAATAAACCCAGCATAATGGTACTTAAAAAACTGTTAATAAATACCATTTTTTTTTTTTAAATGGTCAAATATTATTCTACCTTATTTGGCTAATCTATCACTTCTTATGATCACCACATTAAGAAATCCCACTGAGCATGTGTTAATTTGCTAGTTTTATTGAACAAACACTTGGCCACCAGATTTGAAGTGAGATTATTTTCCCTTAGCTTGGCTGACAAGAAGTGAAGCGTCTACTCGAGACTCATTGCCCAGACTCTCAGCTGCCAGCGGGCAAGGCAGATGTAACCAGAAGGTGATTTCTGCCATTGGAAGTCAAGGATCTCAGACGAATGGGCTGAATTAAGAACATTTGAAGCAGGAACTAAGCACACTAAGAAGTGTGGTATAATAGAATAATTTAAGAAATTATCAACTAGAAAATCTGATAGGCCTATTCCCTCCTTTCTGCCCCCAGAACAGAGTCTGTTATAAATAGGCTGGGATTGACACAAGCTTTCTATGTGATTCTTAGAAGTTTTCAGCAAGGAGAATTCATGGTTTCCTTTGGTAATAAACTTCTTTCTTTTCTAGTCTTACCATTCAAAAACTGCTTTGAAAATCTATTGTGTGAAATTGGCTAAAGAAAGTTTTTTGAGGAAGTCATTTGCATGAAGTCTAAAATGGATTAGAAAATTATTTAATTACTAAAATAATGCACTTTTCATATCCAAGCTCAATATATGTATGTATTCGTTGTCTTTTCAGTCTTTTCCATTGAAATGTGGCAAAATTGAGCAATGTAAAAATGTAGCCTTGCTCATTTTTAACTGTATACAGCTTGGCACTTCAGCTACAGTTTAGATCTAGTAATTAATTAGAAATACTTTCCAAATCTATACTATGGGATATCAAGTTTCTGCCTTCAGATAAGAAATCTGGGGTAAAATTCTTTCCAGCTCCTGGGACAACTCAATCATGAAAGCACTTGCATTTGAGCTAGACTTTTTCTTGTAGATAGCTTAAATCCTGCTTTTCAAGTCACCTTTAGGAAACAGTATCTTTAATGTATTTAAAATGTTAGATTAGGATTAGAGAAACTATCAGATACAGGTCAATAAGACAGATAAGCTACATCCCTTCAATCATATATCTTCCATAAAACAGATAAACTAATGTCTGTTTTAAGTGAATATTAACAGCAATCAATATGGAAGGATACAAAGAAAGTGAACACAGAAGACTTCTGCATGGAATCCTCATGTGGAACAAGACTTTTTTTTCAGATATATCTTCCTTTGTGAGAATTTTGTCTAACCGAACAAAACATAGTTATGCCCAGTTGATGTTTTAGAACAAACCCGTTATTTGAAATAAATCTGGACAACAGGAAATAAAGTAAGGAAACAACAACAAAATTTCTCAAAATTCAGATTGGCTTTGGATGTAGATAATTTACAGAATGAACTATTTTGGGAAAAAAAAAAAAAGGAAATGGAAAATACATCCCTTTACTTTCAACTAATAGTGAAAGACACAAAGCAACACAGAGTCCAAATTATAATAAATATGTCAAATATAATGGCAATCTGGAGATATTTGTTTCTAACTCATGGATAAAAATGGTTTTAAGAGCTCAGCTTCAGTTTACATTGGTTAATGACTTCAGCCATAACTATGTCTGACTAAAACAGGCTATACAATTGAAGTTTTTAATGCATGCCTTTCTTATTTGCTACAGGTATTTGCTGGGAAAAGGTGTTTCTCTAAACTAACTATAGTGACGACAATGTGGGACTGCAGCCATGGATTCTTTAAAAAAGTGTCAGCCCTAAATTCTTTCCATATGTAAGCATTATAACCTTCCCATACACTTGGAGTAGGAGTGTACCGAAGACTCATTGTAAAGGGCACAGAAAGAATGTTGGTCTTGTATCAGTGACCACCTGGTAAAAAATATCTTGAACTTACTGAGACTGAAAAGCATGTAAAAATGTAGAAGAAAACAGGAAAATCTGATTTGCAAGTCAGTGAGTCCTGCACAGACTCAACCTGTTGGACTGGTTGCAGGAAGGAAAAGAGAAACACTTGGAGCAGTGAGAGAAGTATAAAGATAATATCAATTTAAAATCACAGTGTCCCAGCATGAAGAATCATTTGGAAATGATATTGCTGATTAATTGCAGTTTGACTCATAATAATTACTGAACTAACTGCATTTGCCCACAGCCAACCATGTTTGTGGAGCAGCTCCTCATGTTTTTTTGTGATAGCACAGAGGTTGATACTCTGAAATGGGAACTACTTGATAAAAGATGAATCTAACCTACATAACCAGAGGGCATATTACATACCCATTCATGGTATATTTTGACTGAGAGGGCTCTCCACACATGCAGCTGAAGCTGAGGCATTCCACAGCTTGACATGCAGGAATCAGAGGGCTAGATGGAAAAAAATGCAAGAGAGATTATTTAATCATATGAACAAGACCCTGAGAAAAAGTACTCTAAAGGAAGGTGTAGATTTCTGGCTTCTGCATCTTGTAATGTCATTCCCTTTTAGAGAGACTTGATCTGATAAAAAATGTACACACAGTCCAGGAAGGAGAACCTGGAACACTCTGTTATTTAATGAACTGCAGAAAAATAATTGGTAAGGAAAAAAATGTTTCCTGGCTGAAACTGATACACGTCTTTTACAGGTTTCTGATATTGGAAAGTATCCAGTTATTCACACTAGTATCAACGATATCTACGCACATGTGCTTACATTAGTGCTTTTCCATGGTCAAGGCGGGGAAAGGCAAATACATACATTTCTCCATAAATCAATGTATAGACTCTTTTGAAAGAAGTAATGAGATATAGTTTTGTATAACTAAATGAGACTACCTAAAACGGAGGTTTCTGCATCTGAGCTAGTAATCCCAACACAGAGAAGGAGATCTTCCAGGTTAGTGGAGACCTAAGTCTAAATGCAGCAGCCTATATGGAAGCACTTGGCACCATTTCATATAAAGCAAGATGTTCAAGACAATGCTGCAGTGCTGAAGATGTTACAAAGGACATACTGAAAACCCACACCCTTCCCAGTTGTACCTGGAGGACTGGCAGGACACTTTGAGTCATCTCAGCAGGTTCTGGACACCCAACTGTATTAAATGCTTAGATGAGTCAATGAGGGGTGTCTTGGGAGACACTTGTCTCATGTTAAGACATCTACATTGCAGCAGGCTTATTGTGTCTCAGGTTCTGTTGTCTTTGTTGACCTAGCTCCACCAAGTAGAGGAACCCAGAGTAATTTTTTAGAAAAGCTAACTTTGTAGATTCAGGTGAATCTCCAAATGAAAACCACATGAGATCTGTAGCACTCAAGGCATCCCTGTTTTTTAAGTGTGTATGTCTGTACCTTTTATTTCATGGCTTACAATACTGTTGTTGTAATTCAATGTACCCACTGTAGTCTTTTAAATCACTATTTCAATTTACTAAATTGTATTTATCTATAGTGTAGCTGCCTTCATCTAAAATTAGTTCTCTTTACAGCCACTGGAGAAAAACAGTCACTTCTGAGATGGGATGTGCATTGCCTTGAATGCCTCACCCCAAAACAGACCACACATACCTGGTATTAAACACATTTATTTTTGTCAACTAACAATAAAAGTGATTTGGAGCAATTAGTATACATAACAGATATTTCAGTCCAGGAGAACTGAATCTTACCTCCAACTCTTCAGCAATGGAGGGTAACAAAATGTGAGTAGCTGTTACTTATGAGCAAGTTTAGTTTGGACCAGTCATCCCAAAATGAATCTATAGAGAGAAGAAAAGGGTGCAAAACTGAACTTGCAGCAGCCAGAAATTATTTTAGAACCATAGTAAAAAAATACTCCCTGCCTTCTGTTTTCCTTGTGTGACCGATGTCCCATAAATCATGTTTATACTAGTAAATTTATCTTGTTCAGAACAATTATCTTCAGAGATGTGGGCCTGATGGTTTTGTTTCACCTACTGTTCCAAATTTAGGTACATTTAGTAACCATGTCTCATTTAAGTTTCCAACTTTGACTCGTGTTCTTACATTCTTCAGTATCCTATTGGTATCAAAAATGGATCATGAATGGACATGTCTATTAAGTTTGCCTGGTAGATATTGAGACATGGTAGAACCTTAATAAAAAACACAATGAGCAGGAATTTCTGAGGAGAAGGGGAAAGAAATGAGATGTAAAAAGATAGCCATGCAAAAGGAAGATATAGGTGTACTCTGAGCTGTGCAATGGGGCATCACAGGCCATTGAAGGGCACAGTGACTGTTGAATTCACACTCATCTGTAGTTCTGCTCTGTAGAGAACACCTGGCAGTGAGCTGCTTAGCTGGTTAGAGCTAAATTCTGCTCTCTTGTATCTATTGACCACACAATCAGCAGCTAAACATGCAATTTGGCAATCAGCTCCTAAAGCAGCAGACAGGTTTTTCTCCTCACGTCCACTGCTGGCAATAAGTCACCATGAAAAGTTCCTGGCTATACGACCTGCAGGTGCAAAAAGAAATAGGTACAAGCTCTCTTTTCCAGTCCTCAGCTCTTAACAGCTTAATACCCTTGGCTAGTGTTTTGCTTACACTTAGGATTTTGGGGATGGGAATCCTGTCCCTTGCTGTATCAGTACAGTTGCAGAGCACCAGGAGAGACTGGTTTTGTGGTAACGCCTGTGGATGTGGATTTGCTGAGGCTGCAGCTGTGTGCAGAGAGGAAATGAGTAGGGTAAGGAACAGGGCTAGCAACTCATAAAACCCAAAGTATAAGGGCAGAAGTGTATGATCAGCATTATGAGAACAGTGCAGCAATAGCCTAGGGCCATCCGTTGCAGGTTGAAGCTCTTCCAAGTTCGATTTCTTATCCATCCAGCTCAAACCAAGAAGTCAAAGGTTCTTGCCAGACAAAGAGCAAAATTGTGGTCTAGAGAGGGGGAACACATCAGCTGGAGTCAACCTAGAGCTGGAAAAAAAAATCTCTGATGTTGGAAGCAGCAGATCTTTGATGTCCTGCCTCTGACATCAAAGGTGGAGATATTGAGAGTATGCCACTTTTTAATGTCAGCTTGGACTGTGAAGTCAGCTAGGCTGACATTCACTGATGCTTAGAGAGTAGAGCCTACAGAGAGGGGGTAGATAGTGGTGTTGACAAGATGCACATTTAATCTTCACAAGGCATAACAAGCTTTCTGTCAACCTAGAAAATTTATGAACTACATACTAGTCTCTTCTGAGGAAAAGGAATACCTTATCTGGGTGGTCTAACCTAAAGGAAATTCTGCTCTAGTGTGTGACTGGATGTTTTGAATCTGTGTGTTTTTAGTCCTGTGAAGAATTGCAAGAAAAGAATTTCTGAAAAAGGGGCAAGATGACTTTGCACTCAGAGAGAGCAGAACTGTAGTTTGACTGAGGACATAGTGACAATCCAGTTTCTCAGAGTAGAAAGATTCCAGTCAGTCCACAGCTGTGAACAAATGTTTTACGGGTTTTGGCCCAGAATGTTCATTTCTAGAAATAGGAGAGGGTTTATTTTCTATTTTCATTTGGAAAACTGTGAGCTATATGAAGAGCACTGTTTTAGTTACCCTGAAACTATTGAGAGTTTGGGTCACATTAGTCAATAAGTTTTGTCTGGAAGTAATTTTTTACGGCTGGATACACACTGTTCCTTTCTCCTGCTGGAAAAAGATTAAAGTACCCAAGCAGGCTACGTGAAATGTGGCTTAATTCCCCCCATTTTAATAGAGAAGACACAGCAGCTCTTTAGAGAGCTCCCTAAAAGGTGTTAGTGCATTATTTTGAGGAGGCTGTTCTCCTCTCTTGATATAAAGTCTGCAGCCTCGTGTTTCAGACACTCCCTTAGGAAGCAGTGTAGGTGTTTTCCAGCGTTGCTTTAGAATAAGCAAACCCTGCACAGATACAGGTGACCAGAGTGACTGTGGATACCATGTAGGTCTTTCCTGGCCTCTTTCTTCTAGTGCTGAAGGTTATGGATCTCTCACAAACCATCTGCCAGCCCCACACAGAGGCACTATAGGTACTGAGTAATCTAATATGTCATTAGACACTTGTGTTTGAGCATCTTAAACACTTCCAGAAGTCATTGGGAAGAGGAACGAGAAGGGACAAAGAGGGTATGTTCAACCCTCATGTCACTCGTAATCCCTGATGATACGAGGATTAGGGCACTCCTCCAGGAGGGACATGTTCTTCAGCATGCCCAGAGAGGGGAGGGATCCATTCAATTTTCCTTCACAACAAGTGAAGTATTTCATTCATGTAGCTACTAACTGTGACGGAGATGAAGATCCAAGGACTACTTGCACTTTTCTTTGTCTCCGATTTTCCCATAAGTGACCGAAATTAAGCACCTTGTTCCCAACTGGATGAAGCATTGGAGAAAGTGGGAGAGAAATGTTTTATTTATTTATTTATTTCAAATGAAGTTCCACCTCTAGGTTCCTGGTTGGGCTGCAGGAAAAGAGCACAGGAAAAGGTAAAATTGTTTTAATCATCTTTACAGGATCAAACACTTCATTTCCAAATTCTGGGCCTTAATTTTGAATTTGTCTCTCTTAAAGACACTCTTCAATAGACATTTACCTGTTTTACTTAGTTTTTACAGTCACAATTTGACACTGCAATTGCAAGGTTAGGGTATTGCCTGATAACAGGTTCTCATGTTCTTTTTCAATAATGCTTCAGATTCATGTTTCTCTTTGAGAATATTTTGTTCTAGTACAACCCTGGACAGTTTTCAATTCATCTGTGGTGAGAGAGGTTTGAGAATAGGATTGATTTAAACATTTGTATAGGTCTTGTAGGAGAAAGGAACAGTTTGTATCCAGATCTGAAAAATAGCTACCAGACAATTATTTTAATCACTTTGTCAAAGAAGCATCTCATAATCTTGGGGAAAAAATGTACTGGGTACAAAATATAGAGAACATATTTTACTGCTTTTTGGGACCGCTCAAGAGCAGTTATGGGAGTCCCAAATGGGGAATTTTCAGGCTTCTTGTTTAAAGTGCAATTAAAGTTCTAAAACTGCCATTTAAAACATTTGGGTGAAAACTTAAATAGTTGGTTGTAGCTTTCTGCTACAGAAGCTTGTTGTTTTTTTACCTTTTTCTTATTTGTCATTTTTCAAGGGTTGTTGCTTTATGGAGGAGAAATATTGATTTATGGATCATTTCTATTTTGAAAGATGAACTACAGTGTAGGGGCCACCCAGAACTCTGTCTTTGATTATTATTATTATATTGCATGTTGCATTTTATCCTGACCATCTAATCATGTTGGTCTGGCTACTCCTTCTCCTTCCCTGAACAAAATCACCTTGAGAAACTGAAGAAAGTCTTGACATATTGTATGGGCCAAATACATCCTCACTAAAATTCCCATTGTCTGATATAAAGTGCTGCTCTAGATAGAGAAATGATGCTACTGGGATTATCATAGAAAAAGCCCTGAAAATTTCAGATGTCTGCAAGAAAGAAGCCACTTTTTGCTTCCTGCAGCCATGTAATATTTTAAGTTTTCACGTAAATTACTTAGCCCAACATAAAGTTGAAGTTGCACGTCACTGTTCTAAAAAACTCTGCCAGGAATTTCCAGAAAATGCAACATAGTTGTTATATACTGAGTCATCTGTGCACTAATATTTACATAATGATATATTATAGATTTATTTGGAATATCAGTACCTTAACTTAGGACTTACTAATGAATGAAATAATTAACTTACAGGTCTTGCTAATAGGATGGTGGTTAATACATGTCAGAGAAAAACTTGCCTTTTTTGATGTCTTATCCACAATTTTTTCAACATTTTGTTCTGTCTTGCCACCCTCCAATTCACATTCATATACCTTGTTATTCTCATATACCTTGTTATTCTGTTGTCTTATCTTTTACTAACCCAGATAACATTTCCAATTTATGAGGCCTTCTTTTTGAATTCTAGTCCCATAACCTGCGTAATGTGGAACCTCAACCAGCTTGATGCCAGTAAAATTTTTGAGAATTGAACACCTTGTTCAACTGTGCAAGTAAATAATAAAAAATAGTGATGGCCTCACACAACATGGGAGCCCTCAGACCTGATACCAATCCTTCCTATCAAAGTGAGATGTGAATTGAAACTTTCCTGAGTTTCATCTAAGTGTGTTCTCCCTTCATGGAGATTTAATCTAAACCACTTTTTCTTTATGTGTCATGACACATAAGTCAATATCAAAAGTCTTATTAAAGTCAAAATATGTCTTGTCTTTTGCTTTCAGTTTACTCATTTTGCCAGTTATCAATGTTACAGCTGAGGGATGATGCTGCCCCTTTGGATCAGACATTTGAGATGTAATTTAGACAACTCATTGTGTTTATTGTTTAGTAAACAGACTTTGAGGTAATAAGCAAAGTGGCCAACTATCTTGGTCAGTAATCTAAAAAAAATCCAAATAATCTATAATACAAGTAACAAAAGGACAAGCTACTGATATTAGTTGACAGTTATGTAGCTATGCAGATGTTTATGTACAACTATGAAAACGTAATTTTAGCTCTTAAATCTAATTGAAGATCTAGACACAGTATTACAAGCCTATAAATACTGCAACACAACACTATCCCCCTACCACCCTGCCAGATGTTGACCTGATGTAAAGTATAATGGGTTGTCCAATAGGAGACCCTCAAGTGTCCTGCTGGCCTTAGGTCCACAGGTCGCCATCAGTGATGTCTGTATGTGTCCATTCTCTTGCTGCCAGAAGATTTGCTTACTATTGTTCTTTAATTTTATTCCTTATTTTCCATTTTTCTGAGTTTGAGTCCACCTTTTCTCTGCCTTTACACCCCATTTTCTCGGCTTAAGCAATTCTCAGATATGGAGTCATTCCCTAATGACATTTTCCTCTTTGCTCCTAGTTTTGCTTCTAGTATCCAAAACCTGATATTTCTGATAACGCTCCCGAGGCAATCTTGTCCTTACATGGTGTTACTGATATGGTAGGTGTGGATGCCATTGCAACCCAAAGCACACCTGTCATTTTCCAGTTTTACTGGTTGTATTTATTTTACCATATCCAGTCACTCAACATAATTATTCTCCTTTAATATTGATTCTTCTGCCTAGCTCCAGTCGAACACAAGCAGGTTCTTATGTGTCAGTAGCCTGCACACCAGAACAGCAAGTAACTTGCTTCACATTTCTGCTCGTGTACGTAAAGTGAAACGTAAAAGTTCCCTTATAAGGACTTAGCTACTGTGAGACCTCTTCATCTTGCAGGCTTGCTTGATGGAAATTTGAAATATTAGATGTCTTTTGTTCTCAATGAAGCCTTTATGGACTCATGCATTGCTTTTTCAATAATTTGATCCAGAATTCTTCCCTGGATGAAACCAAGTCAACATGGTCCAAAGGTACAATGATTGAAAAGATCCTTTTGTTCCCTTTTTAGACAAAAGTACCACATTCAGCTCTAAATTACTTCTTCTGTGAGGTGATTGCCTTCATGAAGATGGTTGTTCATGGTTCAAAGATTTGTTCAATTAGCTCCTTAAGTATCGGTGGTGAATTTCATCAGTCTCAAATGCACCTGTGCCATCTCATTGCTATCTTTAATCTTGCAGATAGATTCATCCTGTCTTGTATTGTAGTGAAGATGATTTGCATGGAGATTTATTGCATTGACCCTGTGCGTGACTAGGTGGTTAAATTCACTGCCTGGGGCATCCGCATATGTGTGTAGCCTTAGGAGAGAAATAGGAAAAAGCTTTTACATTGTGACATTCTCATATGACAGATCTACAGATTATAGTCTCCTGGACTTTTGTCTTGCTTGTCCTTTGCTCTATGGAAAGCAAACACTTTGGGTCAGTGAAGTACCACTCCCACACAACCAGGGAGTGTTTACCAGGAAACTTTGTGTTTGCCAAAGTAATTTTTCTTGCCAAAGTAATTTTTCTTTCATATTTCTTGTTGTACAACCAGGGCATTTTTCATCTGCTCCAAGAATACTTTTACTGCCAAGCAACAAATCACAAGCTCTGTTCAGCTTATCAAATAAACAAGTTAATGTATATTTACTTTAAAAGAATGTCGTCATCTGAAAGCCTGGGTTTAAGAGCAAATTACAACTCCTTCCCTTGATTTTCTTTCCTAAACCTGCATTTTCTTTCTTTGTCCCTGACTTCTCTGTGAAAGACCTGAGCAAACACAGGGAAAACCATGAACAGTGACAACGACATTGGTCAAATATGTGGGCCAGGATGAGGGTCATGTAGTTTGGAAGGAAGTCCAGTGGATGCCTCCGGCTTCCTAGTTCTTCATTTGGTCTCATGTTACAATCTCTCTCTTGAGTCCGTTTGCTCTGGCATCTTTAGTCAGGCACAAACTGTTCAAGTAAGAGATACAAAATATAAAGCAATTATTTATTGATTTATATGATTTTTATCATATGCAAAGGTGGCTACGGTCTGACAAGCTTTGAGGCTAATGGGCTCACGACCGTGCAGAATCTTTGCTGGCAGAGTAGTCACCAAGGGGACTGTTTGGCCTCCTCAGCTCCTAGAAGTGGTGCTGAGATATCAATTTCCACCATTTCTGTAGACAACTGTGGCCCTGATGACTTGCCCTAAAACCTACTGATTCCCAACTAGCTCCTGACCTGCCTCCCTGGCTTTTTTCTCCCTTTTTTCTTTTAGGACTTGATACATTTCCATGTTGATGTTTTCCTCTTGAACTGTTGAGCTACTAACAACCCTACCAGAACCATCCTGCCTCTCTATTTTTAATTTTCTGTCTTTCTACAGACTTTTCCTCTGCTCTTTCCTAATGGTAGGAGTCAAAGGTATAGTAGGAGTCAAGGCTATGTACTTTGGCCATGGACACCAGGAATGCAGTCAGCCGAACCCTGGCATTGGGATTAAAGAACAGCAGGATCAGACTTATTGTCAGTGTAAAATTCAAAGCTCGAACTATTTACACATATATTTGTATATGTACCTTTCTATTGCAAGTCTGCAATGGTGGTGACATCCAGTGGCAATAATTTTTATAGGTGAATGAAGCTTTTTAGACTGGTTTGCTCTTGCTGGCACCTCCATGTTTGCAGCAGGAACAGTTCATTGGTTGAGGGTGAGGATGCTCAGCTGTCAAATCTGTGCATCAATTCAGACACGTAAAGACAGTTAAGCCAGCTGAAGTTTCTTGTGAAGTGGAGGAGGAGGCTAATTCAGTAAACTTGTATAGTCCAAATATTTTTTAAGGTGTCCCTTTTGTCTTGTCCTTGTTCAAATCAAAGGGACAAATGACACAGGGTATTCACATCACGTGTACCTGACACACCCAGTGAGCCATCCCAGACTCCATCTGCATGGAGAGGCTTCTTTGCAGGGCACCATAGGGCAGCAGATCAGAGATCCTTCCCTGACCCATCCCATGGAGGACCCTGTTCAAAGTGCAGAAAGCTGTGGCATAAGCTTCAGCTCCATGTGATGGATCCTTCAAAATGTCTCAGGGGACCACTTCCAGCCTAAGTAGAGATTTGGCACCGACCATAATTTGTAGCATAGGTGAGATGTTACCTTTGGCAGTTGGCACAGAGAAGCACTTTGTTCACACAGCTTCATCTCCAGCCCACAGGAATGACCAAACATGGGGAATGAAACCCAGGTCAGACTTTTTAGCACAGAAAAAACAGAGGCCACCAAGAGCAGTGTAGAGTATTGCTGCTAATAAGCAGTTCCAGACAGTAATTCTCCCATGAGCATGGTGTCCTGTTGCCCTCTAATGGAGAGCAGCCACCCATATCTCAAAGAAAAGGCCCTGGTGAGACCTTATTGAGGGCTTTCAGTAGTTAAAAGAGCTTATAAGAAAGATGGGGACAAACTTTTTAGATATGATAGGACAAGGGGTGATGGTTTTAAACTAAAGGAGGGGAGATTCAGGCCAGACATGAAGAAGAATTTTTTTACAATGAGGTTGGTGAAACACTGTCCCAGGTTGTCCAGAGAGGTGGTGGATGCCCCACCCCTGGAGACATCCCAGGCCAGGCTGGACGGGGCTTTGAGCAACCTGAGAGGGTGAAGATGTCCCTGCTCATGGCAGGGGTGGCACTGGATGAGCTTTGAAGGTCCCTTCCAACCCAAACTATTCTATGATTCTGTGACTATGATTTTGTGATCCCTTTTCCGAGCAGAGTGGAATGGCCATAGACACATTTTGCACACCCACCAATTTTCTGTTTATCTTGTTAAGATGAGTTTAGTAGAAGTGCTCAGGGTGTGTCATCTGATTGCAATTTCAAATCTACACACATTGACATGCAGACAGAAAGGCTTTATACCTACACAGGTGTATTAATACAGACCTGCTCCCCCTAGGGACAGCTGTATGACTGTTGGACAGTTTCGTGTCAGTGCAACTGAACTAACAGTCTTGGCTTGTGCTGCTTCATTTTTTCATGGAGTAATGACAGTATTTCTAGGAGTCCCTGCAAATGGGTCATTTTATTTTGAAGTATTTTTTCCTTAGAGAAGATGCTTTTAATTTTTCTTTTAAGGCTTATAAACCACTGCTGAACAATGAAAAGTAACTTACAATTAAACGATAAACTTGGAAAAAACTTTGAAACTTCAAATGCAGAATCCACAGATGTAAAGAATTCCACACAGCTGTTTACCTAAATTGACTTTTCCTATATTAAATTTAGTCTCTGATGAATTGGCTCTGGGAGCCAATCGCACCCCCTACCCCTTCACAGGAAATTGGTCTTTCAGAGTAAACGACAAAATAACAAAATCAAACTTTAAACACAGTATTATATTTTAAATAAAAACAATACAGATCCAGTCATTCGTATGTTGCAATATGATGAACTGTATGATATTTTCTTTCTCAGTCATTATCCATGTAACCTTAAAGACATATGAGGAAAGAATTAACTTTTAAGATTCTGTTCCTTTAGAGATAAAAGTACAAAAATTTTGTGGGGGAATGAAAATCGCAACCATAAAACAGGCTCAGTGAAAGAAAAGAGAGTCCTAACACAAGGTATTTATTTCATTAATTGATCATTAACTTTTTTTTTTCCTCTGTGGATGTTTACTGCATATCATTAGCACTACATGGTGTTTGCCGATAATATAGAGTTATCTTATCCTATACAAACAGTGATTGTTTTGTAGCTGGGCTATGTTTCTTATGAAAAACCTTGACTCATTTCTTTCTTCTGAATTTTCTTATATTTAATTTCTTGTTCTATTATCCTCTGTAAACATAAATCCGCACTGAACATGCGCTGCCTGCAGTTGTTTTTTATACTTTCTTGTCTGCTATTTGTAATAGCAAGCCTATTTATTGTCACAGAACCATAGAATCATGGAATCATAGCATCCACCACCTCTCTGGGCAACTCTGGGCCAGTGCTTCACCACACTCATTGTAAAAAATTTCTTCCTCATGTCTGGTCTGAATCTCCCCTCCTTTAGTTTAAAATCCTTACCCCTTGTCCTATTGTAGCAGGCCCTGCTAAAAGTCTGTCCCCACCTTTCTTATAGGCCCCTCTTAAGTACTTAACGTCAGTCTTTCTTCCAGACGCTACACTAAGCTTCAGGTTTGCATTTAACTAACACAATCATTTCAGGTGGCCTCTGGGCTTTGATATAGTGTTTAGTGTCATTAAACAGACAAAGAGTGTCCCCTGTTCAAAAACCACCAGTAGGCGAGACTCTTCTACCCTGACATAGAGGTTTGTAAATTATGTATTTAGGTCTAAACACCCCTTATGACAATAGACATGCTTGCACAGGATGTTCACCGAAGTCCAAAACATGGAGACTTTACACCACTACCTACAAGATTAGTTTTTGTGGTATATTGACAGTAAAGGATGCTCTTTTGGTAGTCCCCAGCTCTCCCATACCCATTGATAAAGTTTAGTCATCTAAAACATAGCTCCATATGGTACAATCCCACCAAGATTATACATTCAACATAAAATGTGTTAACACTTGGTAACAGTTAAGCAGATAGTATTTTGAAGTTTCAGGAGATGGAGCATCAATTTCTAGTACACCAAGATGAGCTGTGTCTGAAGGTTTTTTTAAAGTAGGAAAGAAGGTGAAATCTAAACCAACTGTTTTTTTAAGAATTAAAAAATCCTCCAGGTTGTCTAACCACAGACAATGTTTCAGTAAACTCTTTTATTTCCAGGTGAAAACATACAGTGAGATAACTAAGAACTGATCTGGGACCTGCAGTTTCCTTCAGTTTACCAGCACAAATTGCATGTATCTACAGCTGAAGAAAAGGAAATTTTTAGTGACACTGAATTTTCAGCTTCAGATATACGGTTTTCCACCAGAGGGCACTCCTATATTTTTGATGAACGCAAGTTTATGGACAGCATCAGCGGGTTTGCATAGCGTGGTGTGTACAGTACAATTCTATTTGTGACATGGCAAGCAAAAAAATGCAGGATCTGATTCACCTCGTCTCACATCTGTCAACACTTTGCATCATCTGGCACCCACCACTGTCAACTGATCATGCACAGCAAGGCTTCGGCATGCCAAATGTGTCACGTTTATGCACATAAAATAAACAATCAGTTAATACACACAGTGTCTGCTATGGCAAGGATGTGGCCCGGTTTAACCTGTGATTGAGGGGATCTGTGTCTTCCTCCTGAGGAGGAAGGAGGCCACTTGTGTCATCCAGGGTTGCTACCAGATTTCATCATTTTCTATGGAATATTCCAACCCCATGAATTATATCTTAGTTTGTGGAAATACACGTTGTTATAAAAATTAAATCACTTTGAGAGTTGATGCTGCTTGGGTTGTTTTTGTAGCTTTGATGCTTGAGAATGTATATCAATATACAATAAAACTCTAAATATATCAGATCTGTAGAGACTGAAGAACCTCTTCATTTAGCTGGACTCTCTCCCTATTGAGAGTCATGTGTTACAAAGCTTTTAAAGTCCTTTTTATCTTTTTAATCCATTTTAAGAAAGATTTTATGGTAGTTAAGGTAACATCCTTAGATGAAGAAAATCCTTGTAGTTTGGTTTTACGTGACAGAAGGGAAAGTGTAGCTTTTCCACATGAGGTAGCCATAGCTTTTTGAAGAACAATGCTACAAAAAATTAGAAGTTTGTTTTATCTACCCATACAGATGAGACTAAACCACAATTCTTAAGAGGCTCTGTCAAGCCTGAATTACTTCCTAAGGATTTATTAAAGATAGTCTCATTCTTTAGTTACTGAAGTAATTGGCAAAGGCAGTTTAAGGAGGAAATAAAGTCTTCTGGTAATTTTGCCAAAATATAGATGAACAGAGTCAGCAGAGACTGGAAGTATAATACACCAAATGATTTACATGTTCTGGGACCATGTTAAAAATGTCAGATTCTGACAGCAACTCCTAAACTAAACAAGTGAATACTTTTCACTTCCTGTAAAGCCAGTGAGAAGGAACAGCTTGAAATCAGACTGTCACACTTGTCTCATCTCTGCACCAAAGAAGCATCTATGTTAACCTGAACCCAGTTGGGACAACAAGGGAGAGCCAGACTGAGCTTACAGATGTAAGCATGCTTTTTTTTTTTTTAATACAGTTTTTTCCTCTCAGTTTTTTTTTTTTTTTGTTTTTTTTTTTTTTTTTTTTTTTTTCTATAGACACTGTTTGCATGTTTTTCTGTCATAACTTTTCCCAGTTGTTTATAGCTCTGGAAGAGGTGCTTACAACACCACCAGCCTTTACTGGACCTACAGATGTTTAGTGGTTGTGACCCGCCGGTCTCGTCGAAAGCTGAGAAAATGACAGAGAGAAGCTGGGAAGCTTTTAGTTACAAACACACTTTATTACAATATAACTTCCTTGGCTACATCATTCTGTGATGACGTCTCTCCACCCTGCTACCTCCTGTGCTCCAGCTAATGAGTCAACCACTGTCTGCTCTAGGCCAAACCTGTAGTCCATAATGTAATCAAAGGGACATCAAGAGTATAAGGTCTCCTATGGATTTGTAACATTGCTTCAGGAGGAGATGGATTCAGGATTTGAATATGGGGAATCTCTAGCTTGTTCATCTAATGGAACCAGTCACTTCACTTCTCTAGAGTGTTTTGTAACTACGTATCTTAATGTGTTGCTTAAACTTCTTCTTTGAACCCACTGCAGAAAATCTCTCCATGTTTAACCATCTGCCAACATCTCCACTATTCAGTCTCTGGATTTTCAGCCAGAACCCTTATGCTCTGCAGACCCCCCACCTCCCAACACTACCCCAGCCAAGCCTGCTGTCATAAAAGTTAGGCTCACTATAACTAGCTTCCACACAGTCTCTTGAGCTTTCAGATGATGATGGAGATCTGTCCCTGCAAGAGTGTGATCTGGACTGCTGGGACAGAATTCATCTTAACAAGCTCCATGAGCTAGGTCTCTTCTTCAGAGCAACTTTCCTTATGCTGCCTTTAGAGGTAATGGAGGCACTTCAGGGCTGTACTTCATCTTCTCTTGTTACAGCAAGTGTCTGAGGTAGGCTTGGTAAGCAGCTAAGTTAAATGACTGCCTTGTCTGTGCCAAGACCTTAAAACAAAATACCATATGGCTCAAGTCATCAACTATTCTACATCTCTTTGAAGACAAGGTTGAGGAAACCAGCTGTTTCAGGAAGAGATGTAAGAGGGAGCTCTAAGGATAAAAATGCTATCTCTACAGTACAATTTGTCTAGGATAACCTTTTGGGCCCTGAGGTCAACTGGTTTGGCTCTGGTCAGGACAGCTGGACTCTAGAACTACTATGACCTCTTCCAAACTACTGTAATGAAGGACCTTTGGCTTTATTAATCTCTCAGCCATATCAAGGCATATTTGGAGGGTAATGCTAGTTGGACTAAGCCAAAATAGTGTCAGGGACTAAGATTATAAAGGTACAGAAAAATATATGTCAGTGCTCAAGCCTGCATACTGCTCTCTGTAGCCTATCGATATAGATAAACATGGGAAAAAGAATAGATTGAAAGGGTCTGGAGGAAGATCTAGAAAAGATCTAAAGTTAAGATTATATCCAGGTCACATAATGGAGACAGAATTTACTCTTTTCATTGCAGAATGCCATCGGTGACTGACTAACAGTGTGTGTGGATCCTCTAAAATTCACAGGGAATGTGTTAGACAGCAACAGATGCATATAAGGAAGATCTATCTGAGATAGTTCATGTTTATTGGAATCAGAAACACAAAGTCACCAGGAGGAAAAGCTACTCACAGTTGATTTATCTTCTTATTAGTGTGTTACCTCTGGAGCATGTTTCACAGTGTGTCTGCATGGTCTGCAGGAGTGATTAAAATATGCTTCTCTGTGAGAAGCAATGCAAAATTGCATCTCTACTTCTTCAGCTGCCTAGCTAATCACAACTACCTTCAGAGCTCTGGTGTGTACATGTCACCCATTCCTGCCCTAGATCTGAGGTCTGTTTTTAGTGTGAAGAGCAGTCATTGATGTGTTTTCCAGCTGCAGAGTCACACTACGTCTGTTCATGAAAATGGACAATACTACACATGTTATATTTACTCCATACATGTGGAATATCCAGTCTTACTGCACAACTGTTATTTTTGGAAGATGCCTCTTGCTTCCTCAGAATTGAGCTCACACACTTGTTCACCTGCATGGTGCACTTATGTGACACACTTGCTGGAAGCAGTGGCATGAAAAATATTTGCTCTTCATCTGAGTACAATACATATCATAGAGTCATGGAATGGTTTGGATTGGAAGACACCTTTAAAGATTATCTAGTTCTTACCTTCCTACGATGGCCAGGAACATCATGAGAGATAGCAAAGTTTTTATGGCTGTTGTGGTTTAGCACCAGTAGGGAGCTAAGCCCCATGCATCCACTCACTAACTCCCCCTCGATGGGATTGGGGGGAGACTGAGAAGGGTAAAAACATGAAAACTCATGGGTTGAAATAAAGAGACTTGAACAGGTAAAGCAAAAGCTGCACGTGTGAACAAAACAAAACAAGGAATTAGTTCACTACTTCCCATCAGCAGGCAGGTGTTTAGCCATCTCAAGGAAAGCAGGGCTCCATCACACCTAACAGTTACTTGGGAAGACACTCCAGACCTTCCTCCATTCCTTCTTCTTTCCCACAACTTTTATTGCTGAGCTTAACATCATGTGGTGTGAGATATCCCTTTGGTTTGCTGGGGTCAGCTGTCCCAGCTGTGTCCCCTTTGAGCTTCTTGTGCACCCCCAGCATACTCACTGGTGGGGCAGCGTGAGAAGCAGCGAAGATCTTGACATTATGTCAGCACTGCTCACCAACAGCGAAAACACCAGTGT
Source organism: Streptopelia decaocto (assembly GCF_964273445.1). Lineage (NCBI taxonomy): Eukaryota > Metazoa > Chordata > Aves > Columbiformes > Columbidae > Streptopelia > Streptopelia decaocto. Next base: position 116,006,984 of record NC_138656.1, read on the forward strand.
GTTATCAACACTGTTTTGGTCACAAATCGAAACCAGCATCATAGGAGCTGCCATGAAGAAAACTAAATCTATCCCAGTTAAAACCAATATAATAGCGAACAACTTCACTGATTACAAAGATGAAGACTCATAGAAATTGCTTTGAGCTGCTTAAAACTATCCCTTCATTTTTCTGTAGATCCTGTTGAGTACTCGTCAGTCCTGACATAATGTCTCTAAGAAACGATTTTGAGTTTCCTGTGAATTGTTCCACAGAATTACAAAGTTCTCTCCTGTCTCTACGTTAAAGGCTGTCAGCATGATGGAATTGGCTGTAGATGGCTAAAGTAATTCAAGATGAATTTCACCTCCCTGTATTGATGTTCCTGATGTTTTAACAGGCAAGCTCATTTGCTTTGGCTGACCCAGGAGCTGTGTGTAACCTCTTGACCGGTCTTTTCCATGCCTAACCTGTGCAATCTTGTTTCTTATTCACTGGTAATGGATGGACTGGCTGCCAGTATTATGCCTCATTAGGTGATGGGTTAACTTTAATGGCCTGTTATTTGTTGTGAGATTCTTAAATGGAGCAAAAACTTAAAATTGCGTATCACTTCCTGGTAGGACGAACCTCCTCCTACCACCTGCTCACGGCAAAACAGGTCTGATGATGCAGTTCATAAAGGCAACAAAGACAGCTTGGGCTCAAGGGAGATTCTTTATGCAGAAGATGAGATCAGGCTCAGACATCAAGCTGCTTGGGGCAATGTATTATTAAATGCTATCTACTGATATGTTACTTTTGTAGAAACTGATTAATGACATCCTGTTTTATTATTCCTTATCTTTTATCTTCACCTTCCAGATGTAGCTGGCAGTACACAGCACTAACCAAAGACACGTGGCACTCATTAGATGGCGGCTGCTCCTCACAAGTGCCATCAGGCATGCGATTCCTATTCACAATTTTGCTAACAATGCTGGTTAACATGTTGCTGTGTTGCTGCTCAAGCAACCTAAACAACATGGTCTTGTCAGTCTTGAACTAACTTATCTTTTACTGATCATTTTCTTTGACACAATCCTCTGATAAGCTGAGAGATAAATACATGACAGACTCTGCAATGTATCCCCCGGGCACTAAAATCTTAGCAGTAACATTGTAGAGGGGTTTCATCTAACGAGTGCTTCTTTTGACCTGTTTTCCATTTTGTTAGTGTGTGGCCACTGCAGATCTTAAGGCACATTTAAACTAGAAACAAATTATTGTATAGCCATTTCCCACACCTCAGGAAATTTTCTGTCTTTGTGTGAATGTGGGTGTTTAATACTAGCAACTCAGGACTTAAGATCCTGTTTTTTATTAGCTTTGATGCTGTGATTATAGGAGAGGAGCGAAGCCCTCTAAGAGAAAACTAACTAGAGGTGTAGTTTTCTGCTGTGTGAGTGTGCTCATTTATCTTGGCAAAGGTCAATCAGGAACTGGGACACTTTCAATTGAAGGCAACTATAACTATCTTAGTTACTGCTTATAGCATCTAGATGTGGATTTGGTGGGGAAGGAGAAGAAGGGGTGGATTAAGGAAATGAAGCTCCTTGTTAGTGCTGGCCAGCCCAATGGTACTGGTGTCTGTTGTGTAACTGCACAGTCTCTCCTTCACCCTGAGACTGTGCCTGGTCCTGAGGGCAAACAAGACCTCTTGCAAAGGCTATGAAACCCATGCAGGTCAGGAGATAAATAGCAGAGCAGCTACACTCCATGGAGCTGTGAAGGCTGCTGGTATTACCTGAGCTACAGCCAGGATAAAATCAGTTCCAAAAATATCATAGAATCATAGAATCATTTTGATTGGAAGAGACTCTTGAGATCATCGAGTCCAACCATAACCCAACTCTAGCACCAAACCATGTCCCTAAGAACCTTACCTACGCAAATACTAAGAGCCACAGAGACTTCAGTCATTAAATTAACAACAACAAGGGTACGATGCAGAGATTATAGCTTCTTTCTGGAGAGCATGTCATGGAAAGGGGATACTGTGAGGCAAAAAGAAAGCAGGGAGAGAAGGAACTGAGCCACAGTGTCACAGCAGGCAAAAGCATAGGATTCCACACACTTTGCCAGTGCTTTATCTGTCTCCCACTCATAAACCTAAGTGGGTGACTAGTTCAGTTAAAGATCACAGTACTAGGACACAAACAGTGTTTTCACTGGCATATCATCATGAGGAATATGGTTCTGTTTATTTATTTCAGTGGTGCACAGGAAGCCTGATAATGGTGCTGAACTAAATTGCAGTAATATGTTCACTTCCTTTTTAGATCAGGACAATTTGTTTACTTCTCTGCACACTTGCAATGGTTTGATGAATTATAAAGAATGAAAAACTTGAAAGAAAACATGTGGTAGATGAACTGGGTTTCAAACCATACTTAACATTACAGATTACCAGGCACTGCAAGTCCATTCCTCTGCATGTCCTCACCTTAGCTGACCTCAAAAGGGAAGAAGACTGATTTAATGAAGTGAAAATGAGTAAGATGCAGCTTTTTAAAAGTGTTATCTCTTTTATATGATTTTCCAAGTCAGAAGGGTAGGACCTTCAGTCACACCATACACCTTACTAGTCTAAGCTGGGCAAGGGGTTCAAATTTCTACTAGTCAGTCTCAGAAGAAAAGTTTCCCAAAGTCAGCCTCCTGGGAAGGAGCTAACAGAAAAGCTTGCATTTCATACCTTTTTGGACAAAAGCCTCACCAAAAAAAATAACACTGGGAAATTAAACCTTTCAAAGTGCATGTTTGCTTGATTTCAACAGCAGAGAGTGAGGGATTACACTTTTTTAGCTCCTGCACTTACACGTTTGTGCTCCTTAGTACATGACTAAGAGACATTTAGTGTCTTTTCCTGATCTTCCGTCCACATAGTCACTTGGTTAAGAAGGAACCATAACTTTTGTTCTACTTCTAGCCTGTGCAGTTCTGATGAAATCCTGAAAAACCTTGAGAAAGACCAGGGTAGAGCAGAGAGGAAAAAAAAAAACCCTTGACTGTATTATTTTTTGAAAGTCATGATTTTAAAATAAACCTGTATGTTTATGAACTATGGCTCATGATTTTTGGTGTTGTAAAGCAGTCACAGAAGGCCTCATCAATGGAATTAATGATTGATAGCCAGAACGTACCATGGTTGACACAAAAAGGTCTTCGGCACAAACCATAAATATAAAAAAGTCAAAAAGGCAGAGGGCCCAAAAATTAACATAAAAAAAGTCTAAGTCCTAAGAGTGTAGGAATCTGAACCCGGTTATGGCAGGATAAGCTAGAGCTGGCAGTGAATAGCTGCCCACTATGGCTCCTCGAGTGTCAGCTCTCTCTCCACATTCCCAGTGAAAAAAAAGAGGTAATAGGTCTCCTTTTCATCGTGGGCTTTGTTACCTCCTGTTTGTTACAGGATAAGAGCACAAATATGGCAATTATTGTAGAATACTTGATGTTGCAAGACTTCTGCAACAGGCTTCCCTACCTTTATTTGCTCAGGTCTTTATTCATATTGAGAAGCACCTTTTTGTGTGACTATTTGATATCATAAGAAATGGCTCTCAAAAAACTAGAGGTTGAGTAGGGAAAGAGATCCTCTCCATTAAAAGTTGTCAACCGTCTTCCAGAACTGATGCATCTAAGCATTTATGTTTAATATAAATATATTAAATATAAATATATTTAGAATTTATAATTTAATATACATATAAATAGAAGATACTTGCAGCCTCCCAGTTGTAACTAAAAGATTTGATGTTGGACCTTATGGTGAGTTGTGCTGAGGAGCTTACTCAGATTAAAAATCACTGATTTTTGATAAATGATTTTTTTTTATTGTAGACCAGCTCCCTGAAAAACGTCTCCCTGCAAAACAGCCAGAACAGCATTAACAGCAAAAGTTATGGAAAATCGACAGAAATGTTTTGATATAATACTACTACTAAATAAAAACCTTAGGAAAACAGATTATAGGCAGAGTAATAAATATACTTACAGCAGTGAACAGTCCGTGCCATTTAAAGTTGAAAAAGTAAGAGGTTTATTCTTAACATATTACAGCAAGTGCTGATTTGTGGACAGGTTGAGACCCAGATTAAAGAATCCCTACAGATAGCGCTGGGAGAAATACATCTGCTTAAATCCAAAAGTGTGGTCCTCTGCTAGCTCTCTGTCATGCCAAGGGAAATCTGTAACCCTTATGTATGCCAAAGCAAGGAAAGAGCAGGAGGATTAAAACCTTTTTTCCTATTAAACTGAAATAGGCCACTCCTTGCTTGGTGTTTTATTGCAATTTGCATCTAATTTGGAGACTTTTGCCTCTTGTGTAAGGCAGCGTGTGGGCAGCCTGGGTGCTGAAAAGAGGATTGTGTGTGCCACAGCTGGATTTCAGGGTGTGAAACATCAGGTTCTGGAGCATTTCTTGGGCAAACTGTTCTCTAGCCCTGATAAGACCAGAACATGGATCTTCTGTGTATATACCTGTTATTTTCTTTTATGTCTCAAAATGATAAAATGATAATCTACAAATATGTAAAACTCTGTAGATTATTTCTGTTTCCTTTAAAATTTATCATTCTCACCTGTCCAGCAACTATGGCTATTACAGAGAAAATTAACGAGGATTCTCTCCATACAACTAGAAAATGCACCTTTCTGCTCAGATGATTAATATTTGAAGTACAACAGTCACAGTTCTTTTAAGGCCATTTTAAAGTCCATTGTATTTTTTGTGATGTCTTTACTCTTGCAAAGCAGAATAAAAACCTGGCTGATGCAGAACAGTGTGAACAGTCTGCTACTAGATATAGCATAGTATGTAGCAGATGATGACTCAGCCTCAGAGGAAATCCGTTTGATAAAACCAATCTTACATATGATAGTTTAAAAGTTAGACAAACAGTATGGAAGGACAAACCGGCACTATCAGGAATTAACTGGATGAAGAAAAACAAACCAAATATTTATTAGTCTTGTGTAAACTTACAATTCCAGTTAATTTTTCTGAGTTTATATAATTATGTCAGAGAAGATTAAGCAAAAAGCACGTGCTTCTGCAAATACGCAGGAAAAGATACATTAAAACTTAATGCACTTGTCTAATGCAACAATCAAAATCAGAAGTGTGAAAAGCTTAAATGGAACTTCAATATGGTAGTACACTTCCAGTCGTTGTAGCCTCTCTCTTTTTAGTTATCATCCAGTTAGGTTTAGATAAGGAATGGAAAGTTTCATCTACCACGAAATTTAAGCTACTTGTGACATGCATTTCAAAAAGTCAAGCTGTCCATCCATTTATTGCTTAGGACTTTCTTCAAGACAGGATTTGAATACTATGGAATTTTCCATGTTTGTACCAATGCATTAATGTATGCTTCCATAGCAGGATGTTGGTAGTGATTGCAGAGCATACATTTCTTAGCTTACTCAATTGTTAATAACTTATGTTTAGTGTAAAAAAGGAAAAAAAGAAATATAGATGAATTGAAAATACTATGCAGGATGTTAATCTTCATCAGCATGTTTTAAAACATTAATATTTGTTAACTGTATTATCTAATGTTGATGTCTCTTGCAGCAAGTACATTTTGCCTTAGTGATACATGCCAGGCAATGCTTTGCTGAAAACTGACAGGCAGACTAAAAAAAATACAGCTCCCTCTTCAAATCTCGAGAAAGTATGGAAAGAAATTCACATTACATTACCAAAGTCAAATTTCAACATTTTAGATTAATTTATGAGATTTGTTGGTTTGTCATGCCTGCTCTCAAAGGTATCCTTGTATTTAGCCCGCATGATTGTCTGATTGCCAGCTCTATATTTTAGAATATTGTGGAGTTTGCTCTTTGGATATTATTTAGAAATGAATAAAAATGTGAAAGCAAAATGAACTAAAAAATAAAAAGCCCACTCATGTGAAAATAGTCTTGAAAAGAGGCAACACGAGGTCATTTTTCTCCTACTGTTAATTACATGATATACAATTTGGAAGTTATAATAGGTCTCACCAATTTTTGGAGTGCATCGCCATTTACCTAAAATTTACTTCTCTTGTAAAACTATTGGATGCACAGGTGCATCATTAAACAATATTTTCCTGCCACATGCCAACAAATGCAAAACCTTTATTGCTTTAAGGAAAGTTAGCTCTGCAGTGAGGGTGTTATTTAAAAATTGGAGATCCTTCTTGCAGTTACTTTGTTCAGATGCACACACACTTTGCTTCTTTCAACTCCCTTTCACAAAGAACATTCTTCTTGAATTTTGGGAAATAGCTGTTTCATTATGCAGTTGGGAGAGTGTCTAAGTGAGAGGTAATCCACAGTTTCAGGAGGGATTTTTTCAAACTCACCACACATAACAAGACTTCACCATTTTTCCATCCTCACCCTTGAAACCATTGTAACATGTGAAAGTGTCAAATCAGTCAAGGCTCTAGGCACACATTTAAAAGTCTACTGCATATTTTTGCTTTGCAGGTTTCGAGAACATTTCTTCAAATTCTGAGAAATAAGTGAATCAAGGCCTACAGCATGTGAGGAGTGTTAAATACATCTGTCTTACAGCTTTCAGAAGGCTGCATAAGTTCTAGGAATATCCAGAAGTTTCATGACTAATGATGATACATTTTCAAAATGGCATTCAAGTTTCTGTTTCAGCGCGAAAAGGATGTCGTGACTGTTGGATATCAGATCTGGGGAAAAAAAAAACACACGCAGTTCTGCCTGCCACAGGATTTTTCTACTTGCCATTAAAATACATTATTTTTGTAGTGGTGACAGACAAGATACTGCCTTAGGTGAACTCTGCATATGATAAAGTTTCGTTGTTCCTGTTGTATCATTGTACAAGTGAGAGAACTATTGCAGTTTAGGGGTGGAATGGGAAATGACCCCTTTCCACAGGTCCTCCCATGGCAGCTCCTTGTCAGCTCTGGATCCTTGCTAAAGGTAGGAAGGGTTTCAAGGGTTTCACCTTGAAAGGCGAAATGATCCAGGAACAGAATGTTCTAGGAGGAATGCATGCTCTGATGTGGGGACCCCAGTGACCACAGGGACCTATTTGGGACAAAGCACACTGCCTCACAATACGTTATGAAGTATATCCTATAATGTCTTTAAGTCTTTTACCAGCACTGTCTGGTTGCAACGTGACTGTTCGGTACCAAAATCAGTCACTAAATAATTTTCATGCCATAGAAACACCAGGATCTGGACCTCACGTAAAGCAGTGACCATAGCCAACTGTCTTCTAAAATATGCTTAAATGAAAAAAAAAGTGTTGGCGAAGGTTTACTTTTCACCAGTTTGCTTTGTAGTGAGAGAATGTGTCAGGGGAATAGGATACCTAATAGAATGCCAGACTGCAGTATTGCCAACATTTATGTAGAAGGTACCATAAACACTAAGTTAAATGTTATTTGGGATATGTGAGGAAAACATTCTTTGCTCCGCCCATCAAAGGCATGTCCCTTTGGAGAGAAAAAGAATGTAAAATTCCTTGAAGCAAAGAGGTACAGATTAATGTCTCCGTAGCACAGTGCAGGACAGCTTGGGTTTCCTGCTCCAAAGGTTGTTTATAACATCATCAGTCTATTAATTGTTATTACTCTCTCCAGATCTTGTCTCTCCTAAGTACCAGTTATTTATTTTATACTAAACTATAATGAATTCAAATTCTGGCAGATTTCTTAGAGCATAATCGACTCTTGATGTTCATTGGATGTAATCTGGGAACACAGAACATGTTTTTGTCAAAGAAGGTGCCCTAAATGTGCTTGTGGCAAATGACGATGTGGATCTGACCCTCCTTTACTCAAGAAAAGCATTCAGTGAAGGCTTTCCATATCACTGGCAAAAGCTGTCTTCAACTGTGATTGCAACCTGTGTCTGGGGAAGCTCTTGGACATCACATGTGAGAATGGTGAAAGTAGCTCTGGATGTGAGTACTGCCTGCACAAACATCTAACCACATTGCCAAAGGTCTCTGTCTCTGCCCGTTACTCAGGAGCATCAGGAATCTAGATATCCCATCCCTGGTGACATCCCAGGCCAGGCTGGATGGGGCTCTGAGCAACCTGATCTGGGTGAAGATGTCCCTGCTCATGGCAGGGGTTGGACTGGATAAGCTTTGAAGGTCCCTTCCAACACAAACCATTCTATGATTCTGTGATCTGTGTGTTTAACAGTGTGTATACGCCATATGTTATTAGTTTCATCTGTACCACGTCTCTCTAGTTTGCAAATGTCTTTTATGGCTTTGTCAAACAAACTACCCAAGCCAAAATGACATCCACTCATCCAAGGTACTCACTGAAGAAGAGAGTTTGTTTTGGCAAGATCAGTTCATGATGAAGCCATGCTGGTGTTTTATACTCTACTGATTACAAAATGACAGGTAAAAAATTTGTTCCATTATCTTCTCAGATACCTAAATTAGGCTTATTGACCTTTAGTTCCCTGGGTCCTTGCAGGTGAGATATATGAGGGGTAATTTTTACCTCATTACACAACTTTTTTCCTTGTGTGAGTGACCGAGAAATCAGCTTCTGTGTTACGAGTTAGGATGAAAGGGAATAGATTTCTTGACACGTTACTCTTAGTAAATGGGCTGTTTTAGGAGTGGGTTGTGACAAGTCTACCCATCTCCTTAATTACAACACTGGATTAGTTATTACATTATCATCATTCTTACTTGGATCCATGATAACTATTTAAGAATTCAATAAGTCATGTTCCGGAGCTCACATCTACAACCCGGCATTGCTTAATTTACTGGTAGAAATGTACCCAAATGAGAGGGCAGTATACCGTAGAGGGAAAAGGTAGTGGGAACAAGAAAAACCCAAAACAAATAATAAGCACTTTGAATTGTGAAACCAGGCTTTTAACTTAATGTTCATCTTTTATACTAGAAGAAATGCCACTGAAATGAGTGAGTCAGAAACGTGTGTTGAAATTGCCACCGAAATGGATGAGTCAGAAGCATATGTTAAAATTATTCTGTGCCAAAGACTCTGAGACTTGGAATTTTTAATTATGACAGCATCTTCCTTACTAAATGAGGACTGGAATGTGAAATTGTAAGGTGAGACTAAAATAAGTTTTAATTCCACTGTTGACTGCATGGAAGAACATTTTCTTCCCAAAGGTCATAGAAGTGAGCATTGCATGTTCTTTATGCTAATGGTCATGCTTTCTGAAAGACAGTATGAAGAAAATTTATTTGCCTGACTTTTTTTTTTTTTTTTTTGCCTAGGAAACCTTCATTTTCTCACATGAACTGTTTCTGCTTATGCTGATAAAGAATCAAGCTTCCTTCAAGACCTAATGCTGATAAAGTCACAAAGTTGGTGGAAGTTAAGTAAGTGAAATGTATTTCATGGTAATAAGAAGGAACAGAAATTACAATGAATTGGCTCATGAAGAATAAGTAATTTAATGACAGATACAGCAAAAGCATATATTAAAGAAATAATTTGCTATTAAAAGCAAAGTTTCCAAATGCAGTGACCATTCCCCTTGGCTATCTATTCTTGTAAATTAAGCCCTTTTCTCATACAGTCCTTTTCCATTAGAGGACAGGTTTAGTTACCTGTATGTATGCTAAGTGTAACCTTATAGTATAAGCAGAATCACTAATTTAAATGAAATAAGCTTTTTTTTTTTTTAACCTTTAAATACAAATTTGCACTTCACAATAGAACATGTATCAGCAAAAGGTGCGGATTCTAAACCAGAATAGTTCTATTGCAAACTGTGCTGCTCTCCTAATTCCTTTTGAGACGTACATATATCAGGTAATCTTGTTTATCTTCTCATTCTTTTAACAATACAATAACGTGAATGTTGGTCAAGTTAAGAATAATTCCATGACCAAGGACCATCCATCTATACTAAGAACATATGAAACATATGGAACCACAGAACTTTTAACAGTGCTCCTTAAATAACATTTTGGGAAAAGGAAGGTGTGAGAAACTAACCATTAACTATATCTAGTACCCAAACCCCAAATTTCAGTTAAGTTCTCCAGTACGTTCTAGATGATTATACGAATAGAATATACACACCCTCCTACAGCTTTTTGTCATCTGAATTACTGGACTGAAGTCAGTCCTCCTGTATATGTAGGAGAGGCAGAGTGAAATCTGTTTTTATGGAAGGAGGCACTAAGGAGATGTATGTCCAGGAAGGGGAAAGTAGAGCCTGTAATTTTATTTCAGTTTTGTATTGTCAGGATGCAGGGCAGTGAACTTGACGAAGCCACGGGTAAATCCAGGAGCATTTGTCAAGACAGTTGGAATAAATATCTTCAAACTTTCAAAGCTTGGCTGAAAATGAATCAAAACACAAAATTAATCATAGATGAGAAGCTGCAGCATTTCCTTTTGGCACTATTTTTTAATCAAGATTTCTTTTTTTCTGTATTTTTTTCCTCTTTGTTGCCATTTACTCCACAGCAGCATCCAAAACCTTTGACCACACATACAAAATTCGTAGCTCTTTCAAGGAGGTTTCTCACTGAAATTGCAAGGTGTTTTGAAGCTTTCTTCCTTCATACTACAGCTTATTATGAGAATTAGGTTAATTACATAACAGAAGTTAGACTTGAAGTTAAGATTGACTTTATGAGAGTCAGCCCATATGTTTTTATTTTCTGTTAGAATTCTTAAAACTCAGATTTTCTCCTTGCTCTTATCAACTGTGTTGCTACTGCTACCAGATCAGCCTCCATTGTTCAAAGGAGGAAGAAGACAAAAAGGTAAATATTTCCCTTCCTTCCATCCATCTCATGTCCTAGATTCAAGGACAAGACTTGTCTCTTCTGGCTATGGAAAAGCATATAATCTTCAGCTAGAAATATGGAGCTCAGATTTCTGTGCTACCATTGGTATAAACATATCTTTGACCTCACCTGCAGTCAGTGGATCTTCTTATACTAGGAACTACTAATGAGAGCTTCCGTATGGAGACCCAGACATTGCCATCTTTAATGAAGGTATCTAGGCCATATGAATATCTTGATCCATGAAGTGGAGAGTATCTGCATCCCATTGTACGCCACCCACTGTCTAACATTTGCCCACCTTTCTCAGAGACTCCTTCTTTGGTGTCACTCCACAAGTCGTCCCACCTAGGTAAAGCACCTAGTGTGGGCCTGTAATAGCGCTTTTGGTCCTGTATTTGAACAAATAATTTCACAGCCTTGCCATTTACATAAATTAATTGGTATTTTTTTAAAGTATCAATTTTACCCAACTCACAATTAAAATGTTTAAAACTTACTGCATAATCCATTTTCACAAGCATGAGGACAATCACCACAGGGTTTTCCTTTTTTATAGGGTGTCTTCATTGAACTTCGTAGATTCCCCCTGAAACATCAACATTACCAACATATGCTATAAAGTCACTATAACATATCTGAGGATAAAACTTAATTATATGGATGCATACATATAGTCATCTACACTCAGTCTTTGGTTATATGTCAAAGAATTTTTATGTGTTTGTTGGGTTTATCTCGTGGTGCAGCCCATGATAAGGGTGTCTGGCCCCCTGCAGCCATGGAGATCCATGATGGAGCAGAGTGAGGACTCCAGTGAGGACTCCAGTGAGAACTCCACACCAGAGAGCTGGATGTGCCCCGAGAAGGCTGTGTCCCTGAGGAGACACTGCACTGGATCAGGCTCCTGGCAGGACCTGTGACCCTATGGAGAGGCCATGCTGGAGCAATATGTTCCTGAAGGACCAGACCCCTTGAGAAGGACCCACCCTGGGACAGTTTGTGAAGAACTGCAGCCTGTGGGAAGGACCCACATGGAAGTTCATCAGCAATTGTCTCCTATGGGTGGGACTCCACACTAGTGCAGGAGATGAATTGATGATGAGATGAACATGAGATGAACTGACCATAACCCCCCATTCCCTGTCACTCTGTGCCGCCCAGGGGGAGGAGGCAGAGAATTCATGAGTGAAATTGAGCTTGGGAAGAAGGGAGGGGTGGGCAGAAGGTGTTTTTAGACTTGCTTCTATTCCTCATTATCCTACGCTGTTTGACTGGCAATAAATTAAGTTAATTTCCCCAAGTTGAGTCTGTTTTGCTCGTGACAGTAATTGGTGGATGATTTCCCTGTCCTTCTCATGACCCATGAGATTTTTCCATATTTTTTCTGGCCTGTTGAGGAGGGGGAGTGATAGAGCAGCTTGGTGGGCTACTGGTGGTCAGCCAAGGTCAACCCACCACAATATATGGCAATGTGAATGTGAAAATTAATTTCAGGCAGTTTATGAAATCATCATTCTGCCTTAAATTTCACACTATTTTTTCTTTGTATTAATTATAGTTTTGACTCTACTGTGCATATTGATATACCTTTCTGAACCAAGATTTCAAGTAGAATGTGCAAAATATTTATTTGTTAATTATTATTATGAAAATTAGGATTTTTAAGCAAATGACATTTAATCTGAAAATCAGTGTCACTTTTATGTTTTACATTTTGCTTGTCTGACAATTCTTTTAATGAGTATGTTTCTGTCTTTTCATATTCTTAACATAATCTGCAAAGCTGTTCTTCAGTTATGGGTGATGTGCCCTATTACAAATTTCACCATGTCCCAACTAATTTTGATAATGTAATAAGAAGTTCCAGAATAAAAATCAATACGTACATGGGGCAGTACTGGCAGACATAATAGTATTTGTATTGCTGGTTGGGACAGTAAGCAACAGCACATCCAATTTCCTTAGAATCCCACCAAACCACCTGTAGGTATAAGAATAATAATCATAGGGAAATGAAAAATACACATTTGAAAATAATTTAAATACAATGTGCATTACAGAAACATTTGCATCCAAGATAAGTCATTTTATTTACCCTTTATAGTTGAATGTTCCACCTTTCTGGAAAAACTTTTTTTTTCTTTCCTATTATCCCTAGGGCCAAAGAACATTAAGGATAGAATGATAATAATTTAGCATGTATAAATATGAAAGGTTTGAGTCAAATTGTCTCAGTGATATAAGTTTTCATTAAATTACAACTGTTGAAGAAGATGTAGGAATCATGATGTAAAATTTTGTATCCTGTGTTTCGTTCAGGTGAACAGAGGAGGTTGTCATAGGCCATTGTTCAAATGGAAAATCTCTGAGTCAATGGAACTCTGTAGACTGTAACAAATCCATTTATAATTCCTTCCTGATACATTAATAATCCTATTTTTCCAGTGTCTGAGCAATTTTCAGATGTTAAGCAATCAAATAAGTTTCTTCCCTTTGTTTCTTCCTGAAGTTTTGAAATATCAGTATCTTTACACTTTACTCTGTAAATACACTTAGCCTATTATTTTCATTTTAATTCTGTTACTTTGAAAGTTTTTGTCTTGTTTTGTCAGAATAACTGTCGTATTTCCATTGCACTTATTCCCTTTAAGGATGAGAGGGTATAAGTTACTTAGCTAACATATAGATTTTTTTTTGTTGGTTTTTTTTTTTTAATTCAGCCTGAAATATTAAAAAGTTGCATCTACCTGAGTGAAATGGCCAATCACGGCACCTTCTTTTTTTGCTCCAATTCCATATTCAAAATTTTTCTCCTCATCATACCAGGTCTGAACAACATTTGCCCACGGGAAAGGGCCGGTGGACATGAAGATATTTTCACCACATTGTACATCTGAAAAGAGAAAGTTACTGAGAAATGCATAAAAGATACATGTGTGAGTAAAAACCAGCAAAAAGTGGTATGATTTGCATAGAAATTCTCATCCCAGATGGGACAGCAGGGTGGTATATTTTTCCATTTTGATGACATCACCCTTTGTCAATTCTGAAGTTGTCACTTGACCAGTTAGCAACATGGCCAACCTGTTTGACTGGTAGTTTGGTTGTTGACAGACCTTTTGCATGTCTATAGATACACCTGCAAATGTGCATCACAGATTCATGACTGTAATTTTGTTATTTGAAAATTAGCAGCCTAGTCATTATTCAATTAACAACTCAGTAAGCTTGGGAAAAATCCCAAGCTTTCAAAGCTTAGTTCTGGTAAACAAAAAGGTGTCTACACCATCTTCACCTACTGTTTTTACTCAGGTCCAACCCTACTGTATATTTATTAGTTCTCATTTAGGATTCGCCTTAGTAAGAACCAGAGGATTTGGTTTTTAGGAAAAAATTATGGGAACTGAAGGGCAGTCCACATCTTACATACACTATAGACAGGTCAGTCAACACCACACTGGGCATGGATCATGGCTATTGTTAACACATTATAGCTGTGACTAACAAAAACGGAAGTGTTTAAATGAACCTCCAAGATAGTTATAGGTTACAAGTTGCCAGAAGATTTTAAAACTGGGAGTCCTGTCTTAGAAATTACACTTAGCACCACCAGCTAGTTTTGGACCTTCACACTTTGCCCCTTCCTTCCTCCAGCACATAAAAGCTGGTTTCTGCATTAAACTGAATCTAAATTATTTTCGTTCTGATACATATTTGGAGAGAATAAGCTTTCTCACTATGATTTTTTTTCACCTACTGAAGAAAATATGATATACAAATGTAAAACTGATACAACTGGGATGACAATGGAATTGAACTTTTCTCACTTGACGGATTTATATCTAGAATTTTGCCTTTGTCCCTTACACCAACAAAATCACATTGAATATAAATGGCATCTCAAAAACAAACTAACAAACAAACATCCAAACCTCAAACTATTCACATCAATAACGTGTATGACATTATTCAAATAGCACTCATGCTTCTCTTACTGGTTTTCCGCAAGTTAGGAGGACTGTGATTTAAAGTACACTGATTGGCCCATTTCTGGGCATTCACTGCAGCCGGAATATTCCATACCTTAATGAAAGAAGAAAATATTAATCTTTCAGGCACACAGCAATTAATAACTCCTCATGAAGGAACAACATTTGGAAATTACACTTCAAATCAGAAAAAAATAATACAAAATCCTTTTCTTTCCCTTTTTTTTGGGGGGTAGGGGATGTAAGAATGAAGTTACTATGCACCCAGGAGAATAGAAGGTGTGAAGACTGATGAAGAATGCATCAGAAAGAAATGAACAATGTTGTGGCTTCTCCTTTTCATTTTCTTTTTCCTCCAAAAGAAAGATGCATTATTGCTCATATACCACAAATTTTCCAGAACTGTTTTTCTACCTGCTCAGCCTTATGTTTCTCTTGGTGTTGGCCATACTCAGTCTTTAGGAAAGGTCTGGATGGTGAATTTGTGGCTAAATAAAATAATGTGACCTTACAGTCCTATATCTCTCATAGGGTCCTTTATTAGTTAAAAATAGATTTGTAGCATGCAACTTACCATCTTCAACATGTTGCTGGCAGTTGGCCTTACTCCTCTCCTGAGAGCATTATGTTTGTCAACAATCACCTTTTGCTGATCTGGTCTGCTTGTTGACAGAGCATGGAAACTTTCAGGTTCCTAAATTGAAATAACATGTTATATTTCTTTTTTTATTTGAATGTAACTAGGTCCTGAATCTTGTCTAGGAAGTACTAAAATAGCAACATACTAATATCAGCCAAGGAGATTATCTTTGTGATGGAGGATGTGCTGTGATATGGTTTTTCTCCAAAGTATCTGTATGGGTCCTTCCATGTGGAACAGCACTTCCAGTGATTCCACAGTATGGAGCTTAGCAGTAACAACATTGGTTCCTGTGTCATATCTGCCAACCCTCTATGGGTGGCTGAGATATCCTGGAACAGCTCATGTGCTTGTAGAATCTTAAATTTAGGCAAAAGAATCAGACTAAATTTACTATTATAATTTCCTTAGTGAGGTTTTAAAGAAACAGGATCTAAAAATCAGCTGAAGACATGAATGTGCTTATGATGTGTTTCCCTTCTTCAGTACTTTAAACATGCCTATCAATGTTTTTGGTTTTGTTTTTGTTAAAGGAACCTGTTGTTTAACCACAGGATTGTCACAGACCTCTTGTGGTATTTCATTTTTCCTACTGAAAAAAAAAAAAATGTGCCTATGTTTTTCATGCCGAAGACTTTCTTCCACTCTTGCCATAACTGACAGCATTTCTCAAACTTTTCATGTGTTTCCTATTTAAAAAATATCCATGTACAGAACTCAGCCTCCCCTTTACAACCATTCTCACTAGTCTTCTAGACTGCAGGAGGAGAGCAGAAAGGGAAAAATTAGGGGGAAAGCTAGTCAAGCCTTCAGTCACATTAGTGTTTCTGAAGCAGAAGGAGGAAACTTGAAACTTCAGACTAAGTGTGGGTTGAAAGGAACCACTCGTAGTGTGTTAGTTCATTTAGTTTTTGAGGGAAATTAGTGATACATGAGAGAATAGGGCTGTAAAAATGTGGGGAATTAATAGGAAGAGAACTGCATCTTTGGGATATCGAGATTACTGGATATGTGTGTGGGATCTTCTGGAAAATACAGTTATTGCTGATACAACTCATAAGTAACGTTGAGTCTATAGTTAAGTTTGCAAGTGTGGGACCAATGTACTGTTTTGGCATTAAAGAGACTTCAAGGATAAATGCTTTCCAGATCCTAGATGTCTAATCAGACTCCTCCTGTAAATGAACAGTGAGCATAGGAAAAGCCATATTCAGTCAGACCATGAGAGTCTTGGAACCCACAAAGATTTTCTGAGTACAAAGTGTAGATCCTACCTCTCCAGCAGACAGAGGCAGCACAGCTGCGAGACACAGGAACACCACTGGCAGAATCATCTCTGAAAAGGGGAGAATGAGGATTTAATTTATATTTTAAAGAGCTTTGATTTCCCTGAATAAAAAAATCACCTTCTGTGTATTTCCTGGCTTTTCCTCAAGTAGCAAGGTAATGTGTTCTTTCCTCCTGTTTTTAGATTTAAAAAAATAAAATATGCCCTTTGCACTTCCAAACTTCTGTGAATCAAATCCTTTATATGTCTCTTATTTCCTGCTGTAATCCTGGTTGAATACCTCCACCTGAATTCACAGAACAGGAGGACATTTGTGCATCCCTTCCTGTAGGAAGCCTTCTGCTCATTGCTACACCATGGAACAGCTGAGGTGGAATGCTGCGTTTAGCTTGTTTCTGTGTCTTTGTTAGTCTGAAACTTTCTGTTCTATCACCTGTTTTGAATGGACTGCATTGGTTGAAAGGGGTGTTTGACAGCCCATGTGCAGACCTCTACGCTTAGATGTCCGAGTCTAGATTCAAACTCCTTACTTAATGACCAGCATGGTGAAATCTTGCACGTGAACTGGGGCAGAACTGGCTGGACCAGAAATGGACCAGCACTGGTTTCCTGGGAAAGGCTTGTTTCAGAAACCATTTTTTGTTTTTATTTTTTTAAAGACAATTCTTGATTAAATTGCAGGTAGTGTGGAATAGCAACAGAAATTAGAGCCTTCCTTAACTGAAGAAGCAAACACCAGACTCCAAGACTCTACTTACTTAGGGAGCTCAAAACTCTGTACTGTCCCAATACAGTGATCCAGGAGGTAACAGGTCACTTCAAAGTTCAGGTGTCTGATTGCAATCAGTCATAAGAGTCACATTCAGGTTGTTTCTGCTTAGGTACCTTAGGCAGGTAAGCAGGTGACTAGAGCGGAATTTACTTATTTTGGCATTTTTCCCAGCCTCCCATTCCAAGGGAGTTTATGATCATGTTGCCAAAGAGGTGTATTGTTAGCTTAAATTCTTATTTGTTTTTGAGGGGCTGCTGGCTCAGTTTTAATTTATTCTTGAGGAAAGGCCAATAAGATTTGCTTATCTTTCCGTATTCAGCAAAGCCCCTTTACCTCGAGGCAACCAGTTTATATAAAACAAAAGTGCTCCAGCCAATGGAGAACATATGGGTAAGAAAAACTATCATTTTCCAAATGGTACAGCAAGGCCCATTTTCCTCACCAGCTTACTGACGTTGCACAGGAGGTGACGCACAGTCAGCACGGATGCTGTTCCACCTCTGCCAAAGAGCAAAGCCCTTTGAAATGTTCTGAGACTATGGACAGCTGTAGCTCAGGGGCCAAAAAAAATGAACCAACTGGCCACATCCGTACAATTAAACTCTCACAGCCTACAAAATAGGGTGACTTATAGCAAGCACTTAGAGTTTAGGAAAGATCTAGTTGATTTGAGGGGAAAAACATTAGAAACTATTCTGCTAATTAACAGCATAAGTCATTGATTTCTTGTTCTTGGTATTGCCATATTTCACTTGTTTTTAATTTTGACATCACCTATGCCTCCTTGAAGTGCTTTAGGATCACAGAAGATATTTCTCTCTAACTTTTCTATCACTTATTCCTCAGGGCCATTGCAAAACTTTGTGATGTATATGACCTAGGTGTTTAGCAGTAAAATATTATACTCCAAATAACATGAAAAATTACTATATTTACTTCATTTCTGACTAGAAAGTAAATAGAGGTGGTGGTTATTTTTAGCTGTGCTTAACTTATGGGCAAAAATATGTCTTTTGAGTGCAAGATGTGATGATGTGCAAATAGAAAACAACCTTTTCTTGCACCTAAATCATGTAAAAACTAATTATCTGTTGCAGTGGAAAAATAACTCTTCAATGAAATTGTGAAGCTTTCTGTTTTACAAACCAAGCTGGAGAAACTAACTTAAAGACATGGGCAAAGTATTAATTCACTGCAATATTTTCTATGAATTAACTTACAATTAAATATAATCGGTAATTTAATACATGATGTAAGTTTCAAAATGCCATTTGAATGCTTTTTAAGACCCAGTGGGTTTCCTGCTCCAAGATATTAACATACTTTTGGCAATCCCACTGATTTCAACCAAATGCTTATAGTTTATGAGATGTAAATTTAATTACTCTGCATTAATTTCTAGGCACTGGTCCTAAAATCAGTCTCTCTGTCCCCCTCCCCTGCTCCCCCTCAATCAAACACAAATCAGGACATGTGCCAAGTCTTAGTGACTTTCCTGCAACTCCATCTGTGTACAGGGATCTGCCACTGAAAGATGGTGCTTTAGCATCCCTAGTTTAACAAACTTGTGTGAATATGTTTTTCCCATTTCCCTCTTCCAAAAACAACCAAAAAAGCATCCTACATTATTCATACATATGAACATCTATTACAAAAGAACATTCCCATTATTTATATTCTACTTGAAAAACACCTAAAATGGAATAACACTAGCTGTGATTTCACCTGTGTAGCTTTGTTTCACAAAGTCCTAATTAGCAGCCAACTTGCACAAGAGTGGCAAATTGCACAAGGTGGTAATTTCCCCACTCTGAAAATAAGTGGTGATGGCTACATATAGCAACAGAATACACTGAACTGAACATATATTCAGTTAAAAATGTTCTGTCTTTCTCTGTCTTTTTCTCTGTGTACATATAATCTGCCAAGACACTGCTTTCTTGCATACAGGCAGCTTTTCTTCTGGTTTTGATTGTTCATCAGTTTTTTTACTCGTCTTACACTATTACCTATGTTATCCTTATTTTTCACTGAATAAAATCCTCTTTCTGTGACTGTCCTAAATTTTTCAAGAAGTCTTCTGATAATAGGTTGCATTTGAATACATGAAAAAAATTACAATACTTTAAGTAAAGAAATCAATGTAAATCCTACCTTTTGTTTCCAGGAAGATTAGGAATTTCTTCTGTTCTTCTTCAGGTGGCTGTGGAAGTGACCAGGGTTCTTCACTGGAGGATGATTTATAGCTCTTCTGTTTCCTGATAGGACAAGGTGACTCAGTGTCACAGGTATTATAAAATTCAAATAGTGACCAGATGGAACAGTGCGTTTCTCAAGTCCAGGTTCTTCCAAGAAGAAGGCTGTTTGCTTGTGTTTTGTTTTTATTCTCTCTTACTTCTTGTACTGAAAGAGATGAAATACTCTGAAATGAGTTTTATATCTACTGCTTCTTATATGTAAAATTTGCAGTCAATGTGAATGCTGGGTACAAAGGCTCTCTGCTAATGATTGACACATCCAGTTGTAGTACGACTTGATCTTAATCTCCAGCATTGCAAATAAACTCAGCTGGCTACAGAGGTGTCTCCATACCGACGTTGTTGAAACCAAGATGGAATTTTGCCCATTGATTTTTCCATGGGGGTAAAAATAGTCTTGGGCCAAGTTCCTCTTCATGCTATGGCTTCTTTATGTTAGTCCTACAGTGTAGAAGTCAAAGAAAGAGACAAAAGATATTTCTGCAATTGATACTTTTACCCAGTATTGAATAAAGATTAAAAGATTATTGTGTGCACTACCATTAAAGCACATAATGTTTCGGCATATCCGGGTACATGTGGTAAGATGAGAATGGGTAGAAATACTGCCAGATCAGAAGGGTATTTGTGTTCATATTGACTGTTTCTGTCCACATTCAGTCTCAAGTAATTGCTGACCAGAGCAGCTGTCATTGACTTCTTTTATATAAAATACTGTTACTTTTTTATTTTAATTCAGATCTTCCTTCCTCATAATCACTCAACTCCTACCTTAGTCCCTTGTGCCTTCACAAAAATCTTTTGCTTTTCATTAGCTGGAAAACCAGTATATTGGCTTTACCAGAAAAAATGGTAGTGGTGTGATTTGTCGATTTGTAATTACATGGAAAGGAACACATTGTCAGCAAATTTGGGGTTGACATCAAATCGCAGGGAGCAGTCAATATGCTAGATTATAAGGCTGCAGTTCAGATGAATCTCAAAAAGCTGAATAAGTGACCTGACAAAAATGATCTGCAAGTGATCAACTAGGAGAGACCAATTGTCTGGGGAGCAGCTCTAACAAACACTTAAGGATTGTAGGTGGACAATAAGTTGCATAGGAGCAAGTAGTCCTCCCATGCAACAGTGAGGTTAACCCCATCCTGCCTTGCATTAGCCACTATGTAGTGAAAATGCTCAGAACAGTGATTATATCCACTGTTTCAGCATTTCCAACACCATGTCCGGCCTAGTGTGTCCAGTTTTGCAGTCTCCAGTACAGGAAAGACACGAACAAACTGGAATAAGCCTAGCAAAAGGCCACTATGTTGGCAAAAAAAAAGGCCGAGGTGGACTCGTTTAAAACATGAGGTAAGGGCCACAAACTGCAGCCCTGATTGGATATAAAGAAAAATAATTTTGACAGTGAGGCTTGTGAAACATTGAAGTAGATTGACTGGGGAGGTGGTAGATTTTGCGTATTTGGAGGTATTCAAAAATGCACAAGGCACTGAGCAACCTTCAAATTAGTGATGCTTTAAGCATTGTGCTAGACCAGATGAGCTTCAGAGGTCCTATACAACCAAAATTGTTCTAAGGTTGTGTGATTTTTATATTGTTTACACTGGAAAGGCACCAAATGAGACGTCTTACTTTACTTGTTGAGAAATATGACAATTTAATTAATTACACCGGGAACGTCTAATTGTTATATGAGAAAGCAAGTGTTACTAGCATAATCATTATAACCATTACTAATTGAAAAGGTTGCATTCAGGTCATCAGTGAACCACGGATCTCAAGGTAAAACTAGATCCTATTATGCTCATGTCATTAATCTCTCTGTCTAATATACACCAAGACCTCTTTAGTCAGCTCCCATTCAAGCCTAAGAGCTGTCTATAAACATGAGCAAATGATTGAAAACATTCTATCCCTTAATAACATTTCTGTGAATAGACATTTTGTCACGACACTTCAAAAATTATTCCTGTAGTTCACTATATAGAATCACAGAATCATAGAACAGCTCAGGTCAGAAGGGACCTTGAAAGATCATCTGGTCCAACCTTCCATGTGAAAGGAAACCTAGATGTGATTATCTAGCACCCTGTCCAATTGTATTCTGAAATCCTCTAGTGATGGTGTCTACCATATCCTTGGGGATGCTGTTGAAGTGGATGATTGTTCTTACTGCGAAAAACTTATTCCTTAAGTTGAGATGAAACCTGTCCCAGGGCAGCTTGCCCCCTCTCTTCTGCACATGGTTCCTTGTGAAGAGACAGCCTCCATCCTCTATGGCCACCCTTTGAGTCCTGGTTTGCTGTGATGAGATCTCCTCTGAGCCTTCTCTTCCCCAGGAACAAAGGGTCTAACTCATTCAGTCCTTCTCCATAGGGTAGGTTCTACAACCCACTTGTGTCCCTCCTTTGGACCATCTCCAGTGTGTCCATGTCTGTCTGGAATTCTGGAGACCAGAACTGGACACATTACTCAAAGTATGGCCTAAAAAACACTGAATAGAGTGGTAGCCCCTAACAATGCAGGCAAGGATCTGATTTGCCTTTATTACTTCAAGGTTGCACTGCTGACTCATGTCCAGCTTGTTGTCCACCAGGATAACAGGTTCCTTTCAGCAAAGCTGCTCCCCACCCATGCAAAATCTAGTCTGTACTGGTTATATCATCCCAGGTGGAGGATTTTACACCTTGTCAACCTTCATACCATTCATAACCTACTCTTGCACCCTTTCCAGGTCTTTTTGTAAGATGACTCTTCTTTCTGATATGTCCACCTCACCACCCAGTTTGGCGTCATCATCAAACTTGGTGAGGGTGCTTTCAATCCTATCCATATAATTTATGAAGATGTTGAATAGTGTGGGGCACCATCTCAATCCCTGGGCAACTCCACAGGTTGCCAGCCTGGGTAAAACCCATTGACCTCCAACCTCTGAGTGAGACTACATAGCCAATTTCCTATACATCTTGCAACCTACCCATACAATTTCTATCTTGCTAGCTTGTCTAGGAAAAGGCTGTGGGAAACAGTATCAAATGTTTTGCTGAAGTCCAGGTAAACACCACCCAGTGCTCTCCCTCTGTTGACAGAAGATGTTATTTTGTTGTAGAAGGTGATCAGGTTAGTCTGACATGATTTGCCTCAGGGAAATCCATGCTGGCTTTCCCCAGTCACCTTCATTTGGTAACAGCTTCTAGGAGGATGTGTGTCATTGCTTTCCCAGGAACCAAAGAAAGAACGATGGATCTGTAATTTCTCAGATCCTCTTTTGGGCCACTCCCAGGGCCACTATGAACTCTATTTTACAAAAAATGCAAGCCTTCCTGCTCTTCTTCCCTTCCTATCTTTTTGAAACTGTTTGTAGCCATCTGTGTCATGGATTACTCTTCCAGTCATGAGAATTTCCCACCAAGTTTCTGTGATTGTTATGACATCATAACTCTCAGACTGGGCATGGAGCTCCAGTTCCTCCTGTTTGTTTGCTTTAACTTGTATACAAAGGACTTCTACTACAGTTTTTCTAGTGGAAAGAAATTTTTATATTGACTGTCACAAGCATGTATTGCATAAAAATAGGCTTAGAAATTGCCTCTCTGGCTTTTGAGTTCAATCTCTTATTAGATACCAATGATACTGTACATTTATTTTCACAAAGCTCTTATAGTTTGAATTTCCACACCTTCCATTTCTAGACTTTGGATTTCATTTATCTTTGATTACATTTTGCACTCTCACAGGATTCTCTTCTTGATGGAGACCTTAGTTATGTTGCTTCCAGGGTCACAGAATAATTGAGGTTGGAATGGGACATCTGCAGATCACCTAGTTCGAACTTTCTGCTCAGATCAGGGTCACTTAGAGCAAGCTGCTCAGGGTTGTGTCCAGCTGGGTTTTGAATGTCTCTAAAGATGAAAACTCCACAATCTTTCTGAGTAAGCTGTTCAAGTGTTTGATCACCCTCACAGTAAAAAAAAAAAAAAAGCTTTATCTCGTGTTTTTTATAGAATTTCCTGTACTTCAGTTTGTGCCAACAAGCTCCCATCCTTTCCCTGGATATCACTGAGAAGTGTGTGTTTCCATCTTCTTTACACACTCCCATCAGGTGTTTGTACATCATGATAAGATCCACATTGAGCCTTCTCCAAACTGAACAGACCCAGCCCTCTCAGCCTTTCTTCAAACAAGAGATGCTCCAATCCCTTAGTCATTTTAGTGGCTTTTCTCAGGACGTGCTCCAGTATGGTCATTTCTCTCTTGTTCTGGGGAGTACAGAACTAGACACAGCACTCTAGATATTGCTGAGTAAAGCGGAAGGATCATCTCCTTTAACCTGTTGGCAACACTATCTTCGATGTTTAAAAGATATTTCACGGCAGTAAGGTAGCTCTAGTCTGTGGACATTGTCTTACAAATAAGTCAACCCCCCGCTCCTTTTTTTTTTTTCCCTTACTATCTTC
Source organism: Streptopelia decaocto (assembly GCF_964273445.1). Taxonomy (NCBI): domain Eukaryota; kingdom Metazoa; phylum Chordata; class Aves; order Columbiformes; family Columbidae; genus Streptopelia; species Streptopelia decaocto. Next base: position 116,031,199 of record NC_138656.1, read on the forward strand.
ACTTATTTTCCCTGTTTATCCATACCCTTCTTTTGTCTTGTCTGGCAGATAGACACATATCTTCTACAAGGAAAAGCATGCATTTGTTCTCATTTTGTACAGTATCTTCTAAATGTTTTTATAGCCCGGAACAGGGTCTGAGAGGCTGTCATAACAAGAACAAAAAGCACTAATAAACTATATAAAGAACCATACTTCAGATTTCTCTCACCTGTCTGAAGGTTTAGATTGCATATTAGGAAAAACTTCTTCATTGAAAGGGTTGTCAGGCATCAGAACAGGCTGCCCAAGGAAACTGTTGAGTAACCATTCCTGGAGATGTTTAAAAGATGTGTAGATGTGGCACTTAAGGACATCGTTTGGTGGAGGACTTGGCAATGTTAGATTAATGGTTGGACTCCGTGATCTTAAAGGTCTTTTCCAACCTAAAGAATTCTATGTTTCTCTGAGGACAGATCAGGATTCAGCTCAGCTAAGTTTATCAATCTAAAAATTCATTTTTAGTCTTTAAAGTGGCAGTTAACTCCCAGGTTCATTCTACCTAGAGACTAAGCTTGGGTGGCATTCCTATTCACTGTAAACCAGACACCTGGATAAGAGATGCTGAAACATTTGAGAGAAAAATTTCACCTTCCCATCCATATAATCACTTCTATTCAGCAGTCCTGCATTATTAATGGGTGGATCTGTTTCATTTTCTGCCCCACATAAACTGAAAGCACAAATTCTCATCTGGAGTTTCATGTATGTTACACAAACAGAACAGTCAATTAATGCTTTGCTTCTAAAGACCAAAGAGGCTTTCTGGCAGCTTTCCTACTGGTATTTTACACATAATAGGCCACATTATTTTCTCATGCTCCATATGACAAAAATATTCTCAATTATTCGAGCATATAATTTTTTCATTACCTTGAACAAAAGTGTGCTTTCTTCTATGTATCATCTGCATTTATTTCAGGGAGTTAATTCCTTTGTGAACAGTGTAAACTCAGATCACTAGCTTGATAAATATTTTGAGTCCATTACTGAGATTCCAAACTATATTAATAATCCTGAAGGAAACTTGATGCCTCAGCTTTTATTTCTACCTCACTTTTGTGTTTCCCAAGGTCCCAGTTTTACCTGTAAACTGATGGAAATTTTGTGCCGTTAAGCACAACCTTCGGAAGACAGCAGATTGAAGACTCCACTAAGTATCTCTGGGAATAGACTGGTTGCAAAGTTAGTCACTGAGGCACAGTGTTTCCATCCTAAAGATAATACCGGTCCCTAGAAGAGTTAACATCTCTTTCTCTTCTCTCCATCATCCTTAACTTCTGCATGTAGAGCACAAACCCAAGGCTCTTGTGTAGCTCTTCCCAGAGTACTGAAGACAGCAACTTAAAACAAGCATGACTTAGAAGAAAGTTAAACAACTCCTTTATTTAGTAACTTCAGCCTACTTTGAGAAGTATTTTCTTTTCCTTCTACAGGTTGAAAACACATCTTGCTTTCAAGTACCTGTACATGATTCCAAATGGCTTCTGAAGTATTAAGTAAAGAATTGCTGTGCCAAAAGTAAGTCAAGTGTGACTGCAATATAAGAAAGAAATATAGACAATGCTACTGTGTTGTATATTTTGCTTCTTTTTAAGAAATAAGTATTTACAGTCTACACAACATGACAGCTGTGACTGTCTCCTGCATTAGTGGCCTGTCTAGTCACATCCCCTTTGAATTCACTTAAAAACAAGGTTTATTAGCAAAGATTATGAACATTTCTGAAGAAAAGAATATTTAAAAGACCATTAAGACCACATTCTCCAAGTCAGTTATGTACTTGAAATTGAATTAATTTAGTTAAACACAGGCCTCTACATTTGAGCAAGGATCCTTTCATAGACTTTGGAAATTAATATGCATCTTTGGGACATGTTTAATTTCATCCTGAAGTTAACATCTAAACCAAATTATACTGTGTCCTAGAAGTACCTGTTTATCTTCTGATTATTGGATGGCCATATTAAAATTTCTTCTTTATTTTTTTTTTCTGTTTAAAAAAATATTTTTATTTAACTAATTAATGAAATAGATGCTAAAAGTCAATCTCATTGTTAGGATAATCAAGTGTAGTAGAAGCTGAGGGAAATGGGTGAAGGAAAAAATGGCATATTCAAAGCTGGTGCACACCTATGGAGAGTTAGTCTTTCCTGTTCTTCTCTTTACAGGGAATTTCTGTAGCTTCTCTCTGGTTTGTGTGTGATTTTCTATGGTTTCTTATGCTGGGGAAGACAGCTGAAGAAAAGGCAGAATCTAGTCAAAGTCAGGGCAAGTGGAAGAGAATGCCAAATGAGAAAATGTGGATTAGAAAGATAATTGTTTGTCATTAGGGCTGAATTTTCTGAAGGTTTAGAGGGATTTTTCAGTGTTCATCAGAAAAATAAAAAGGACCAAAGAGTTTGAAGAGAAGTGGAAAAGTTCAGTATTTTCAGGATGTAACTATGATTGTTATCTCTCTGGCAAGAAGCCCTGGGGATTCTAAAAATTTCAGTAGTAAAGATATCTCCGGACATACTTGATAAGCATGAATGAATGTGTCCACCCAAGTTAACTCAGAAATGGGAAGTAATATTACTTGCATGATATGATAGGAGGAAACAAAAGGAAAACAGTTGCCTGTCAAATGCAGGAAGTTTGTGGCTCAGTCATAAATGAAACTTCATTACTGTATACAAAGCCAGCCCTTCCTTCCTCGTTCTCTTACAAAAAATGTCATTAAGAGAGATCTGCATGATGCAGTTCTTACTCATATGCTGTACATCCACCAGAAGGTTCTGAGAGTTGTCTGTGGATACATCCTCAGTAGCAAGTGTAGACAAGGTGAGCAAGATTGGATTATTTGCAAGAAGGAACAAATATCTCCGTTCATGGAGACACAAGCACTGTCTGAAGATGAGGGTTATTTGCCTTGGATTGCACACCATACTGGATGGATGTTACTGTATTGCTCTGTGCCTTAACTGGTTGATACTTGCAGTTCTGTACTACATATGTGATGACTTGCAGGGTTGGATCTCCACATGCTTGGGGAAGTTTAAAGTGCAGACATACAAGAGGGGATTTTGTTGCTGAAACCTGAATGTCCATTTCCAATTTTGTTGTAGTATATTTGAGAGATGTTAATGATACTGACAGGTATTACACAGCACTTACGGGAGATATTCTTCCTTGGTTGCCTGATGGAGGTTAGGTAGGACATCCTGCAGTGCTCAAAATAACCTTAAATTTATATATATAGGCAGTTGAATCACATCCCTACTGTTTCAGGCATCATTGGGTTGTCTTGCTTTCCTCAGGTATGCTTCCACACTCTGGGGATATTCCAGAAATTGCCTGTCGTATCTGCATGGCTTCTAAAATGACTCTAAAGATTAACACCAAGTTTTGGGCAGCTGAATATAGTCCGCTGTCTGCATCAATTGCTTTCCTTTTAGATGTTGAATTCAGCTCCCTCAGCCTCAGTGTCTGGCACTGTCTTGAGAAGTTGTAAGATATTTTATCTTAACATTAGCTACTGGTTCAGAAAATTTGAGCTGCTCAATGATTTTTTTGTAATATCTGACAGCCCTGGGTGGCTGTCTCAGATTTGCCAGGGCATCTTACACACCCTCTACTGCTGCCTATTTCTCTCCAGTGACTAAGAATGAGCTTATGGAATGATTCAAGTTCTCACACCTAATTGTAGGTGTCTATACTTGATCTGGATGTCCTGACTTTTGTTGTAATCACTGACAGTAAGACTCAGTTGTCCACAGGCACCCAGAGACATCAGTAATACCTTGGAATATTAGAGATATTCATGTGGGTCACATTGCTTGTTTAGATTTACAGATTACAGTAAAAGACTCATGGATCTCAAATAAATCTCTCAGAGTCACAAAAAATCAATAAGTTTCCTGTGTTGATTGTGTACTCCAGCCCAGACATTGTATTTTGTGAGATCTTGCACCAACAAGGCTTCTCAAGACCTCATACCAGACCAGATCCAGCTGAGATGCATCCTTGGATTTCCCTGCATGCTTCATTCTGTTTACAGGCAGGATTCAGCTGGTGCTGTAAGACAATGCATCACCTTTTGGTTATGATACAAGACCCAAAGAGGATATTTCACTCAGGGCCATAGCACGTTGGATAAACACTGTGACCTTACTGCAATGTACCTTAGACTGACGTGCTAAGGTTACAGCATCCTAACAGCATGTCCCTAATCCTGTCAGTCTTACGAAAATGCATTGCCAGGTGCCAAGTATGTACCCAAATGCAGGTGGATTGCGATGGGGTGATTTATAGTTCATAGTCTGTGAGTCAACATGGGTCATACATCCACTCACAGATTTCTCACTGAATCTTTTTCCCTTATATGTGTCTTGACAATGACATTCATGGAAACAGCTTCCAAAGTGGAGATCTCCTCCAATAAACGCTGTAACAAATGAGTTTTGGGTATAGAATGAAGATGTTACTAACCCTGCAGTTAGAGTTTAAGAAACATCATTTTGAGTTTAAATCTTATGTGTCTGATTTTAACTAAACCATTAAATACGTCTTCTTTGTTTGTAAGATCTTACATAGGAGCACTCTCTTCCTTGGAGTATTTTTTGTGTATTTTGGTTTTGTTTTCCTGCTCGGACCTGAACAATAGCCAGCAATGGCTGTTTCTGTGTGTGTGTGTGTGTGTGTATGTGAGCCCAATGCCATATTTGAAGTCTTTCACCTCGTGCTTGTCTGACAGCTGACCAAGTACCGCAAGTGTCTGTCACAGACAGATTTTTCGCTGCAGTTCACAGCTAACATAACAGAGGGAGAGGGGAGGGGAAAGACGGTTCACACGATGTACGAAGAAACGTGTCGGGAAGATGCAGGGATCTCTGCGCAGACAGAGTGCCTTTGTCTCTCAGGCAGAATGCCTCCCTGGCTCAGAGCCCGCAACAGAGCAAATAACAGAGCAGATTCATTATGCCCTAACGCTGCTACATGACAGTACATCTGGGAATTAAATTATAGACAAAGGTGGACTCTCTATTTTTCTTTTTTTTTTGTAATCTCAAGAAGTTGCCATTGTCTCACCATTCAATAGCTTCTTTGTGTTCACTAGATCTGCACATGAAGCCCAAAATTACCTTACTTGAACCGAGTTGCAGTTGCACTGCAAATGTTTCTTCATATTAGTTTTCACTCCATTTCTAAAAGAACAAGGGCCCATTATTGATCAGAGTTATACAAAACGGATGGTATTTTTCTTTTTTATATCAGAGAATAACATAACCATATTTAGGTACGAATGGTGAGATTATTTTTTAGCAAAGTTTTCATATGTTAAAGTCTGATGTGTGGTCTAAGCTAATCATATAGTTGTCCTACAGTGATTAGACTGGAAAAGACATCAATGGAGCGTGATTTACTCTACTTGAACAACTTAAGACAAGGTGTATTGCATTCTGGAAATGCTTGCACTGCTCCATTGATTAAAGAGATCTTTGACACAGATTTCTGTCTTACAGATCACTAAAACAAAGGATCAAAATTTCTTCTGAACAGCCAAAAAAATTTGACTTTTTAATTAATATATTGATTTTTCTTTCTACTTAGATTTTTTGTTTGTTTGTTTCTGTGTGGCTTTGTTGTTGTTTGTTCATTTGGTTTTATTTTGCTTTTGCTTTTGCAAGCCAGGTATAGTTGGTTTGTTTTTTTTTTGTTTGTGTTTTTTTGTTTTGTTTTAATTTTCTGAGTAATTAATTAAAACTTTAAACAAGGTTGTATAAGAATCTGGAAACAAAGAAACCCCCACCTGACCCCATATTAAATATTCACACCAGCTATTTTTATAGTTATTTACAGGTGGTATTTTACACTTTCATCCTTTGGCTAATCACTGCCTTCACCCACCTCCATGAACTGCCATGAGGGACAAATATATTACTTTCTTCTGAGGTTCTTATAATTTTCTTCTGTGCTTTGGTAGTTGCACAGTCTTGTCTCATTTAGCTGCGATGTCAATGCTTCATCTTTAGAAGCAGTGGCTCTGCTCAGAAATAGTTTATTGTTTCAGTAAGATAAATCTCCATGAGCTTTGATATGTCAAGAGGAACTCATTTGGCATCATACCTCTTCCAGATGAGTAATTTCTTAAATATCCAGCCAAATCTCAGGAACTGCCACTGATTCTGTATTGATTCCCCCAGCACTTGGGATTCTTGCAGGTATACAGATTTCTCATAAAGGATCCTGTTGGCACCCCAAATGGAGCCTGGAAAAAAGAGTTTGGAGAAAGAACCAATAATATAGTTGGTAGACTTGTGAGCTACATATTAGCTCCATTTGCAGAATTTTTCTCTTCTCAAACAGCTAGTTTGGGTTTAGAAGCATAGAGTTTATCCTATTGTGAAAAATGAACAGTTATTTTCTGATTTTAAATGTGCACAGTAAGCCCAGAAGAAAGGCACAGCATGTAAAAACAGTAAACACATAAATACAAGCCTAAATGCTGCCAAATTAATTATGCTGTCACATGTTTAGTGTGCAAGAAAGACAAGGTAAACAAATTTTTAAATTGAAGTACTGGAGTTAAGGCCTTATCTGTCTATGCTCTGAGGCTTTATCTACTTCATATGTATATATTTTTATATACATTTATAAATACATGTATATATTTGTATATATACATAGACTCTATCCTTGACCCTTTCTCTGTATATACATGCATAAATATAGACATATAAGTGTAGCAAATAAATCCATGTCAGGGACTGTTCTCTAACTCTGGGACAAGTTGGTGACTCTCTCAGTCTTCACACTGAATGACTGCATGAAAATCACCTATTGGGGATGGTCTCTGACCCATGCTGATTCTTGACCCATGCTTAGATATTATTTGGGAAAGGGTTAGATACATAGGTATTCTTCTATCTGTTATGGTGCTGAGTGAATCAACAGTCTGCAGAGCTATTATTAGTAATTTTGGTGATGTTCACTCAGTCTCTGCTGGCTGTAATAGGAGTCTAGGTACCTAGCTAGAAAATAGACACCTCTGTCTACATGCTCAAAGGCAGGTAAGCTGAATTCCACCTTATTGCTCTCAAGACAACTTTGAAAGTGAAAACTCATGGTGATGTTGATTTGCTCAGGCAGACATGTAAAGAGCTTTCTAAATGACTCTTTTTCCTCTGTGTCTTATTTTTGAAAAAAATAGAAGCTTTCATGTACCGTTTTAATGTTCTCTAACAACAGAACAATATTATAGAACAATAGAGAAACTCCCAAAACAAAAGAAGCAGATTCTTCCAAAGCCCAAAACTAAGGCAGCACATTTAAAATCACTACCTTTTCACTCTTCCTGGTACTCATCCTGTAGCAGTGAAGTCTGTTGTTCGTTTTAGTACACACAGAATAAGAGCTATGTGTTACTCTACTATACATCAGTATGAATGTGGGGCCATATGCTGACTACACACTACAAGTACCTAACCTGGATACTGTAAACTTAATTATTAATAATATAAACAGTATTTAGACCACTTAATGATTTCTCTTTATCTGTTGGATTTTCTCAATATGGGTGTTGTTTGCTTGGTGCACACATTACAAGCAAGATATTTGCAAATTGCAGCAAGTCCAGCAGAAGACCATGAAGATGACTGGGGGATAGAGTTAATGACATAAGTGGAGATATGGAGTTGCATTTGTTCAACCCGGAGAAGGTCAGCAAGGAATATCAAATTTATATTTCAGCAGGGGCTGCAGAGATTATAGATTCAGATTCTTCTCAGAAATGCACAACAAAAATACAGAGGGAGCAAGGATGGGTTGGAAACCAAAGTAGGATGAAGAGGTGAGACCAAGAGAAAATCCCATTTCATGGTTCTTCTATTGTGAGAAACTTGTGAGAAAGGAAAATGAGAACTTAATCAACATTAATTAATTAATGCTGGAGAAGACAGAAGTTTCCAACACTGATAAGAAGGGAAATGTTCAATAATGGCAGAAATATATTGGCCATGTGTCCTGAGGAAACCAGACCACCATGATAATCATAGAGATCCCAGGGATTAATATGGATGATTTGGGTCCTTCTGCCTTTTCTCCTTCCTTCCCCTTCCCCTGACTATCTTGAGGTCTTGAGAAGGGGTGGATTCTCTTGCAGTCTACCAGCCTAGAGATGCACATGGAGGAGGACAGTTACTACTTTTTCTGCCTTCTATTTTGAAACCATATCTGCTTGAATAGCTGCTGTATTTCTCCTCAATACTCCCTCCTCACTGTTTTTCTGACTTGCTTGCTGCCGGTATGAAATAGCTTTAGTTATACAGGATAACCTATTTAGCAATGCCCGCTAGTGGCACACATATGGTCCATGATGGAAATCTCAGGTTTACGCTCTTGAAAATTTCCATACTCTGCTAACTCTTCCAAGCTGTCCCCACCTCTCTTCTGTGTAAATGTATGTCCTAAATCTTGTCATTTCCAGATCAATGGAGCAAATGACTTACTGAAAATCCTATTCTGCCAGTTGTTAAAGTGTTGCTACTGACTTAAAACAGAGGTTAATTTTCTGGGGACTACTCAAACCTTAATGTTAAATATTCCTTGCTGAGTCAGTTGACATTGACTATGACTGTAGGCAATTAATATGAATTTCCCAAATGACAGCCATATTCTCTCGGTAATTTCCCTTTTATTTTTGTCTCAGAAACAATTTCACATGGGCAGACTATGACAGGTTGCTATTGTGAATCTGCTGCAATGCTTCCAGGTATTCATAATATTGTTTGTATTGCTAAGTGCTACGAGGAAAAAATATCAAACTTAAGAGATTATGCTCTGCTGAAGCTGATTAAACAGTTCCTTCAGTTTACAGACCTATGACAAATGAAAACCTCTTACACACAAAGCCAAGTTATCCAGGTTGTCTGTTAATGAAACAGATGTCAATTTGCTTAAACGTCAGGCTTCCTTTTTTTCTGTACTTCAAATCCTTGAATTTCTGCTGGAGCAAAAGTTAGGGGTGTTTTCTTGCATAAGATTTGCCTATATGGTAAAAAAAAGCTTTAAGTTGGGTCTTCCAGAATTAATTAAGGGGTCTTATATAAAAGAAAATGTTGGAGAAATTGGATCTCATTCCTTTGTTCTGGTTTTCATTTTATTCATAATTATTCCAAAGGAGTGCTAGAGTTAGGTTAAGTTAGGTTAGGTTATGGTTGGACTCAATGATCCTGAGAGTCTCTTCCAACTGAAATGATTCTATGAATCTATGAAATAGTGTCATATTCACAGACACTGATGCATCGACTCAGTGCTCTCACCAGGTCGGCTGAGTGAACGGCTGCAGTCCTCTTCTGCAGCTGCACTTTGAGACCAGTGAGAATAGCCTCACAATGATAATACTAAGGATATAAGAATATGTTGCTCCTTTGGCATGGATGTCACCTACAGAAGTAGGATAGCATGATTTATTTGCATGTATTTCTTATAGATGGCTGGATGTTTCATCTGGTTAGCCCCATGCTTCCTTTACAGGTAACAGAGAAAAATAGGGGCTTGAGGGGAGGGAATTCATTTCAAGGTGTAGCTAAAACAGGCGAGATGTTCATATTCTTCTTCAATGGCTTTAGCCACAGTTAAGAGTATCTCAGGTGAAGAAGTCAACACTGTGCACATAGGGGCTTACCCCATACATAGGCATCTAGAGCAACTTCAGATGCTCCAGGGCATCCAAGAAACTCATTACATGGGTCTGACATGGAAGGGAGATATACAGAAGATCCACAGCCTTCTGAAGCAAGACAGAAGCTGGATGCTAGATAGGACATATCTGAGAGTTTAGAATGACATTAAATGACATAAAATTACATGTATATGTTTAATTCCATCCTATTTTTCAAATGCTAACCACGGTAACTTGGTCATCTTGCTCAGATGTACACACTACGTTGAGATACTCGAATCTCAAATAAACAGTGATGAATACTACCCTTAAAGTTAGATGACCTCAGTCTCACCCTTTCAAGTGTATCCAAATTCAAGAGATTAAGATCATGGCAATATGTACTGAAAATAACTATTAGCAAAGGTTGCAAGACTCAATGTTCTTCTTTACTCTGAAACTGAGGTAGGAATTTTTATTCTTCTATGTGTGTAACATAGATATTATGTTCTTTTGACTTATTTGATCCACAATAAAGCAGTCATGGATAATATACACACTGATTTACTCATATTTGTTCTGAATTTAAAAGACTATAACAGTTAATCCCATTTTGGTTGACATGGCAGGTAGTCCGTTATGTACTGGGTATGAAGACATTCAGTAATAAAAACATGTATTGTTTAAAGCAAACAGGCAAGTCAAATCCCCTTAACTGAACTTGGAACAGATTAACCAAACTCAGCATTACCAAATCCACATCAAATCTTCACACGAGTTAGTCAGCTATTCACTTACTACTCAGTCCATTGTTGCAAACAGGAGGGGATTCTTTCATTGTAAGGTGTGTAAGTAGAGCTCACTGGATTTCCTCTGAAATTTTCAAATGACATAGAATGAAACAAAATATTTTTTATTATATCTATCGAAAAGAAGAGAAGAAACTGCTCCCCAGTGTTGCAGTTGCTAACCAAAGGGAGAAACAAGTATCTAGTATATATCTAATTTTCTGGCTACTGAATTCCAACTTAAAATTCTAGGACAGGTGGGGAAATGCTGGTCTTTCTCATTCCCATAGACTTATCTGTTGTAGGGAGAACTTAACAGTAGCATAATTCAATGGATTATGAAACTCCGTGCATGTACTAACAGCACTACTGAGCAATTCCTAGTTGTTGCAAAGTAGTACAAGCCTGGCAAAATTTTGGGAGATATTGCTGCCATTGTAACTGCTAGCAACAGTAAAAGGTTAGTTCTCCTAATGCAGCAAAATTTTTATAGTTCAAGTAATACCTGGGATTGATTTCCTGCCATTGTCATGGATCTTGGTGGTCCATTAAACATGACAGTTTGGGTTTCAAGTTACTCCTGGATGGAGGATGATCACGAGATGTGCACACTTGTATAATAGGGACTTTTAACCATAGAAAACATGTAGATAATACACAGTATGAGAGTTTGCTTGCTTTTGTCAAGGAAAAGTTATTAAACCATTCAGGAATCTCCAGAATTAAAGACACTGGCATACAAATGAGACAGAGCTAGTGCTTCAAAACAGAATTTTGGACACCTCTCAGATGTCCTTATCAACATTAAGCTCATCATGCTTACATGTCTGTGTGTACTTTAAACACTTTGATATGACTTTCTTTATACCAAAGTTTCTTTGGTCTGTTATGACAGACTAAGGGAAACTTCAAATGTGAGCAAGTTGTTGCTGTTATTGCATCTCACCTGCTTACGTTGCCAAAATCACACTTATATACACAAAGACTTTGCATATGTAGAGAATCCGACTCTGTACTTGAAGCTGATTCAGCTGTAAATTGTTTAGTGTGAAACAGTCAAATCTGACCCTCTTCTCGATTATCAGTGCTTTTTCTGATTCGTGCTTTGCCTGAATGTCCCACTTCTATCTTAGCCGAGGAGAGTAAAAATTCTTGCTGGCAGCTGATATAGACAATTGGCCTTCATAACTGGTCAGTGCCATCAGATTCAGATTTTCACTTTCCTAGTGTAGACATTGCCAGCCTGGTTAGCTATCTGCTGCTTCTCCATTCTAGTGCATTGGATGATTCAAAAATCTTGTGCTTTTGGAAATAATGTTGTTATACTTCTGCTCCTCTTTTCCTTATATACAAAAGAATGCCAAGAAGGTTAGTGTTTACACTCTCAGGACCCGTTGCATTTCTCAGCCCAGTGTGCACAGGTATTTCAACTGCCTGCAAAACAAGTGTTTAAGATTGCTTACATCTCTCATGGACACTGTGTATTTCTCTGACTATAAAAACTGGCCACGTAATCAGGTTTCTCCCTAAGGAATTAGATCCCCAAATATAGAGATCTAATCTTCTAAAGGAAACTTGTTCTCATTTACTTAGTGTACCAAATGTCTCATGAGATACAATGATAAACTTTTACCTTTAGCTAAGTGAATTTTTAGTTAATAAATACTAAGATAAAGCCATGTTCTTCGGTTACTTGTCAAACTGGTAACTCATTTCAATTCAGAACTGTGTACTGAATAAAGAAAACTTCCATCCTAGCACAAATTTCCAACATTATTGGCTAATTAAGGCTTTGTCTACACTGGCAGCTGGGGACTTAAGGCAATCTCATGCCCATATGCACTAACCATTTACATTGTAAATCTTTTGGCTGGGTCTTAAGTGACAGCCTTGCCTGATGCTGCAAAAAATGTTGGCACAAGGCTGATCTGACCCCTTCATGTCATGTGCTTTGGAACTATCTGGGCACACAATCTGTAAGCACTATAAATCGATCTGCTGCAATCCCACAAGTCACTGTTTTTGACTTCTTGCAGTTCCTGCAAATCCTTTCTTTTCTTTTTGCCACCCATAAGTACCAACAGTCTCAGAAAATGACAGACAATGCGCAATTGATTACTATTGATAAAAGAGTTCAATTTCATTCAGCATAAGGGAAACTGTGATTCACCTTAACCATTATTCAGGTAATATGGGAATGGGGACCCAGTTAAGTTCACTGTGGACAATTCAAAGATGGTCATAAATCTCAGATTAGATTTCCTATGTACAACATCATGTCGGCAATACTTCAAGGTAGATCATGGCAGAGGTATAACATTTAGTGGGATAAAATAAAACTTATCTCACAAACTTTTATATGCACAGATTTTTCCAATTCTTATATTTTTACAAAGCTCTTGCTTTCATTACATGAGCACCTAAGAACAAATTGAGCCTTCATCTTATATACATGTGCAATACTGAAGAAAAATGTTTTCAAGACTAGTACTCTTGAAAACACAAGGAATGTTAGAATATCTCAGACCACTCAGAAAGCAGCTTGTTTTTCTTGAGTCCAAAACTGGGTATTTTTTTGCCACTCAACATTTTGTTTAGTGTCTAGCAATAGTTTTAGCATTTATTCTCTACAGTTCCTCCCAGGGAAGTGGGGAATTCCCCAACACTGGACATTTTTAAGTTTCATCTGGACCATCTTGTTTAGACTGTCTTTTTGCCAAGAAAGGTTGGACCAGATGATCCCTGTGGTCCCTTCTAACTTGGTATTCTATGATTCTCCTTTTTCCCCTCCAGATTTTCTGCATTTCTCATCATCATCATCAGTACTACTTGTTCTTCTGATTAAAAGGATGAATGCCCATTTATAATATCTGCCTTTGTGTTGTCTTTCAGCATAATGTATACAATTTAGTACTATCCAGCCTAAATCTTACCTGAATTAGAAATAGATTTTAGAATTTTTTTTTTTTTTTTTGCATGAAGTCTCCCTTTTCTTAGGCAGAAATAAAGGTGGTCAGCAGTGTGGGATACCGAGATTTATTAATATATGAAGAGAACAGGTTCCTTTTCAGGAATGTTTGAAGTTCCATCTGGGAAGGTGAAGTACGTCAGACAAGCAGACTGGATCTTCCTCTGGAGAGGCCACAGTATGAGCGGCATTAAAGGTGGCCTGGTTAGAAGGAGAAAATTACTGAACAGAAGGAAATGTCTGATCAAAAACACCAACAGAGAAATTGCCTGCCAGCCCAGCAGATGTGAGCCTGGGCTCTAAGGCTTCAAACTAGAAACATCCTTGAAAAGTGCAGCTGTCCTCTTTGAAGTATAGCTGGGGTGCCCAGAAGCCAGAGACATCCTGAGATACCATCGATATGCACAAGAAACTGTAATAGCAATTTATCATCTGAAAAAGTGGAAACAGTCTTGGAAAGTAACATTGACACCATCGTACTCAAGCAGAGCCACCCAAACCCTGTTTCCCAGGACCATGCCGAGATGAATTTAAATAACTTCAAGGAGGGAGATACTCTGCAAGTCACAGTTCCTGTAGTACTTGGTGACAAGGATGAAGTGTTGAGACATTTCAACCAGATGGTTGCAACCTTTTTCTTGTCTCCACCAGAAGAGCAGTGAAAATTAAGTCTATGAGGTTTCTGGTTTTAAAACACTTGAGAGCCACTGCTTCAGGAACATGAACTTTACTACAAATGCCATCATCAGCGTGTTGCTAGCTGTTGGAATTATTCATCAAAGTAGAGCAGTGTGCTTGCCAGCTACCTCATGTCTCTGGCAAGTACACAAAGCAGTATAAACTGTAGTAGAGTCCTAAAATGCAAGTAAAGATTTAAGGACAAGCATTATTTAAATTGATATTTATTTGCATTTTCAGATTTTACATTGCATTAATTTAGGTGCCAGCCTAAATTGGATGTTTGCCAGCAATACTGGAGGTCTTCTAGAGCTGCAAGAGCTGTTGGGTCTTCTCAAAAGTTTTCTAAGGAAACACAACAGCTGTATTGGGGTACCTAAAATTTCAAGTTCATACCTGTCTGAGGTAGAGGAGATCCAGCAACTGGCTAGATAAGCACAGTTGGTAAACTCATCTCTGAAAAGGAAAAAAATGTTTCTGAATTCTCTGAACTGCTCCACCTGGAGAGTTCCTGTAAACCTATTTCTCAAAGGACACATAATGAATGCATCAGTGTCACCTTATTGAATGACTAATAACAAAACATATGCAAATATAGGAAGGGATTGTGTTAATCTGGGCAGTAAGTGTTGACTGTGAATGTTCATTCTGGAATGCTCCAGTCAAAGATAGAATATAACTTATCGGAATTGAATAGAAAATCTGAGTTTTGACAGATTTCGCTCCGGTAAGGAAAGTTAAAATATCTGTGGGATACTGACTAGGGAAGTCTGCTTGGTAAGTCTTTCAGCCCATCTACACATGAATTCCATGGTACTGGGATGTTCTATTATAATTTCCATTAACTCCAAGTTTTGCAGCTCTCCAGCTAATGGGTCAGCCTGCATATTTATACCCATATATTATCTAGGGCATGGTACCTTTGCAATGCAAAGCCTATTGCTTAAATTGTTATCACAGGCCACAGCTGGAGCTCAGACTGATCAACAGTCTCTAGACAATCCCAGGGTAAAGTTCAGGAGTTATTGCGGACCAAGGGCCATCCACAACTAGTTGTTTAGGATTCAGCCACACTGTCTGGAGTGTAGCAGCTGTACCTGGGCCCAATGACTTGACCTCAGGGTCAGAATACAGGCCTGGTAAGGTTTACATAATTTGTAGTCCCAGTTGTAGAATGGAAGGACAATATGCTGTTGTCTGTATGGATAAACAGAGCTGCTTCACCTTACAGTATAGTCAATTTGGGCTCTCTATATCACATAGACAGTAGAGGTAAATGATTGAAAGGATATATGGAAGTTAGTAGCAGTTTATAGGCTAAAATAATAGTTACTTATGAGTTTATAAGCCATGAGTTGAAAAACGTCCCAAATATTTGAATTATTACAGTCTCCTATAATGGCCATATCTGCACCTGAATTCACCATGTTGGAAAGTATACAAGGCTCAAGCTGAAAAGAAAATTTAGTACTCATTTATGGTTTGTTAGCAGTTACAAGACAACTAAAGTCCAGGACAAGTTCCTTGAGCTTTTTCCTAGCATGAGCTGTCTGTCATAGGACAGGAGTTTAAATGGCCTTCACGTTTTTCAAGCTTGGCTTCCATGACTAGCTCTCCCACTTTGCCAGCCTGAAAGGTAGGTTGTTGCTCTAGAAATAGGAGGAAGACGCTGCTCATAACACATTGTGATACCTTAGGTTTATATATTTGTCTTGGCAAACACCTGTGGAAAATTTCAATGTATCCTGATGAGAGGATCTTCTTCCCACCAGCCTGTGAATCTGATCTGAATGCAGATCTGACTTGAGACACAGTGGGGCTGCTACATTTCAGAAGATATTTCTCACAACTGTCACTACCATTTTGGGTCACTTCTGACCTAATGCTCTTATTTGTTTCATTTTTTTTAACAAAAAAACAAAGCCATATTTATAGTTCAGCAAAGTATGGAAATGTGTGCTATAGTTCATTCTCATTCATGACAAGGTGGGAAAATAAATACTTTTAGCATTTTTACTGACATTCCTTTGATCACAATGAGCTTTTAGTACATTCATTGTATTAGGCAATTATTTAAATGCTGTTCTGAATATTGCTTATTCAAAACAGCATTTTGCTTATTCAAAACAGAATATTGCTTATCACTTACACAGTCCTCTGTGTAAGGATTCAGACTCTAGCCCAGTTACACACTGAAAAACCACATGGTTGTTACCTTTGCTCATCTAGTGCTGGGAAACACAGGCTTACGTAGACACAAAGACACACTTATTTAAACAGGAAAGTAAGTTCAGCTTCTGTAACTTTGTGTGTGTAACAGATAAATGGCTTGACGTATATTGGACTTTCGGTGGTTTTGCAGTTGCAAATTATTCACGATAGCCAAGATAATGTAATTATATTAATTTATTACGTCATACATTACAACAGTGAAAGAGACATTCATAACATTGTCTCATTGGGAACTGATATGGAGAAACATTTCTTGCCATCATTTTGGCAAGGAAACAAACCTTTCTTCATAATGTCCGTTTTCAGAAATTAAAATCAATGGACTTTTAATGAAAGGAGTGAGAATTCATCTTCAGACTCTCAAGGAAGACTGCAGAAATTAGTGGTATCAAGATATGAAGGAATTAGAGATACTTGTCTTTCTTTTTAACTATTTGGACATCATATCTTTAGCAATATCTGACCACATCTAAGCTGATAAACCTTTTCTGTCTTTATCATGCATGTTTCTGAGCAGTATAAGCAATATTCAAATTTTCACTTGGCTTAAGAGTCCAGTAGCATGCAATGGGAGTAGTACAGTCAGTCTATGAAGTTGTCTCTGGGTTAATTTACCTTCTGATATTACCATAAATTAGTCTGACACTCATGGAACCACAGGTTTCAGGATCTGTGGAGCCCCATATATATTCTGAAGGTACTCCTCATAATAGGTGTTCCTCAGCTATTTAATTGTATCACACCTGTTGCAAGTGTCAGCTAATCCCTGCCATTTACTTAGGAACTATCTGTCATTTAAAATCAAATGCACTCTTACAAGCATTTCACAATCAGTTCAGCCTGGATTAACACAGAATGACTTCCAGCAACTCCCAAGGAAGTGTCATATTTAAATAATCTTGATATTTAACGTCTATTTTAATGGACAAATAAAACCAGATTAAAAGTAACTTTACTCATATTTTTGTGGTATTAAAAATAAATGAAGCTTTACATTGTCCTTGAAAAAAAAAAAATCCATCATACAGTACTGATAAGAGGGTTGCAGAACAAGCAGAAACAATCCAGTTCTTGATGCTGGTACCTGTCTGTGCCAGTGCTTCACCCAGCGTTATGGCAGATTTGCATGTATTTGATATGCATGAAAATGTAGAAAATTGCTTTTAGCTATCATTGCACTCTCTCTAATACTATATGTCTATCATAGAATAGGCAGTTTTGGGCCATGTTGACCACTGACCAGCTGAGGAATCACTCCTAGTACAGCCACTCCCACCTAGCTTTGAGTCATTCACTTGCATTCTGCAGTTTGTCTCAATGAGGGTTTCAGGCAATTTGTTCTATAATGGGCCTCAGTAATATTTAATATAGTTCTGCAAATGTCAGCAGTCATGATCAGGTACCATCTGAAATGCAGGTTGGGAAAATGGTGGGAATAAGCAATTAGGTCATTTAAAGATTTTAGCCTGAACATCAAATCATGTTCTCAAAACATAATGTAGGACAGATGTTTGCTACACTTCTTATGGTTCCGTATTAGAAGAAGACTAGAAGAGACTTTCTGAGCTGTTTAGTCGCACTGATGCTGCAAATTACTGAATCTGATAGCTTCCTTTTGATTCGTAAAGTATCTTCTCAAAACCAGTTTATATTTCTTGTCACAATACGTTGTTTCCAAACTTTGGCCAAGAACTGATGGGTTCCTAACGAAACATGGATTATCTTTTGCCACATAAAAATCAATATTGTCTCTTTCTATGAGCACAGATAAGGATTCCTCATTGCAATTTGCATCATACACACACTGAGAGTCTACAAGCAGGAGGACCTCTCCCAACTGGCCTTGTATGAGGGAAAGCAGAACGAGAGCAGCAACATTTTAGACATCAAAAATGTAGATAAAATTATAGTATTTTATTCTCTCTTTAGTCACGCCATGTTTAATTAGTTGTTTTTTTTTATAACCAGTTGAAGTAGTACAGAGACCTTGTGGTGCCATGGACCACAAGTTGAAAGCCATATCAGAATAAGAGCCATAACTTAGCCAAAAATCAGTAAATTCAAAGCTCAGTCAAGGAGGCTGGGGATGAATCACATATTCTCTGCTTCTTCAGTTCAAAGGAATAGCTTTCTTTATATACCTTTTTTCTTGAATGTGTGGTGCAAGGCACCATCTGGGAAGCAATAAGCAAGCAGGATAGAAACCACGAGATCGTGAGACTGAGATCATGTGCACATAGTCTAAACACAAGGTCAGTTTGTTGCCTTTGTTGAATCACGAGCACTCAACATTCACCTTTTGCATTTTAATAGCATGATATGTAGTTTCAGTCTTGCAATTTAACAAGATAAAGGAAGAATGCAAATATTTGCATTCTTAAAGAGGTACTGATATTTAATATTTAAGAGTAACCATAAAAATAGCCTCTTGCACTCATTACATCAATAGTGAAGGATAGTATTCTATCTGCCTATCCATCCTAGCCCTAAAGAAATGGGTAATATATAAAGCATAATGAAACATCATTCAAAGGCTAGTGGTTAGCTGGTCTATATTTTGAAGAGGAGGTATCCTCTTTTGCTTCATTTGCCTCAGTTAGATCCCTAGAAATAAGTAAAAACATCTAGTTTAGTCATTCACTTGCAGTTATGAAAATATTTGCAGACATTTGCCATTGGACCATTATTATTTAAAAAACAGAATGTGGAACTAGAATGTTTCACAATATAACCTTAAACTTTATAATAATTGCTTCACATATTCTGCTTGCACAGTTGCTATGTGTCATTTCATCCACCTGAAAGAAGTCCTTTCCATGAAATCTCAGTGTTGGTTTATAACTAGTTCTTCTAAAAGTGGGTGGTAGTAATCTCATATTTGCATTTCCTTCTGAATGATCAGGGAGATGAATCAAGGCTGACAAAGTCTGATCCCTAGCCATGTCAAATGAATCTTCAGGGTAGCTAGAGTAACCTTTTCTTGTTGCTTTAGAAGATCAAAATATTTGATATTTTCTTATTTTTAGTCAGCCTGTTCTCTGATGTAAAGTGATAAAAAATTCTCCTCCAAAATGGAGGTATGGCTTTTCCAGTACTGTATGTATTACTAAATACTTTATCTGATAATCAAGATACATGTTTTCCTGTTACTTAAGTTCCTCCTGTGTTAGATGTGATACAAAACACAGGTATTTATCAGCCATATCATCTCTGAGAGTGTTTCAGAAACCTTCTAAATGCTCATAGTATTAAAATATTACTCTAGTGATTCATGAAGAATTTCCTCTAGCTGGCACCGAATGCACTGAATGATGATTATACAATATGTGACCTTTTCAATGCTTATAAATATTATACATGCTTTTACAGAAGTCGGTTTCAACACTGTGTCAAAATATTTACTTACTTATTGTGCATGTGGGCTTATAATGAGCTGAAGGATCCTGCCTCATTCATCCAAAGTAATTGAAGGCATAATTGACTGAAAGCAACTCCTACCAACCACCTGCATGAAGGAGCAGTTGTTGAAATTGCCTTTTCCCTGTAAGCAATTATCAGATTTGTTACTGACAGTATCACATTGAGCTTCATTAACCAACAGCTCTTGAATCCTGTGAAACTGAATGTGCTTAATTACAATTCCTGCCTACTAAGCTTATTATTGCAAATGCATCCTAACCATAATAATTAAAGCTATTAATAGCAGCTTTGTTGATGAATGAAGCCCTAATTGAGCTAGATTTTTTCTAGTTTGTGTTTGGCATGGAGACTGTGTGGTTGGACAGAGAAACAATATAATTATTGACAACTGAAGGGAATTTTTTCCACCTTTCTAATATCTCTAAAAATTTAGATTAAATATTATACTGGTTGATGTGTTAGCACAACTTTCTGTTGCAGCATTCTCACTACTAAACAAGTTTTGTGAGTGGTGGAACTACAGAAACTGCAGACAGGATTTAGCTGGTAGAGTAAGAGTTGTGTATTTAAGTGTCTACATGTAGGTGTACACTGGGTGTTCAAATCACGTTGCACTCAACAGAGCTCAGTCAGTACAAGGAAATCTACAGCTCTTCAGCTGACCAAGTGTCTGAATAGCTCCAAGTTTATCACTGCCTTTCTCTTGTTAGGGGCACAAATTTCCATTTCTGTTCTCTATCTAGCCATTAATTTTAATGTAATTTGTAGTTTATAAATTACAAATATGTAAATTTTAACTTTATAAATTAAATTACCTGCAACAAGTTTGGTGCCACTAAGTGAAACAACACTAGGAAATAATCCTCAGCACTGGCCCCTGGTTGCTGTGTTTGCACAGGTCCTGACCTGCTGTTGGCCTGGGACAATTTACATTGTCCCAAACAATTCCTGGGCATGGTCTGAGAGCTAACATGGACCAAAGACCATTTCTAAGAGACAATTTGGATGCGGCTTCCTGGTTTTGGAAGTTAAAAAATGTCAATAGTATGGCATGGCTTGACACTTACAGGCACAGTGTTAATTATAGTTATAGACAGTGAGATCCTGCTTCTTTACTGAACATAGTAGATTGAAGAGTGCGTTCAAATATACTTACGGTAAATAGTGACCTCCAAAGAAAAGTGTACATGTGAAAGGTGATTAGATATCATGATAGCATTTAAACCCACTAACTGAGACAAGCATGACTTGATCAAACTAGCCTGAAATCATCAGTAAAATGTGGGGTACAAACTCCACTGCATGTTCACATAAAAGTGGATTATCATGGCTGCTTCTTGAAGGTCATACCTGAGACATTCCAGCCACACTTCTGCACTGAGACTTGTGCATTTGCCATGGCAAGTATTTTTTGCTTTCTGATGGAAATTACATGCCAGCAGACCTCTCATTATTTTAAGACTGCCTGGGTAAGATAAACATTGTCAGCTCCTATTCTACCATAATGAGTTCAACTACCACTCTGCCAAGTTCATGGTCTGATAGAGGGAGTCTGCATCTCACTGCCTACTCAGACCAGGTCTGGTGTAGCTCCTGAAGCCTGCCTAGGATCTGTATGGGATAGTGCTTAAGGGTTCAAAGCCAAACCACTTCAAGGACCATTATAACACTTCAGCAGTGTAGACAAAAATCAAATTCCAGTGCAAAGCCATGTGCCTCAGCACTCTTGAATTCACTAATACAAGTGCAGCTTTTGAGCTTTTGGGTTCATTTACACAGAAGTCACAATCTTTCACTAGCTCTCTGCACATGAAATGTAGTTTCAGTGACTACATGACAACATGTAATGCCCCACTGAGTTGGGACAGTACATTGTATAGGTGGAGTTCTGAACTGAAATGTTTGCTAGAGCTCTTACAGTATTAGGAAATTACCTTGGGTTTGATGACTTGTAATAAATAATTTTATTCTGTAAGAAAAATTGCAACTTAAAAATTTCTGACTATCTTAGAGATTAATATGCTCTCAGGTTATGTCCATACTACAAAGACATGCCAGCAGGTTTAGTGAGAGCTAACCCAGAGCCCGAAGTGCTAAAGGTAAATTACACGAGTGTCCAAGTTAACATGTCTGTACTGGGAAGGACTAAACAGTATGTACTTGCTGTCTCAAGTTGTGTCCAGTCTGATGATCCTCCATTCCATTCCATTCCATTCCATTCCATTCCATTCCATTCCATTCCATTCCATTCCATTCCATTCCATTCCATTCCATATATAAGACATTCCTTGCTTTACTTTGTAGATCATTCAGCAAATTCAACAGCCTTGTCTTTCAAGCGATGTGGTTTCGAGGATAAACCAGGAATTCTCCCTCATAGCTCAGATTTGAATTGATTTTTTTATTTGACTACAGATCACAAAGAAAAAAAAAAATATCTCTCTGTCACTCTGGACTGATTTACAAAACAGATACAGAGGAAACCCCTTAAATCATGGTGCTCTATTTGAAGTATAGAAGTCATGCAGAGTAAATCTCTTTGCTACTGTGTAACACGATTTTTTTTTTTTTTTTTTGAGTTGCAAAGTGTGTTGTTCCTTTCACATGTTGCCTTCTTATGGCTCGTTAAACAAATTATTCCTATCCCGAAACTTCTTCTTGCATGCTTCTGAAATTCTCTAAAGTAACTGATGGGTGAAGACTGTGGGTCTAACAAATCCTTATTCTGGAGGTTTCTCACTTTCTATTCCTGGAACTCTGCTTAGGGTCTTCATGAATACTGAAATAACATTTTAAAATCTTGGGGGAAAAAAAATAAAAAAAGATGACAAATCCCTTTGTGAAAAATCCTGCTGTAAATCATGATGGACACAAAAAAAAGAGTTTAATCCAACTGTCTTTAGTACTGCCTAGGAATACTGCTCTGCCTACATTGCAAATATTACATTATTCTTCATGGGTGTGAATTTGTTTGATAGAGGATCATCACAAAATTAAAGTCAATCTCTTCAAAGCTACCTCCTGAAAACTTGCTTTCATTATTGATATATTTATGATGCCATGTTAAGCCTATTGTTAGGGAAGCCTGGTGTTGAAAATAAACATTTTGCAAGAAATCTTTATAACCTTAGAAATCTTTCCTATTGAGTTAGCTGCTCCCTTTCCATTTGCACACAAAACAACTTCCAAACATGTTTGTCTGTAATTTTTGCAAAGGGGAATCAGAAGAAACATAGACATATTCAGAGCTGAAATGCCTCAGTCTGCCGATATTGACATATCTACATTCCATTTTTTGACAATCCTCTAGAACTGCAGTTGAGAAACAAAATATAGCCTGCAACTACATTTTCCCTAATATTAGGGATATTCAGAATCAAGTTTTGACTTCGATGTATTTTGTCAGTTATGTTAATGACATTTGATGGGATTTATATTTAGGAAACATTGATGTTTGGGGATTTTTTTGTGGGACAATTTGTTTAATTAGAAAAAAAAAAAAAGCCTCCAAATCTAAAGGCAGATGAAAATATTAATTTAACTGCTAATTCACCTTTTAATTAGAAACAGTAAAGTATTTTTGAAAGAATCTTAGTCTAAGGCAAAATAAATTCAACAACCCTTTTTAATTTCTCACTTGGTTATCGACTAAATAATTGTAACATATGATTTGGCTACTTATAAATTAGGGGAAAATATTTTATGCTGGAAATTGTCTCTAAGAAAAATTCCACCAAAAATCTATTTTATTTTAATTTGTTGAAGACCGCAATAAAAATCAATAAACTGCTAGATGATTGATGTAATCCAGCTTGACTTCTCTAAGGCCTTTGACATGATCGCACGCAACATTCTGGCTGCTAAATTGGAGAGATATGGGTTTGACAGATGAGCTGTTAGACGGATAAGGAGCTGGCTGGATTGCCACATACAAAGAGTTAAAGTCAATGTCTTAGTGTCCAAGTGGAAACTAATAATGAGTGGTGTGTCTCAAGGGTCTGGACTGGGATCAATGCTACTTAATATCTTCATCAGCATCATAGTGGGATTGAGTGCACCCTCAACAAGTTTGCAGGTGACACTAATCTGAGTGGCTCAGTTGATTGGCTGGAGGGAAGGGTTGCCATCCAGAGAAACTTTGATTGCTCAAGGAGTTGGCCTGTGCAAACCTCATGAAGTTCAACAAGGACAACTGTGAAGTCCTTCACATGGGTCAGGGAAATCCTCAATATCATCACAGACTGGGGCAGCCTGTCACTCTACTTTGCTCTTTTAAGACCACACCCGACGTTCCGCATCCGGCTTTGGGGTCCTCAGAACAAGACAGACATGGACCTGTTAGATCAGGACCAGAGAAAGCCACAAAAATGATCAGAACTGGAACAGCTCTGCTGGGAGGACAGTCTGAGAGAGTTGGGGTTGTTCAGCTTGGAGAAGAGAAGGTTCTGAGGAGACCTTACTGGGTCCTTTCAATATATAAAGGGAGCTTATAAGAAAGACTTTTTATCAGAGCCTGTAATGCAGGACAAAGGACAATGGTTTTAAACTAAAAGAGGGTAAAGTTAGATATGAAGAATTTTATATTTTTTTACAATGAGGGTGGTGAGACACTGGAACAGGCTGCCTAGAGAAGTTGTGGATACCCCGTCATTGGAAGTGTTCAAGGCCAGGCTGGGCAGGGCTTTGAGAAACCTCACCTAGTGAAAGAAGTTCCTGTCCATGGCAGAGGGTTCGGAATTAGGTGACCTTTCAAGGTCCTTTCCAGCCCAAACCATTTGATGATTCTAAATGAAAAATGATGTAAATACTTACATTCAGGCAAAGAATCAGTGTCACTCATCCATTAATCAATCAATCAACCAGTTGATAAACAGTGTAGAAAAAGCTGTATAAATGCATACAGATTCCTAAGGCACTTTTTTAATGTTTTTGAAAGGTAGCTAATGCTTAGTTACTAAGCAAAACTTCTGTCCTAATTTCTTTGTCCTTTGACTCTAAAAAATCATAATAAAAGTTTTCAGTACCAAAAGAAACTAATATATGCTGTTGGTCATCAGCTATAATATTTTTTTCTTGATAATTAATTTCAGCCAGGGAAAATGAGAAAATGATTTAAAACTGATTTAACCATAGTTAAAGGAAAATGAAGCATATAAATATAGCCTACATTCACAGATTCTAATTCAACACTACTGTCAGCATTCCCTAGAGTCATTATCTGTCCATTATAGCAAATTGTATTGAAGATAGGATCTGAGATGCTTGGCATTTTCTACGCAAACCAAAAAAACATGTCTTCTAGCAAAACCCATGAGTTAGATTACAAAGCTGCTAATCACAATTTACATCAACTGACCTGTTTGAAAACTGCCAGATTTATGTAAAGCTTCAAATAATTTTAAAAATATTTAAGTAAGTTTATAAATGGAAACAAGACCTTTGGTCAGATAGATAATGAACTCTCTTTAACTTCTGAAAAAGACAATGTATGTATAGAGGAGAAATAGTACTTGTAACTGGCTATTAGATTAAAAGAGGTTATTATAATGTATTTATTCTGCTGTATACTCCAGCCTCACCCAGCAGGAAAGCCACCTTATCTCAACGCTTAAAGATGAAATGGGGTGTATAAAGTCTTTAGACAAAATAAATATAAATGATAGTGAACTTGTATTTGTAAATATGGTAACTAAAGCAGAAAAAGTTCTGATTCACAAAAATCAAGGAGCAGAAGAATTGTTTGTCAATTTGTATCTTTCAAAGAACCAATTTAACTGAAAAAATACCTATAATAAAAATGTTTTTCAAATTTTAATTTCATTCAGAAATGTTGATAGAAAGAAGATCCATAGAGAAAAATGAACTATTAAGGTATTTTATAAGTTTCATTAGAAAAAGTAATTTTTACTTTTCAAAATGCTGAAGTAAAATCAATAAACAGGCAATCAATTAAAAATTTGTCATATTAGATTTGCTGACAGGACACTCCATGTAGTCCTAGTTTTACGGATCCTAAACATATGATCCAGACTTTTTACATTAGTTTCTGAAATGCCTCTCTGTAGAGCAGCAATAATTTTCCCAAATTCATTTTGCCAATGTGACACACATTAGATCCACAATCGTCCCTTCCAGATATGAGTTAATGCCTTAGTTCAGCTTCAGGCCGATTTTGTTTGTTTGGTTGGTTGGTTAGTTTATTTGGGGTTTTATTTGTTTGTTCATTTTTTGCTTTGTTTTGCTCCTTATTGAGGTTATTAAGAGGTCTGCTGTGATTTTTTTAAAACGTTGACTCCTCTTTGCACAGAGACAAAAAATAGTTCAACCTGTGTCAAGAGACTGGTGATGTTTTCAACTATGTGTTTCCATTTTTTAGCTTCCTTTTCCTGTTTAGGTGTATCTTTATCTTAACGCAAAGAACTCAGCAACCCATGAGATATAAATCTCAATGTGTCGGTGATGAGTTTGATCATAAGGACCTGGTTTCCAAAGTGATGTGGGGAGGATAAAAAGATTTACTGTGGTTCAGAAACGTCTTCATAAATCATATCAGGTATCCATAAAAGCATAAGCCACCTAAGGCACTGGTACCATAGATATCCTCCTCATGGTATTTGCAGAGCTTCTCACTGTTTGCCGGTGTTTTTCTGCTTGTTGCATCAGCATGTTCTCTTGAAATACACCATTCCTTAACTCTTTGGAGGTGATGTTGCTTTATTCTGCCTACAGACCCTGCATGATTGGGCCATAATTAATCATTAATGCCTTTGGAAACTATTACCACATAACCCCTATTGACATTACTACATAAAAAAGGATGTCTGTGGAGTCTCAGATATGTGATTCAGAAGTAAATAGCCCACTACTTCACAATATTATCATGAAAAGAATGTTAGATAACTTAACATTTTCTCATGTCAAAAATATGACTTAAATAGATAGAATGTGAGCTTCACAATTTTTGTGGGGTTATATCTGTGTAATATGTTAAAGTTTTTTATTTTGATACTACAGACCAAGATGAAACAACAGTGGTAACAGAGTGTTACTGCCAGTTTATCTGTCTAAAAAACAAGGACATCATCACAGATAAAGGGATTGGGTAAAATTACTTGGAGTGGAACAGGACACAGCAACAGAATTTATACCTGAAGTATTATTATAGCATTCCTGTAAATATAAATGTCTACATCTGAGGTAGTTACTTGATTTCTTTTTGAAGGGAATAAGAAGGTAGCCTTTTAATGACACAATTCATACTAGAGATTTTAGTATTTGCTGTAAGATGAGATGAACCGAAATCTGGAAACACCCATTCCACTTTTTGACAACAATAAAGAGACTTTCAAAGGGATTTTCAATTTATTGTTTGCCAGAACTGGAGGAACTGTACCTTACTTCAGTGGTCTACTTTGCAAACAAATAACTTGAAGAGCAGTATCTAAGTAGAGAACAATTATTCTCTTGTGCTTCCATCTGAATCACCTAGGAACAGAACAAACTTTTAAAGAACAAGTTGTTTTTTTATCTGTGACAGAAATTTCATTGAACATCAGTATATGATTAACTATATATTAAATAGAGAGAATAGGGAGAATGAAGAACCTGCACTTTAAGGTCCATGGAACATGATGAGATGCATCTACGGGTCCTGAGGGAACTGGCAGATGAAGTTGCTAGGCCACCATCTATCATATTTGAGAAGTCATGGCAGTCCAGTGAAGTTCCCACTGACTTTTCTCACAAAATTTAACCAAAAAAGTTGACAAAAAAAAACCCAGAACACATTTTGAAGAATATTATTGAAGAGGTCCTTCTTCCCTTCCAGGTTTGCCATCATCCTTAATTGACTTAATGTGGAGAATAGTTCCTCCCAAAATGTGTTCATTTTGGAACTGGACAGAGCTCACTGCAATGTTATGTGCAGCAAAAAAAGATACACCCTCGTGACAAGAAACTTTTTCCTCATGTAGGAAACTTCTGAATGAACAAATGCCATGATTTAGACTCTTCATTTTTCCTTTTTTATTCTCCAGCTAAGAATAAGGAAAAAATCACTAAAAAGAAAATCACTCTACTAATATACTCTACAATTGACAGTGTCATTCTTTCTGAAATACAAAGAAAACAAAAGTTAAAAGAAGATATCATCACCAGTTTCAGTAATGTGGTGCTTCCAAGACATGGGCATAGGTGTAAAGTAGGAACAGTGACTAAATCAGCAGTGTAATCACTAAGGTGGAAAAGGAACATCAAATATCCTGGCTGACATCTTACTTGTTTGGATGAATTAGCTTCTCAAAAGAAGACTGGATTCATACAGTTGAACACACATTCATTGTGCGATTGAGCAGGGTTTTTTTCAATGAAAAAAATCAGTCTCTGACCCAGCTCTAGCCATGCTTGGAGTTCTTGACTTTAATAAGGTTTTTATAAGGTAGTATTATAATTATTATAATATGGGATGACCACTGCCTAAAAAAAAAAAAAAAATATTTAGCAAGATATATATCTATCTATATATACAGAAATCTCATCAACATACTTGGTCTCTGAAGGTGTTCAAAGATATTTAATGTTTTCATTTTATGCAGGCATGTAAATATAGTGAAAATAAGGATTTGATAACCAGAATATCAATGTTTACAACTAATGGCCTCTACTTCCTGGATAAGGGTGTTCAAACCTTAAATTAATAAAATTTGTACAACTCTTCTTACTCTGGTCATTGTTTTTAGCTGAACTCAGTGCTGAGCATGTTTTCAAGCTTTGATCAGCTGATGACTGAGAGAGGAGTACACAATTTACTTCTATTTTTAAGTACAAACTTTGTATCTACAACCTCAGTCCTTGCTTAATCAGCTAAGAAAAATGTTGGGGTAAGACCCTACAGTTTCAGACTGTTATACAATTAGAATTAGGAGCTGTTTTAATGGATTGGTCCATTATAACATATTGGTCCATATGGGCCACGGATAATAAAGTGACATCTGTGTTTTAAGTGAAGTAAGTGGGTGTTGGCACACACTTTGTTAAATTTTGAAAGTATTTTGCAAATATTAATCAGAACTTGTATGGAATTAGGCAGTTTATTTTAAATGTTCAGTTGTGCAACTCCTGCAGTTAACTGTTCAGTCATTTCAAAGCTGAGGCTGTCTCTTTTTTGCAACAATAAAATTCCTCAGAGCTTGGTACACCATACATTTTTACAAATGAGTACATAGGCATTCATTTCCTGCCTAGGTTCAGCTTTGACTACAAGTATGTCATTCCTTGTCTGTGTCACTTGAGGAAGGAAACCTCATTGGCATTCTCTGAACGTGCTTTATGTGTGTCATGGAAACTGGACTCCATCATGAAGCCTGGTTGTTGTTTTGATGTAATAAAATGAAACATCAGCAGCAGAAAATCCTGGATGCCTCTGGTAATGTTCCTCTTCCCTATGACACTTCAGTGGCTAAAATTTGTGCACAAATTGTGGAAGGAAAGGCCTGAGTTTCTTTTATTCCTAAATGGAAGTTAAAATGTTTGGTCTTGTCAGATAAGACCCCAACATGAACAACTTTCCACTTTCAACTTCTGATTTCATTTCCATCTCTATGTCTCTTTATAAGCCTGTCCCCTTGTTATTATACTTGCTCGGTCCCTGACTGAAATAAATGGGATTCAACATTGCAGTGAGGAAAATAAATTAATATCAACAATGTGCTCAACAGAGTGATGATGGATTTTAGGAAAGAAACTGAAATATGGATCATTAACCAGGGCTTCCCCTTTAATTGTCAAGTTTGGTTAATCTTTAACAATCTTCTCCTTTCTGGAAGAGGTTTTCTTTTTTATGTCATTTTAGGTTTTAACTCCATGTAGCCATAATATACTATATATCTATATACTATTTTATCTACTTATAATTAAATTATAAAATACCATATGATAGAAAATCCTGTTTATCTTCTGTAGCTACATATTTTACTACCGGAAGACACTTAACTAGCTTATATATCTAATTTTAAGAGAGTGGCTGTTATGAAAGTGCACTGTAAATTTATCTATGGGCGGCAGGGCTACCATTAGCTCTAGTGTCTCCATAGACTCCACTGACTTTGCAAATCTCACCCTTAAGTGACATCTGCATGGTATTAGGGCATGGGTAACTAATCTAAAATTGGAAATCTTCTCTAGAGAAGGAAGTTTAAAATTAGATTCTGCAAAGTCTCAAGATCCTTTATTCATTTAGATCTTTAGTCCAAGGTCCCAATTTTGAGGAGGCATTAGGATGGCTTTTGAATGTCTGTCATCTGAGAATAATTAGAGGGAGAAAATAAAACAGAAAATAAATAAACAGATGATAGATGAAATCATACACATCAATTGTGTCCAAGGACATTATTATTTTTTTAGATCTGGTGGAACTCTATTTAAGCGACGCCAGTGGTGTCTGCAAATCCAGCTCATGAAGAAAGGTAAAACTTTCAAAAATATCTGGCAAGTGCACCCATGTAGCCTGCCCCTAAAAGAAAGATAGAGAGTAACAGCAGAATGGTGACACATCTCTATAATTTCACTGTATATCTTTAACATCTCAATGGGCAAGTAAAAACCCTAGCTTGTTCAAAGAATTTATAATGACACACTCTGATCATTCCTTCTGTTATGAAATTATGGCTTTCAGGGTGAATCTAACTTGCTGTGAACCTGAGAACTTTTGCAGCTAGTATTCAACTGCTAATCAGTCTAATTATCAGATAGTGTAGTGATTGAAAAGAAGAAAAAAAAGTAGACAATGGCCAATACATACTCACTGAAGACTTAAAAACATTAGAACTAAGGTGTTGAATAAGTGTGTTTGTTTTCTTCTTTTTATTTAGCTTTTAAGCACATGAAGTTCCCTGTCCATGCTTAATTGAAGCCCTTCACAATAAGACACCATCTAAATACAACAGAGGTATGACGATAAAATTCCACTAATTGTGGACTGAAGTTATTACCTACAGTAATTTAAATTTACTTTCTGCTTTGATTCAATCAGTGTTCAAAAAAGAGCTACTGTAGACTGGCTGCAGTATCCCAGCAGAATAAATATTTCCTGATTTTTTTTTTTTTTCTGATTTTTTTCTCTGTATTTCTCTTTCCACTTGTAGAAAATACCTCTAAAAGACTGAAAAAAAAAAAGGTTCCTACTAAAGGGGACTGAGAAAAGTGTGATTATCCCACATCTAAAGTGAAGAATTCAGATGTCCTGAACCCCTATCAGACAGGAGTAAAGCCTCACAGATTCATATCCCCAGAAAAACTACATTTTATTCCAAACTGAGATCAGCCTCTTTTTCATTGAATTGAACATATAAGTACACATGTAGAAATCTGTTTTTTGTCATAAACAGAAATGTCAAACAGCTGTAAAAGCCATTTTAAGTTAATTCTTTTACTATTCAATACTTAATTAGAAAGGAAAGACAAGCATTCGAGCACTATTGATCTTTACCATGTAGGCTATATCATGCACCCCACTGAGCATGCACACACACAAATACAGATGTTCATAACCACTTGCATTCATTTGAAATAACAAGTTTGCAACTGTTAGTGACTTCTCTAAGGCTGTCATGACATCTTAAATCTTTTCCTATGTCTCGTAGCAGACCTGATTTCAGACATCAGAGGCAAAATTGTGTTTTGTGACTGTGACAGAAGAAGTGTGAGGGTTTTTACGGAGATAGATGTGATGATGAGTGACAAGAGGAAGCAGTGGGGTTCTGGAGGGTGAAGAGGTGGGTTTGAAGGTTGCTCCAGAGATGTCAAGGGGGGTTTAGGGACGAAATTAAGAAGGATCAATGAGGACTTGAAGAGCTGTGAATGATTTCAGGAAGTTATTCCTGGGACAAAATATTCTTTCCCCCTTTTTAACCTTTTATCAACCTCCTCTAGACAGCTGATCAGACTGTGAGGTTGCAGTGGGACTCTAGCATGCTCTTACACTGACAGTCTCCTTCTCCACAAAAGACACCTTCTATTACACACATTCCCTTATATAGAATTGTAGAATCACAGAATGGTTTGGGCCCTTAAAAGATCATCTAGCTCCAAACCACCTGCCATGGACATGGTCACTTTCCACTAGATCAAGTTGCCAAAGTCCCATCCAACCTGACCCTGAACACTTCCAGCAATGAGGAATCCACAGCTTCTCTGGACAACCAGTTTCAGTGTCACACCACCCTCATTGTAAAAACTGTCTTTTTCATACCTAATCTAACTCTGCCCTCTTTCAGATTAAAACCACTGCCCCTTGTTCTGTCCTTACAGACCTTAGTAAAAAGTCTCTCTCTGCCCTTCTTATAAAAGGTTCCATGTAAAGGGACCTCTGGAATCATTCTAACAGGTCCATGTCTTTCCTGTACTGGAGGACCCAGAGCTGGATGCAGTACTCCCAGTGGGGTCTCACCAGAGCAGAGCAGAGGGGAAGCATCATCTCAGCCTGCTGACCACCCTTCTTGTTATGCAGCTCAGAAGACTATTTGCCATGGTGGGCTCCCCGGAGAAAGAATGGGAAAGACAATGGCAGTGTTGAGAGGGACTCTTTTCCCATCTTCACCATTCTCCACTACTCAGAAACAGATTTATCACAGTGGCAAGGGCAGTCAGGCTGTTTTTGTCAAGCTGTGTAGGTGGGAGACAGAAGGGGGCATTACACATGGTGCAGCTTGCACAAATAACTAGGCCTTATAACCCCTATTATAGAAAAGGTAGTACAGCCATGTTGTTCCAGCAGACCACTTTCCAAGGTAAATCCTTACTTTGCTGGCTATAAAAGCTCGACAATTCTGTTAAGAGAAAACACAAGCCATAGAAATGTGTCTCCAGTCACTCGCTCTACTGTAATGCAGCAGAAAGGGAAGGACACGTTCGGCTCAGAGTTCAAATTCCATATTTTTTCTTCATAATCTCTACCTTGAAGCAGTTCAGGAAGCTGAAAACCTGCTTGGACCTGATGAACTTAAAATCTACCACAGTTTGGCTGTTATTCAGTGGGATTTGATCAATTACATAATAAGAAAAAAATGGCTCCGTGAAGGTTTGCTGTGTTCAGGGTCACAGCCTGGAACTGCTTGCTCCAGGCTCCTGGTCTGACCTTGAGAAACAGGTGAGCTCAGCCCTGTGATTGTCCTCTGAGGTGAATTTTGCCAACAGTAAAAATGTGGCCAAAAGGGAAAGAGATGGTTGTGTTAGAATTTTCCCATTGTGCCTCAAAGTATAAGATGAGGAAAACCTGGAATAAGGAATACGAGGACACAAGTAAGGCCAGAAGGTCACTCCTGTAGTTCAGCCAAAGTTAAATACAACAAAAAAAGTTAACATCTGGAACTATTTCATGTCTGATTCTTTTAGATGGAGGAAGCTGATCTCCTAGCCTCAGTAAATCACATAGCCAAACATTCACATACCCAGCTATATATCATGGTGAAGATATGTATGTATACTCAGATACACGGACAATTTGTTAGTGGAAGCTTCAGCACCTCCTGCCCATTCATTTGTTTTTACAAGAGACAGATTATTCAGCAGTTGCTCAGCCAGCACAAATCCATGGTTGGCTATGAGATGTTTTCATCATTCCATGCTGTTCTGGGACAGTTCGCAAACTGCGCAGAAGCCACAGGATGACAAATCAGACAGCTGATGAGTTCCCCTTAGAAAGATATATAAAGATCTGTTGTAACACCCACGTTTAAAACTATTTCTATCCACCGATGTCTTCAAGTCTCAGTCCGCCTTCTTGCCTGACCATGCTTCCTTGGCCATTGACAACCAGAACTCAGCTATCTGACATTGAAAGCTGAAGTTCTGGAAGCAGAATTGAAACGTACAGCTTAAATAAGAAACAAATCCAAACAAAGGCAGAAGATCCACTGTGGAATTTCCCATTCATTATTGTCTGTTTCATACTAAAGGTCTCCATTTCTTCTTGGAATCAAATTCTGATTAAACACAGACGAAGTATTCAGTGAAGACTCATTACTGTCTTCATGAAAAGTGCAGAGGTTAAGGCCTCTGATACACAGAGACACCCTGGACAGAGGGCTTGAAAACCCACAGGGTTTTTAAACTCCTTCAAGTCACTTTTAGGACTCTAAAAATAATGTCCAAGAAAGCTCTGAGATGAACTCATTCTTAATGATTTATTTCTCAAAGAATTCTGGGCTAAGAGCAACAGTGTGGAATAAGACTGTGTATAGAGCATACACATATATGTACATACATTGGTTTATGTTACACCACTGTGCTTGATCCTCCTTTCTCTAAACTGTGTTGTAAAAATAAATTGGCACAAAATGAAATACATTCTGGAAAGAAGTAGGAAGTTCCTCCTGACTGACAGTGGATTTCGATGCCAGGACTTGTTCTATATTCATACTTATAAAATACAGATTATTTTCCTCTCATGCTGGCAAGACTGCTTCACTGCTCCTGGCATTCACTAGATTTTTGTCATACCTCCCTAATATGCCTTAAGGGTACTTGTTGATACCAAGAATTGAAACAAAGCTTATGCTTTTGGTTGCCAAGTCACTTCAGCCAGATGGAAACATTAATCTGGAGCCAGAAAATATTGTTACTGTTATTTGAATTTGGAATGTACAATGGTGGCTTTGTCTTTACCATGTAAATCTTTTTTTCTTATCATGGAAAAATCTAACGTAAGAAAAGATGTATCTCATTAAGGCTTCCTTTGTTGCTGTCCTAACAAGCTGGCTTGAGTATGTTGCGAGGTCTATAACCCAGTTGTGGCAAATAAATGTACCATGTTCCTGTAGAGAATTTTCTTCCTCTTCAACTGAGGAAGGAATAACAATGAGTAATGGTTGTAAGATGAAGCCAAGCAAATCACAGCAGAGCAGGGCACCTGTACTTAACAGAGGTGACTAGATATTGAAACAAACTACCAGGGATGTAATATTTTAGTGCCTTTAAATCAAGACTCGATGGCCTTCTGGAACATCTATTCTCACGCAACTTGAGTATAATACAGTTATGTCTGCACAGGATATGACTGATGTATTGTACAAAAGATGTATAGGAGTTGTAACCATCTCAGTTGGCTTGATGAATCTAGGAAATTTCAAAGTCAATAGCAAATGTCTTAATTTTCTGGGATTGTGCTCAGGACATCTTCAAAATAGCAGCACATTTTCTATTTATGTTTTTATAAATAACTATTTTCTTCATAATTTGTCTGAGAAGATTTAGGAGAAAGGTTATGTGAAATACAGAGCAAAGTACCTTCTTCAGTAAAAGGAGGAGTTTCCCTGTATGAAATATAACAGATACTGAGGTACTCTTCTGAAAATCAACAATTTTTTTAGACTCAAAATTATAACTATCTTCAGAAGATGACAATAAAATAAGCTGATTGTATTATTTAGTGGAAGCTACCTGGATTTACAAGAGGTTGTCTGGGACTACACAGTGTCACCTGCGACTGAAGTAGACTTTAGCAGCTACTCTTACATCACTATAGTCAATGCAGCTCCATACTGTTGTATTAGATGCTCCTTGTTCTCTCCAGGAGACACTAATTGAATTGAGATGACACTTCCAGCCATCTGGACTTTAATATTGGCTTCAGCTGTTCTACAGTTGTGGCATTTGCACATCCCCTGATGAGATCCAGAGCCTTCAACAGGGCAGTTGATGGCTCTTTAGCACCTTTTGTGCCACACTGTGCCTGTCCCCACGTACACACCTCAGGTAGTGCTGACAGTCTCCCCCACCCCAGGGCAGGGTGACTTCACCTTCCCCAGGGCTGGGGGGCGGGAGAGGTGGGACCCTCGGTCAGTTGACAGGCTTTCAGCAAAGGAGGTGCCCAGAGAAGCTGAGAAGCTTCTGGACCATGTTGTAATGCCCACAGCCAGATCTGACCAGGCTATAAAACAGCGTCCCTGCTGAAGACCCCTTTGAGTGGTCTTCTTGGAGCAGTGGGTCTGTGAACTGGAGACCTCTCCTTAGACTGGGATGCTGTCTAAGGAAACTTTCCAGGATTGAGTGCATCTCACCTCCTTGTTTGGGTGAGTGGTTGTTTTTCTCTGCCGGATATATCCTTGAATGAGTCCTTGTCTAACACCAGCAAGTGATTATTTCTTATGGGTACCCTTGAGTGAAAGAGAGCTGTAGATCTGGGGTTTTTTTGTGAGTGTATGCATGCACACTGCAGATCCTTATTATTCTCATGTTGTCGTATCCAATGACCTCCTCAACTGATATCTGAATCTGTATTTTATGTTGTCGGAGTGCTAAATAATTGTACAAACCCTGTTTCTAGTTGGTTTATTTGCTATACTTTTCCAGATAGAATAAAGTCTGTTTTGGAACTTGTTGTGCACCTAAAATTGACTTTTGGGGTGCCTCTGTGACAACAATCAACAGCAGCAACATAATGGGGTTCATCAAACTTTCCCAAATGGTGGCACAGGCCAGACTTCTGTCGAAGGCTGCAGAGAGATGATTTTCAAAAGAGGTGCTGTATTTTCTTCAAATGTGATACTGCCCATGCAAACAAAAAATGATGGGCCTACACTGTAGGAAACATCAGCCATGTGGTTTAAACTTTGTGATTTTTATCTTCTCCTCAGTCTGGAGTGACTGGAGAGAAGAAGCATCAGTTGACCAGAATAAAACCTTGGAGAAAAGGTGAGAGTTGAGCAGAAATCAGTGATGCTTTTAGGTATTATTTGCCTTATACCAAATGACAGCAGAACCTAAGTCTTTTCTTAATACAGCTGAAGGGGTGGCTGTGCTGCTCGGGATATGTGGGGTTGGTGGCTTCAGTGAAGTGCTGGATCCCCAGAGCTGCCTGACACACGGGCCAGGTCTCTCACCAGGCTGCCCAGGCACCTGCATCCCACTGCTTGTGTCCGAGCCAGGAGCCAGATGGTCTGGGAGTCTGGAACCATGGGGACGGACACTTCCAGGGCAATCTGCATATGTGCAGCTTTTCCAGGGATGCTCCAGAGCTCTGAGTCCTCCAGCCTGTGCAGCCCTGATGGAGCCTGGCCAGTGACACCCTTCAAAGGCACTGCTGTTACAGACCAGATTGTCCCTTACTGTCAGCAGCTGTCAGGGTATCTAGGGAGTGCATTTTGCTGCAGGATCACAAGTGTACCAATATTGCTGAAGGAAGGCAGTGCAGAATTTAATTTCTTATTGATATATCCGTGTTTCTGGCTGGCTGTTCTCATGCAGGATAAGTTTCCTCTTTTGCAAAAATCCCTTTTCCGCCAGACTCCAGAGTTCCTGTACAACGAAAAAAACCGTGCCTGCGAGCACTGCGGATTTTACCAGAGATTAAAAGCACCATCTAGTGGCGACAGGGTGAGTTTACAGGGAACAGGGAAATTTGGCTCATTTACAGTCGATAAACTGAGTCACAGACAGTAGAGGAGCCAGGGCCTTCCTTTGATGTTTCTCTCCATGACATCTTAGTGAAAGATGGTTTCTGCATGAAAGACAAGCTTGCAGGCTGCACAGAGCAAACTCTGCTTCACCACAGGTTCAGTATCTCACTGTCCCCCATGCCACTCTGTCGCCTACTCACAAACAAGACAGTGGCAATTTTACTCTGTTCTTCCAGAAACTGCTGGCAAATCCTTCAGCACAGGACTTAAGTAGTGCAGAGAATTCAACAGGAGAGGTTTCAAGCCAAAGGAAATGTTCTACTCAATCCCATTTTCCACCCCGCAAGCCTTCAGTCTTTCATATTTGACTTCAGAACTGTATATGTTATCATTGGTAGCAGGAGATATCTTTTGGCATAGCAGTCATTCCCTCATCTGGCAACCTAAATGACCAAACTCCTTTATTTCTGCCTCAACAGACTTATGGGTTCATCTGTTTTACTGGAAACTCATTTTCCCAAAACATGTGTCTGTCCTGTCAAGAAGTCTCACTGTGTTACTGGGTAGGATTTCCCACATGTCTAAGCCATAATGATGATAAAATGATGCAGGCCTAAAGCACTGAGAGATTAACTACTGGAGCTATGAATGGGACAAGTGGGAGCTAAACATCTTGCTAATAAACTAATGAGTTGGGTGCCTAACATCTAAGGATTAAAAAAGAGTATGCACAAGAGAGCTGATGCATTCCAGGAAATCTGAGAAAGTCCAAATATGGCTCTTCAGTTATGTACAAAGACTGAAGAGCATGCTATCAGTGACTGGAGCTAGTACAGGTAATTAACCTTTTCATATTGACACACAGAGGGACAAAATGCTCTGTGAGCATTCAGTGAAGGTAAGGAAGGGGAAGGACAGAAACCAGATCCCAGGGCTTAAATATCAGCATTTATACACGCTGCTTTGTCATGCTTGAAGGCAAGTTAAATTAAAATTTCTCTTTCCCATTAAGCAGAGACCCCCATCATCATAACCAATCTGCTTTATTCACTTTCCTATGTATTGTGCTATGCATTTTCCTTATAACCTTTAATCACCAGCCTTACTTCCAGCTGCTGAAAACACCAAGGGTCAGCTTCAAATTTTAGGATTATTGATAAACTTGCAATGGGGATCATTAATACACTTGCAAGTTCTCATGATCTACTCTTTCAACCCCTATTCTCTGATGCAGCTTCTGTTCTGTGTCCAATGCGGAGAGTAGTCAAATAGCTAATCCTCTAACACAGATATTGGTTGTGGGATGGTTCCAGCTTTGCATTAGTCATTATCAGTCTCAATAAGGGCTTCAAGAACTTTCTCACCTGAGCTGATAACACAGAACAGTTTGGAGTTTGCCTCAGTTCCATGGCAAAAGCTTGATTTCTTTGGAAATCACTAATCTCACGAGTGTATGAAACTTTTACTGGGGAAATTGTTTATTTTCTGTAATCTCTGTTCACATACTGGCCTAAGAGGAGTTAACAAGGATTAGTGATGCCCTCCTTAGGCCTGGATAACCCATGAACTTTGGTTCTTGCCTGTTGGCTGCCGCAGCTGTAGGTCAGTGCCCTCATGGACGTGAGATGTGAAACTGTGATAATGGAATCAATTGCAATAAGTGATGTGTTAAGGACATAAACAGTCCTTATTTTTTATATAAAATAAAGGAGCAAAATAACTTGCCTGCTAAATACAAAAGGAATATTGAGACTTGTCCTAAATCTAAAAATTTTTTTTAAATTACTATCACATAATTACAACAGCGCATACATGACAGTTTGACAGATTAAGTTAAACAAGTACTAGGCACATATTTCTGAAAGACTGCATTTGCCCAAACCTAGAGAAAAGACTTCCATTCTTCTTCTGTAATGCTCTGTATCTGTTAGCTAGGTTTTGTTCAGTTAAAAACAGTTTTTAGCTAGCTAAATCTAAGCAGCAGTCTAAAAATCAGGAAAAAAACAAGCAAGTTGTCCTTCAATGTACTGAGTTACACACACTATTTAGTGATATAGGATTGACCAAATGGCATCTCTTGAGTTTCTTGTAACTCTTCCGGGGTGAAAAAGCAGCTCTTGGAGCATAAACAACAACATGAGTAACAATAATTAATGATCGTGGTCTCAAAGCTCAGATGGAAGTGTGAACTGGGGGCTCACACGGAGGCGAAATGTGTGTGGAGCAGCAGCTCCTGCCTTCTGCTGAGTTACAAAATTGGCTTGAGCCAGGGAATTAAAGGAGGTTGAAGGCATAAGGATGAGTGCTTAGAGAGGAGGAAGGGAAGGGACACAAAAGCATTTTGGTGGCAGGAGTGGAAGGGCAGTTCAAAGTCATTCAGGTCAGTAATGTTCTTGATACGATATATTTTCCCGACTTTCTCCTGGGAAATATTGGTTACATCTTGGCTAAATCATTCTCAATCGTGCAGGAAAACAGTGTCCTTGATCCCAAACCTGCTATAATAATTCGAGAGCAGGTACAAGAAGCAAACACTTTATGCAGGAAAACAACCTATTCTGAATTTGTGTTTATCTTTAAGCTGCTGAACTTAATAGCAGTTAAGCACGTTTAATTGGAAAGGTACACATGTGGTCAGAAGCATACATAGATTTAAGATTTTGTTTTATTTTTTTCCTGAATCTAAGGTTTTTTATTAATACTGTTATCACATATGTGTATAGCTTTACAAAGCAAAGGTGAACCCAGCATAAAGAGGAAAAAGAGGCAGAAAAATCAGAACAAAGAATATGAAGATCATCAGTTCATGCTGACGACTTCTGTGCAATTTTATTATCTACTTAAATAAAATTAGATTAATCCTTATTCTGGGGATGTTGTATGCTTGGCATACTTGCCTTATTATTTTTTTTTATTTCCTTTTGCCTTCTGCTTTCACATTTTAATGAAGGACATGCAAGTTCTGATACAGAGCAATCTCATTTCTTGTGCCTTTGAAACATGAAACTGTTCTGACAAGACAGGTTAATGTTGATTTGTCAGTAGTTCATATTTGATGCACCAGAGAAAATGCAGATATAAGATAAAAATGTGATGGCTTTAGAGAGAGATTGGAGTTAATCTGTTCTTTCTGGGCATACAAACATTAGAAGTTTCAAAGTGGTCTCTCAAAAACATTTCTCTAGACTACACAAAATCTTTAGTGGAGTTAAATGAAGGCAAATATTGGAAGGTAAAATGCGAACAGTATTAAAATACTCCAATCACAGGCCACAGAATATTACGAAGGAAGCAGGGAATCCTCCACAGAGAACATTACTCAGGAGTATGTGGATCCTCTCTGGGATGTGTTAGCATCAGGAATATTTAAACTACAGGCAAAAATTTTTCAGACAGATAGTCTATCTAAACATGCAGGACAGAGTAGAAAAGTTCCTTTGCATCCTAAATGAGCAAAATGCAGAATTATAATAACAGAGGGAAAAAAAAATTTAACCTCTCCTCCCATCATCACTGTCCAGCACCATGTGTATTCCTACATCACATCACATCACATCACATCACATCACATCACATCACATCACATCACATCACATCACATCACATCACATCACATCAATCACATCACATCACATCACATCACATCACATCACATCATCACATAATTGTCATTGAAAACACAGAAACCTTCCATATGCTACACCTTTCCCACTTTTTCTGGAGCTGTGTCTATTCTGGTGAAGATCATGAGTAACCTATATAGCCACTTTTTACATAAAAAATGTAAAGCACAACCATAGGTTCCTTTAAGTTTTGCTCTCTTAGGTAATATCTTGGGCATGTCGATTTGATCTCCAGACATGTAAAGTCTTTCCAACAACTACAGGGACATCCAATGTGTTTAGCAGTCCGGGATAACTAACTGTACTGTTCAGTACGTTCACATTAACAAATTAAACAGGACCTTGTCTTTGTACAGGTGTGAGTTAGCAACGTGTAGGGACTGTTTCTAACAGGTCACTTGCATACAACCTCATTTTTTTTCTAAGAATAAGAGGGTGTCATAGTATAGACATGGCAGTCTACTCATGGGCTCTGTGGACAAAGAATGGTCCTTGACCACTGCTTAGTTTAATATTATAGTTATAACCACAAAGCCAAATTTTTCTTTGGAAAGATGAAGAGTGTGCGGACATAACTGTTGGGTTTCACCACCAGAGGTCATGGACAAGGAAGTTCTTCTGCAAAAAGATTGCGGTGGTCTGATAGATAAATTAACTGGTCAACTATGCATTTTATGTAAGGCTTCATTAATAACAGCAAATGCTTTGTTCTGTCAGCATGCAATTTAAGATTAAGTTTCCTAGAGGTTTTAGGCACTTAACTCTTCTACAGCTGTTGGGTTCCATCTGCAGAAACCTGAGTGCTAAACACCTCATAAGTATTTGGTACTCTCATACTTTAGGGGAGGAATCTGGGCAGAAAAGCCCAGTTTCAAGAAGGAGCCACCAAGGAAGTTGAATACTATTTTATTGGGAAGGAGCTATCTGACTTGGCTTCATTACAGATTCACACATTCAATCACACCAACATCACTTTTCAAATACCATCTCTTACAAATGGATGTTGTTAACTTTCCCCGACAGTAAAGGCACAGCATGTGATTTTCATCCATCAGAGGAAGCTTAATAAATCAACCAGTACATTACAGCTTCACGCCAAGTTAGCACCTTCATCGTGGAATGAAATTAGCAAAGCAAATACGCTGGCTAATTGTGAAATATGCTAATTACCAGCTCAACCCGTGAAATAAGGCATGAGTGATGTGTGACGAGCTTTGTACAGAGTCGTGAACACTTGGAAATGCAACACTTAAATAAAGTCTAAAACTGCTTATGCAGAGACAAGGGAGAACAGACAGGGCTAGGGAACAGGCATGGTGGAAAAATATTTTCATAAGAAGTTTGAAACCTTTTCACTTCTGCTACTCTCATGGGATTAAAGGCTGGGAGTAGGGAAATGCGCTGATAGCAGGCTACAGACCATTTTTCATCTATTTCACACCAATCTAAATCAATTCAAGGTCATTACCAAAGAGAATCAAGCTAGCAGTTTGGGATAAATTCACAAGTTGGCGCAGTTTGATTTGAAATCTACAGGGTTGTGGTTTTCCATCGGTAGAGAATTTGCCTTTTCATTCGATGAGTTCAGACTCTTTTCCTCACAAGCTAGGCAATGACAGTTGGTCTTTGTAAATGTCTTAATTATTGAGAATGAGAAGATGATGCATGGGAGGACATCCCAGCCTAAGGGTTTCTCTGCCATTCACCTTGGCTGTTTTGTAGATTCTTACTTGTGTTTCCACACAAATTTCCTACTAGCGTTTCTCTATGGATCATCTAAACTATGTAGTGTTTTCTCTATTTAAACTCTCCCCCTCCCAATTTTTCATCCTGATAGTGGGGGGGAAAGGGCATTGAGAGAAGGATAAAATCTTACTGTGGTTCAGCAACAGGGGAATACAGCACAGATGCAGAGAATGAGTCCTCTTTTTATAGAGTTGTCCATTTGATGCCCAACTGTTATCTGTTCAGCTCTCTGTGGAATCTAACAAGGTCTACTCAAATGCAGCCTTGGATAAGAGGAGCAGGAATGAAACCTTCAGAGACTTTGAAAAGCGGTACCAATGTCCAAAAATTGTTTGATACTTTCATTTGTGAAAATGGAATTAACCCAACAGTTTATTCCATAATAAACAAACAAACATCTACCTGGAGCATTCCCAATCCTCCATTGGACTGGCATAAATTCAACTTTGCTGTAAAACAACTGATAGAATGAAATGTCTCCCAGATTAAGCATTTGCAGAAGTGTTCAGAGAAACTCAAGAATGAAACTGAATAGTAAGTTTGACTTTTTCTATCTCACCAGACTGAAAAAAAATGCAATTCAATAATACAAAATTATTTCATGATTTGATTAATATTAAATGTTGAATGATCTGCATCTGACTGTGTGTTAGTAAACGAGAAATTGTGATGACCAGCAGCTTTTCAACCTTTCCAGGATATGTGGTCCTTAATATTTTTTGACAAAGATGAAGACCTTGTCTAGCTGATACAAGGTTTTTATAGTAAGCTCGCTTAAGAAAAATGAGTAACTGTGATAACTTTAGTTAACACAGCTCAACACTCTTGCCAGAACATCCCACCCCTCAGCTCTTTACTCTCGCACCCTCCCTCGTGCCAGCAGGGGTGTTTGTGTGGTCACACTGGGGGTTGGATCAGGGAACTGATCTAGCTGAAAACTATTATAGTAGATTTCTAAAAATACCAAATTTCATTTGTTGCATGCATGGATGAGTCTTACAGAAGATCTGCCTTCTTCAACACCGTGTCCAGTTGTAACTGACAGCACATAGTTTGGGAAGAAAAGAGCATGCAACTACAGAACAGGCTGTGTCCAAAATACTTTCCAGATCTCTACACAATTTGTAGCTCAGGGAATATGTACATCTGATATGTACTGAAGTCAAAGTGCAGCAGCTCTTCACCTCCAGTCACCACAAAACAAGTTAATGGGTGCCCAGGGTAAGTGAATAGTAGCTTGGAAAGGGTTAACATGCAGATTTTTAATAAGTTCTTCTAATTATCAGCTACGTGTTAAAAACAAAACCTCAGCAAAAGCGAATAAGGATTAATGTGTTTCTGTAAATTTGATATAACTCTATCTACTTGTCCTTCTGTCTACATTTAGTTTTTTAAAAAAGTTATGAACATTCAAAAATTAAAAATGAGTATTCATTGGTTTGTAACTGGTAAGCTTGCCTTGGCTCTGCTGAACAAAATATTAATCTGCCTGTTGTGTTTCTAGCTAGTGTAAGGATCCCCTTTCAAGACAGACTGGGAGGCAGCACTCAGATGCTGGCTTATCCCATGAGCTTGTTTCCATTCTTTTAAATTTTGCCTCTTAAAGGATTAAATAGCTGAGCTGGTTTATTAAAAGTTTTTTACTGGACCCTTTAAGAGTAAGGAGATGAGGAAAACGCAACCTGTAGGCGTGCCTGTTCATTTTGCCTCTAACAGATGTGCAGACAAGAAGGGGTGGGAAGGGGTAGGTAAGACCACCAAGAACACTTGTCGTTGTGACTCTGGAAGCAGATGATGGAGACGCTGGTGGCAGTAAGGCCATACTTTGAGGTAAGGACAGAAGAATAAATGCTATAAGTCAGATATACATAGTATGGCCAAGATGAGCGAT
This sequence comes from Streptopelia decaocto, assembly GCF_964273445.1. Taxonomy (NCBI): domain Eukaryota; kingdom Metazoa; phylum Chordata; class Aves; order Columbiformes; family Columbidae; genus Streptopelia; species Streptopelia decaocto. The sequence continues at coordinate 116,075,620 of NC_138656.1, forward strand.
CTAGAGCAGAAGTGCCAAAGATGTATACAGGCAGAATATGGATGGCTCACAACATTTCAGTTCCAGGCTGGGTGGTGGACCATGGCATTTTAACAGTCATCTGTGGAAGACAAAATATCTCTAGGTGATGGCTTACACTACATGCTGAACTTAGGGCCTCCTGCCTCACACAAAGTCAAGGTGCCACCAGACACCTCATCAACAGGAACAGGCCCATGGCAGAAGAGGACATGCCTCAATCTTACATGAAAGGCAGGTTGGGTCTTGTTTCTGTCATAGTGCAAAGAAAAAAAGATTTCAGATTCTGATAAACTGTGGGATTAGACTTTATTAACCTAATTTTCTTCTCCCTTGCTGCTGTTCTGAGTCAGTCACTAAAGTCATGACCACATACAGCTGATAAGTCTGACAGGAGAATCAGGTGTGAGATTTTAGCATTTGGAATATTCGGTGTATAGAGGATGTGGTGGGAAGAAAGACGATGTGAATAAACTAGAGGAACTTACGTGTTCCTCAGTGAATTTCCCTTGACAGTTTGCAGAAATACAGTGAGTTAGCTGTCATCATATAATATATTAGTATAAAACAGTGTAAAAAGAGACAATATGCTTAGGCACTGATTAAAGAGAAAAGGGGAAGAAAAAAAAACAAAGCCATACAACCAAGGTCTTTGTTAGGGAAAGGGAATTGTGAGAAAGTTTGGAAATGTGCCTCCATTTAACTTCAGGAATTAGTTTTGAATTAGTTGGAAGTATTTTCATTCAGGCTGCAAACCAGCCCAAAGACCACCTGCTGTGAAATAAAGGAGCACAGACCAACGGTTATTATAGCAATAGCCATAAGTTTATTGCTTATTGGTACTAAACTTAAATCTTAGTAATTTTGAATTACTGAGTTAGCTTAGATTTATGGAGATGCAGGATCATTTAGAACTGCAGTCATTCCAGAAGGGTATATTATCTAAACCAATTTTCTCATAGTCATGCAATTGCAATACCATAGTTACGGTTGTATCAGCGTTTCCATTATAAACTCCTATTTTCAGGGGTTTATAATTTGACCATAAAAATTCAGTCCTTGTTGAAACTTGGCATACAAGGTCTGAGATGAACAACCTTGTTCTTTTTCAAAATTTGTAGAAAAAAAAAAATCTGATCTGTTCAGCCATTTCTAATGTTCCAGCTCTGCAAAGAAAAAAACAACAAAGCAGAAGTTGACTGTTTGACATCCTTCACTGTCCATTTACCATAACTTAGCTGAGACCTTTCTTGGTAAGTAGAAGATTGCAAATTGTTCCTGTGTTGTGATGGGCAGGAAAGCAAATAATACACATAGTGAAAAACACTTGAGGTAAGGTTTGCACTTCTGTTTAGCTTTTTTAAGGTGCATGCATGTGATTTTGAGTGTTCATAAAACAGTTAAGAAAAACTTTTTAAGATGCAAAAAGAAGGCTCAAGTTTTGGAAAGCTGAGTGGCTCAGATGATGACATAGGCCTTATGCAAACACCTCTGATTTGTTTTTGCTCTTTTAAAACTTTGCTTGGAAACATTATCGACCTCATTCTGCTAAAGTATTCCCACAAATATATTTGAGCTAAAATATTCATATTAACCCATATTAATTCAACATTGATTTAATTTGTTAATTTGAATTTTGAATTACTTATTAACTTTGTGTTCATAGATCACTTATGCTGATACATTAGCTCACCCTGCTTATTTCAAATGCACCTCTCTATCCACTAGAAGGCACACCTTACATTCAGATTAATGTGTCTACGATTGGTGGAGTCTTATTCAGAATCATGTTTAAAAGCACATTTTTTCCATCTGAGCTTAGAATAATGCAGATAAGTCTGACATTTCAACCAACAGAAAATATACAAGTTTTAAGTTTTAGCATTAAATGAAACTAGCAATGATTATTTTGCCTCCGGCTGCTGATTATTACTGTACAGTACTTCAGAAATACTGAGAGCCATGGAGTGTGTAAACCTACAGCAAAGTTCACAAAGTCACAGTTGGATGAAGTACCAGGAAAACAATTGCTCTGGCAAAGCCTTCTTTTAATCTCATGGTTAACTTAGCTGAAACTGAGATTCTGTAAAATCACCCTTAAATAAGTAGTTCTTTGAACTGTGAGATGGACTTACATTTTTGTTTATTTCTCTTGTGGTTAATAAGCCTTTGAAATGGAAGGTTCAGTTTAACCTCAGAAAGAACGCTAGATATTACTGTTGCTTGAGGGTTTGATCCTATGCTCTAGGAAGTGAATTACAAAACGACTATTGATTGGAAAGAATTGAGATTAAACCAAAACCAACACTAATAAGAAAACCTCATAGTTTATCGTATTCCAAATAACCTGAAGCTTGATACAATTTTCAAAGTGGAAGTGATATGATTCTACATTAGACACACATTTTGCACATATCTAAAATAAATCATTTGCTGATGTTTCTGATAAGGAATAGGAATAGGTGTCAGCCATAAGGTTTAAGGTACAAATCCCTGCCTGATTTATACAAATCAGTATTTGTTAATGTAGAAAACAGTGAAAATTCTTTTGATATTATTGAAATGATTAGTTTTTTAAAGCCTCTGAAACTGCCTCTTACTTCTTCCTGTAATTATGAAGAAAGTTGGTAAAATGTTGAAGTTGCATTAAAAGCTTGGGATACTGTCAGAATTTATTTCTGCTGGCATTTGGGTCTTTAACCTCAAACATTAAGCTTATATGCTAGACAAAAAATTTACAGTACTTACAGTTTACCATATACAACCACCATATCTCAAAACCAAGCTAAGATGTAAACCAAAATGGAAGTGTTGCAAGGAAAACAATTTGCCTTGCATGCAGTCCTGAAAAGCACTGATAAATTGCATGATATTTTGAAAGCTCTTGTTGACAAAACCTCCATTCACTGACACAAGTTTTGCCATGGTTGAAGGTGTGTACATTTTCAATATGGCTACTCATAAGACATTTTTCAGTAGACTTAAACATGTGTCTTCAGTTAACCAAACTTGGTAATTTTGGCCTAATGCTAAACTGCTGAAATATCATACTGTTGACATTATGAGGTTGTATTATTGACTTTCTCATAACTAAACACTCCTGTGATTTGATTTATATTGGTGTCCTTGAGACTGGGGAATTATCAGAACAGAAGCACGGAAAGAGTCAGCTCCTGTCATTATAAACTTTTTCTTAAAATAGAAAAGATGAACACTGGGTGAGACCAAGGAACTCTCAACCTTTCTATTTTATATATCCGAAATCAAGGCACAGAAGAATTACAAGTTGGAGGGCACCTTTCAGATATGGAAAATCAATTTTACCTCCCACACAATCCTGTAGGAGAAAAAAAATAAATCAGAAATTTAAAGCAGTGAGATGGTCTTTTTAGATATCCCAACATCCTGACGAAGCAATTCAAGATTACTTGTGTCCCTTATTCTGGGTATATTTTGATGATGACATGGATGGAGCTTCAGCAGTGGACTCTGCCCTCACTCTTTTGTGTGACACCTCCACGGAAACCCAAAACCAATTGTCCTCAGCAGGTTGAATTGTTCTGCACTATCCTAAATCCATATAAAATGTATCAAATATGAAAGACTTCACGGGGTTTCTCTCTGAAGGCTGTGAGACAGTGGTGAATGACTCAAAATCAGAAATGGCAGAAAAAAGTCTCTAAACCATGATAATTTTAAATTTTCATAATTTTTTTTTCCAGTTCTTGTATGAGACGAGAGAGTCAAATAGCAAATACTTTCCCTAGACAAAATAAAACAAATAGACATTATTTTGATGAGGTCAAAAACAATGTTTGCTTTCATAATTTTGAAATTTTTTTTTCAGAACCAGTTTTTTACACATCCTTAAGTGGCAAATTAACTCACAGTTTGGAATGCTCTTGAGATAGAAAAATCCTTGAAAACAATCCTTTCTCACACACTGAAAGATTTGATTCTCGAAAATTGGCATATTCTAATATTCTGATGAGGGAGAAAAAGGAAAAGCTTCAGTTATTAAATTCCTGAGCAATATGATTAAAAATATATAGTGATTAGGAAAGGTAAAGGGAAAAGGTATGGATCCCAGGGGTTATCTTTCATTCTGCTGTACCTAGTTTTGGTTTTGCCACTGTCAAAAAGGAAAATTTACTTTTTCAGGAGTTAATTTAGTTTTTGTTTTCAGGTATTTCATCTTCATTTTTAGAACTGGCTGCTGCCTGCCTCCCACATGGAAGATATATTCACACACATTTCTTGTTTCCTCAGCAAAACTGGCGGATGAATTCTTATGGGATCTCACCTTATAGATCCAAAGTCTTTCATTCTTGCTTTCCACACGGGACAAGAAAAGTGGTTCATGGTTTATTTTCTTTCTTTTTAAAGTAGAGTTCCTATACTCAAAGTCATTAATCTGGATTAAAATCTGACTTAATGAAACATGTGAGAGCATTGGCAAAGTCAATCACGTTTATCAAACATATCTATCAATTAGAGAGTTGGTAGACATCTAATATTTATTTCACAAGAAAAAAAAAGATTGCATTTATTATGTATAGAATTAAGGTGTCCTTATGAGGAGAGGCATTGATTTGCATTAAGGGATGAGACTGTGCTAGCAAATAAAATTAACCACATTACCTTTCACTAGAGGGAAATGACATTATGGAGTGATGTTTAGCACCAGCCAAAGCTGTGTTGAGGAACCTTCTAACAAAGGATGCAAAGACTGTGGCACCCAGCTCAAATCTATACCTTGGAGCTGGCTTGTTTGTTTGTATAGATGTAGTATGGGAAATTGAATTCTGTTCTTTTTTTTCAGTTTTTGTATTTTAGAAAGAAACAAAACCTCAGTAAACACACTTCACCCATTTATGTCTGTTCCCCCGTTTGTTAACAGACACAAGAATACTGACCTCTTTTGCAAAGATCCTTGAGATCTCTGGATGAAAAATGTGATATGTCAGCAAAGTTTTTTTCATCAGCATTATGCACATCATAATTTAGAAGGACAATGAAATTAAATCACGTAGTCATTGCAAAGGAGTGAAATGAACTTGAATGACTTTGGCACCAGTCACTACATTGTAGAAGTATTGGTGTGCTTAGGGCCAATGAAGTTGGAACAACTCTAGTTCTTCCAGCCAAAAATGTGGCTTACTGGAAAGTGGAAAACTGGCCAGACCTTTGCCAGATACTACATGCACAGCTGTATAGATTATGGGCCATTGCTCTTCCATCTGTAAAACAGGCCCATGAATCCAATGCTTCGTGCCTGGATTGAGGTTGAAAGGGAATTCATTAGGAAGAAGAAAATTCAGCAGTTCAACTGCTCCATAATCTTATGCTTACATACCATGATACGCTTCCCAACTCATTTTCTAAAGAAATCCTCCCCTTTTCTGTAGAGGATCCTTCTCAAAGACAAATATTTCATCTTCACATCTTCCAGAAAAAATGCTAACATTTATAGCTAAGACTTTGAATAGAGTCTTGTTTTGAATAAATGCTGAGCTCAGATATGATCCTTAGTGACTGTAAAGACAGGCCAACACTGGTGTCTTGAATCGTTATGACCAGGTACTCTTACCTTATCTAAATCATTGTCTACATTAAGTGTAAACAAGTAGACCAAAAGGCAAAACTAATGAACATACAAGAAATGCAAAGTGGAGTTAAGGTTGCTCTCTTCTTTAAATTCATAAATAAATAAAATCTGTTTTTCTTCTAGGGAAAACTGAACTTTCTTGTTCAGCTCAGTCCATTTCACTTTTGTAAAATAGTGTGCTTTTACCCATAACTGTAAATTAAGTTTTATTTCTAGGATCTAACACTATTATGACTTAGTTGTTAATTTTCCTCTAATTCAGTGACCTTCTGTCCTGTCCACTAATTCTGCCGATCTCAGCTGAAACATTTCTTTACTAGGACCAGTATCCATATCCCTGTTTGTTTTGTTTTGTTTTGTTTTGTTTTTCCTTTGCTGAAACAAATACCCAGCCAAATACACTGCAGTCTCATGGTTTGAAATTCACTGTATTCTGATTCTGTTTTTTTCCACTATAAATTTAGATTCAGAATTCCCTGCCCAGTAGGAGAGGGAGGAAAGATGTATGCTGGTCATTTGCATATTTTAACAGACGGAGCTGCTTTTACTGTGCAGCTGTCGATGCAGAAGAAATATTCTTTGGGGTAAAGCACTAGGCTAGGCAAAAAAAGTCTGTGAAGACTTCCATCTCTTCCAACCCTGCTTTTCCATCAGTTGGAAGAGAAGATATTGTTATTTTGTGAGATTATCTACTCTCCTGTAGTCAAATGGACAGATATCCCTGGTGGTTTCTGGAAAGCTCAGCTCCCCCAGACACTAAAATACTTTCTATTTTAATAACTCCAAGAACAGATGAGTACGCTTTGCAACTGCTTGGATTTTGCTAATGAAACAGATTGGATTAAATTTTGCAGTAGACCCATAAAATAGGAGGTTTCTAGCTCAATGGTCAGTGATGGCATCTGCTGCAGCAAAACTCAATGTATTCTTTCTGGGAGAAATCAAAGCTTAGGATTACATTAAATTCTGCTTCTTTTCAACAGCAGGCATTTGCTCTCATAAACAACAATAGAAAGTGATAAAGAAACAAACAGAAATTATAGATTTGTTACTGAAGATGGTAGATGAGTAGGATTAATCTACATTTTTTAATTGACTAAAAATCAGATACACCAGAATGTATGACCTAATTCAAAGTACGTAATATTGGAGGTCTAAAAGTTAAGTTGAATATGTAGGGCATTTCTTCAGGTGAGGAACTATTGATTATTAGCTTAAACTGAGCACACAAATTTTAGAAGGATAAACATGGATGTGAAAATTCAAGCCTGGCTGTATTTACTAAGCTGAAGTGACAACAATTTTTCTGGTCTTGTGGTAAAGGTTCTTAAATATCTCTGGTTTTCAGAAATCTTCCTTGTCTTTAAGTTTTTCAGGTTTCCGCTTCTGAGCACAGGGCTTCAATATGTCTTTGTCCATTCAATTAAACCAACTGTGACCAAAATTGCTATCAGGATGGAGGTAGTCTCTGGGTCAAAGGCAATAGCACCTACAGATTGACATAACAATGGGAACAAAAGACGCAGAGGGAAAATAGCAGTATTTTATATATGATGGACTACAGGGAAATATCAAGGAGTCATCAGTTCCTTCTTTCTACATCCAGTCTTTCACTCTGACCACTGCTGGCATCGTGTGATTCAGAGCATTTTTATCTATCTAGGAACTCCTAATTTAACTTTCATTTCAGTCCCCCTGATGAATTTGAAGAGCTATATTTTCTACCATGTTTATTGTTACAGCATAACACAGTAACTTTATATGTTTCACTCCCCAATGCAAAATACCATGTCTTCTTTCTTTTTTTTTTTTTCCATTTATTTTGTGTTTGTGAGTTGTGTTCAACAATACTGCCCACATATTTTAAAAGTGGCAACATAAGGAGTTATTTGCAAGAAGTCTTGAAGCACCATCAAGGACACCTGCTTGCAGGATTGTATTAAATTGAGATCAGCCAACATTACAGTGTATTTCAGCACTGGAATCAGCCAAAAATATGTCCCTAGCAGTGCTATTTTCATTATTCAGACCTTCACCCAAAAATCTGTGTAACTGCCTCTTAAATTAATTTTCACACTTGCCTGTCTCTATAACTAGCTTCAGCAGTGTGTTGTATATTTTAACTACAAGGAAATATTGCAGGTAGAAGAGTTCTCCCTGAAGTCACTAGCATCCTCCTTAAATTCAATCCACGGTCTCTCAGTCCCACGCTTGCAGTGGGGGGCACCTGTCATCTTTTTCATCACGGCAAGCTGTGCCCTAGATTCTGCACCCCCCCCCCCGCCTTTCCCACCATACAGGTATGTGTGAGTGTATGTTCTTTTCCCACTGATTTTTTTATTCAATAAATAAATAAAACTTTCCTGAAGTTGCTAAGGTCTCAAAGGTGCAGGAACTTGTAATATGAAAAAAAGAAAAAAGAAAAAAAAAAGAGTTCAAAGACAACCAGGCAATGTAGAAAGGAAACGATCAGTTCAGTGGGATATAACAGGAAAATGGAGTTGTTTTAGACTAACACCAGTGGAAGGGGTGGGAAATATTAACAAAGTCCTAATAAATATCGTGTTGATCTTATGCATTTGGGCCAAAGTCATGTGAGTTAGCTGCAGAACCTAGAATAAGCACCAAAATTCATAGGGGGTGCAACAAACTTTCGCTGGTAACAAAATATAGATTTTCCAGGAAGGCAATAATTACTGATACTATAATGAAAGTGTCACTTCCTCCCAGGAAGATGTAGCTGTACTGGACTCTTCTTCCTCTTAGGTGTTGTGTAGACTAGGCTTTACTAATACGTTAGGCATAATATATAGATCAACATAACCTTTTCCTAAAATCAGACTAAATCTCAGAGTTTCCTGAAGTGCTTTGCACATCATTTACCTAATCTCATATGTTGAAACCATTGCATAACCCCCTTATTACATTGGACGTCACATTAAAAGTTTCAGGACTCCATCTCAAACATAGTACTACCCTGTTTGTATCTACAGTTCTCATGTTTCTATCACAGCAGCCATTTAAGTGTCTTAGAGGTAGAGAAAAATAAGTTTTAGATTACTTCCACCAAATAATTTTCACCCTTAGGCTTCAGGCTCCATCTAAATAACAGGCAACAAACAAAAGCAATTTATCCCTACCCTGCTTTGAGCAGCTTTTCCTTTCCAACTTTCTGTCTGCAGCACAGACATCAGTTTTCTTCACAAAATGCTCATTCATTGAAGCCAAATATTACACTTCAAACCCTTTGATTTTGGTGAGGGAGCAACAGAAAATAGAGAGGTTCCCATTCAGGTAACCTGGAATACTCAGCAATGATTTTCTGAAATATCAGAATGTCCCATATATTAAAATTTCCAGTTTTATCCAAGAACAGTACTGCTGCTGAAATAACTTTTGTTCTGTCTATAGACTGATCAAAAATCAAACATGTTTGTTGATATGTTTTTGATTGTGGGCCAAAAGTGAGCATCTGAAATGTGTTTGTGAAATGTCTCCAACTGATGTTGGTGGGCAATCAATGTCAAGGAGCTTCTTGAATTTTGTTTTGGATCCCTAAAGAATTCCAGTAATAGAACAGTACCTGAATGAAATTATAACTATTTTTTTTTCTATAAATAACTTAAATTAGAAATATTTTTTCTCTGAATTAAATTGTAAATAATTTTCTTGGACAGGGGATCCGTCCAAGATGGACAAGACCTTCATCTTGCTAATTTTAATTGGAGTTATCAAAAAACTGTGTCTGGACAGAAATCTTTAGTGGTGTTTTCCAAATCTTCCTTAGGATGCCAAATGCAGACAACTTGGTGAAACCCTGCAACGTGATTCAGAAGGATAGTTTAAAGGTTGTGGTTTACAATGGCCCTATTCATGAGATGCAGCTTCTGTTTCTCACTTGTTTGTAGCTTTAGCTACTATATATCACCTCATGGGTTTCTTCACATGCTGATTTATTGATTAAAAAGGCAGAGTCCTTGGGATATGAGCTTTTTGGGTAATGATGAATACAGTGGGGTCTGAGTTCATAACCTCTGAATGCTTTCATAGCACACATAATAAGTGATAGCAGGCTAATGGTGTGCAAAGTTTATCCTTGACTTTTGCAAATGGGGAATTTCATCTATAAGAAAAACCCCACCTGAAATCAAAGGAACCTCTGCAACCCAAATCTACCATCACACCTCCAGCTCACACTAAATTATCCTTTCCACCCTCCATAAGACAATTTCCCCATAGGGATTTCAAACACCATTGCTTTTGCCAGATATTTAATTTTTTTGAATGATTCTTTTGCATCCATCTTAATTCTGCTCATCTCATGGGGGAACAGAAGAGGAAAAAAAAAAAAGAAGAGAGCAAGACAAAGAAAGAAGTTAAAAAAAATACAAACAAACTCATCAAAATGATAATTGCTAAGTTATCATTTGGTTGCTCTTTTCCAGTCTAGCTGCTGCGGCAGCTCCTCTCTCGTCTTCCACTCTGCGTTAGCTCCCAAATGGTATCAATTATCCACAAATCTCACAGGGCCTGCACCATCTGAATAACAATTCATTAACCTTCACTTTCCTCCTGCTGATTAACTCACCCCCACCACCTCCCCAATGTAGGAGACAGCGTGTTGGAAATTCAGCCAAACTTTTTAATTATGCAAATAATACAATACCCTGAGATAATTATTTAGCCCAGGACTCAGGCTGCATAGTCTATGCTCTGCTCTGCTCTCATAGGCTTTTCGACACTTGTTCTTTTCTTTACATCATCTTAGTTGTGTCAAGGAGAATGAAGGATTTTCAGTTTCTCTCAATGCAGGTGATCACTCAGAGAAGCTGTGCACAGACGTGCCATGGTTTCGGGAAGAATAGGTTGCTGCAAGGATGGCCAGGGAGCACAAAGAGCCAGTTTAAGTTTTCAATATCTATCTTTCAGTTCACCAGCTTCCAAGCAGCCTCCAGATAAATCCTGTGTGGATCCAAATGATTTCATTGCAGGGCTGAATTTTACATCCTACATCTGATAGGACCCAATCTGGGTCGTTCAAGCTTTTTCATTGCTTGTGTCTGGTGTGGAATTGCTGAGCACTGCCTACTTTTTGTCAGCCAAACCCCTTTCTTATTGCAGCCAAATTTAATATTTCATAAATGAATAATTGGAAATCAAGTTTAAACCTTCAAACTTTTCTTTTTGACAGAGATAACTTTAAAGAAAAAATTATGACCAGAATTTTGTTTTATACAGATACACATAACTCACCCAGAGCTAACTCAGGAATGGCAGGATGGATTTGTTTCAAACTCTCTAGCATGCTTTTTGACAGACACATATGTGATTGTTTCCATTATGCAAAGGGAAAGATCCTGGACACATGAGATTTTGAACTTGGGTCTGCGATCAGTTCAACTTATGGCTCTGACCAAGTCACATAAATATGTGTAGGCATCAGTTCAAGTGGTCTACACAAAGAACTTTGCAGGTCTGGCTAGTCTCATGAGTTTCTTTACTTGTAAAATAGAGGTGACATTGTTCTATAAGGAATTTCCAAATCTTTCAACTGAAACTTTCTTAGAATTACAGATCACATTGACAATATCAAATTTTTCCATCTGCTACACTCATTTGAAGTCATTCCTGCACACTGGAAGAAGATTGATTCTGCTCGATAATCACCTTCAAATATAGCAGCATAAGCAATCCTTTGTGAGATTAAACTCTGCAAAATTCAGGAAAGATCAGATTCCTCTGACACTATTTTATATGTCCTAATTTAACAGTGTTTAAATTTCCTTCTTGGAAGCAGGTCATGCTTATGTACTCAATAACTTCAACTTCTGAAATTTTATAAAATTTTATAAAATTTCAAAATTTCTTAGACATTCAGACTGATTTCACTGTCCAGAGTGTAAAAGAGAACAAACCTACATTATTATGATGCTGTGGTGGTAAACTTCAAAATCACTTTGAAACAAGAAAAAACACTAAGCCATTCTATTATATTGTAATTCTCAATTTCTTAGGTATTTTGAAGTAGCTGAATATAGTTTTCTCAGCTTGGAAATGGAAAAGACATAGAAAAGACAAATCCCTGTTCTTAAATATATTTCTAAGCTTAATTAGGAATTGCTAAATCCATAAATGGACTCCATAGATTGTTTTATCAGCTGCTTCCTAAATGAAGTCTGCTCTTCTTTTGCATGTTGCCTGTCCTGCAGGAACACCTCTTGTTTTGTGGATGAGCATAAACTATTCAAATCCCAGCATTTTACAGCAAATGCACTCCTTGACTAATCTTGTCAGCTGGACTTAATCCACTATGATGTTGAAATACGTTTAGATTACACAAAACATACATGTTTGTATAATTAAAGACTGTGACCACGGATTCATTCAATCTCTCCCTCACATTTATTACTCTTACAGGCAGTCCCTTGCTCAGGCTGCTGACTTTTGCAGGTCTCATCCTTAGGTATGTAGATATTCTCATACCTTTTTAAGAAACCAAGCTGAGGGTATCCACCCAGCAGCAGGAGTGAGATGTGACAATACCAAGTCCAAAATCATCCTGTAGACCAAATGCCTTAAGTTATTTAAGAACCTAATGCTTAAAGAAATGTCCTGTTTGACAGAGATGCAGAGCACCTTTAGCTGTGATTATCTAAAATGGAAAATTCTGATGTCTTCTCTTCTCTTCTCTTCTCTTCTCTTCTCTTCTCTTCTCTTCTCTTCTCTTCTCTTCTCTTCTCTTCTCTTCTCTTCTCTTCTCTTCTCTTCTCTTCTTCTCCTCTCCTCTCCTCTCCTCTCCTCTCCTCTCCTCTCCTCTCCTCTCCTCTCCTCTCCTCTCCTCTCCTCTCCTCTCCTCTCCTCTCCTCTCCTCTCCTCTCCTCTCCTCTCCTCTCCTCTCAAAACAGGTCACATACTTAATTGCTTGTGTAAGGCGTTCCATAATTAATTTTAAGGACCCAAGTTTTAACAGCTTGCCTTATGGAAAAAAAGTCACAGTGAAAAGGAAAGCCAGTACTGAAATGAAAACAAAGGCAGCCTTAGCCCTCTGGCACACGTTCAGTGTCTTGGGTTATATTGCTTCTTTGTATCAATGCTACATATGAATAACTCTTTGCTTGCCTAGGGGTTGCTTCTGTCCTTTTCAGTGCCCGGAAAATGACAAACACTTAACAATACACAGAAATCAGGTTAGGAAATTAAATGAAAAATAATATTTGATTCAAATGAAAATTTGGAACACAACATCAGGCCTATGCAACTATTACCAATGAAATGCATTCACTTTCTCAAAGGTTAGAGAAGTGCCCCCTAAATATTTTCTGTAAAGGCAAGAAGTGTAATAGGAGAAGGTATAAATACCTAGCTTTAACATGTATCCAGGACATCACTCTTGCTAAATCTCCAGTCACTGTGAACAATGAAAGTTTGATTTTTTCACTGACTTAGAGACAACCTATTAACTATTGGTTACATAATGCCACCAGAGAATATGGGTTTGGTATCAACAGGCATTCACAAGCAAAATTCTTCCTAATGGAGCTCCAAGACCATGTCTTCCACCATTCTGAAGCTCTCCACACCTCTGAGTGCACATTTGCCCTTGAAGTTTTTCTACTTAAGCAGAGAAGTATGCAGAAATCTTCCATGCTAGTATTTTATTGTTAGCACATGATGTGATACTGATGCTTAGTTCAGGTTTTCTTGGGTGCAATCATTTTCACTTAAATCCAGCATATTCCTATGCCATTTTTGGAAGATATACAACATTGATTATGTGGCTTGCCTTTTGTACAAACCAATACTTGTCCTAGGACTTTTCAGATTTAGAGCTAAAATAATGTTTCCAGGTAAGATTTACTGACCTTGCTTCTCTATCTGGCTAGGCTGACCTTCAAAACCAAACTTGGAGAAGGACTCAGTTAATGTATGTCTACAAACTAGTAACTTGATTTTTGTATAAGTGCTAAGCTAACTCTGTTTAATTGATTTTCCACATTGTACACTGAGAAATAGGATTTTTATGGCTCTTGAATAATTCAGAACTTTGATTCCTAAGGCAAAAAAAATGGGCAAGGAATAAAAGCATAATTATCATTGCAGCAGAGGTCAAAAGGACAGGCTGGCCATAAGTTCATAATGTGCTTGTGCTCTTGGACTCGTTGTGGACTGTGGAATATTACCTTGTTGAAATCTTATTACTTAAGGAAGAAAAAAAAAAAAGCACACAGGCAGTTAGCTGCAAAAGAAATGGAGGAAGTGTTAATTTTTAAGCAAGTTTGACAAAGATTGAGTTTCATATGACAAATACTGTCAGCAAGACAGGATTCTGTCAGTGGAAGAAGTTTAAACATTAACAATTTCTGTCAGGCTGTTGACACAACCACGGCAGACATTTCCCAAGATGCTGAGATGACTGCTGGCATTTGTCAACAATCCTGTCACAGTGACAGCAATAAGACCATGTCTGGAAATGTGACAGTTTTGGCTTTGTGTTCCCCTGAGCATTGGCCCAGGTGTTCACAGAAAGTGTGGGAAAAACCCGTATTTCTGCATTGTCATTCGAACGCGGAAAAAAACACAGGAGGAAAATGAGCTGTCACTCCAATTCCCGTGATGCCTTGCTGCTTAGCATAACTCTACTCTGTGGCCCAGGGTCCACTGGTCCATACTCTGACAGATAATTAAGAAAGCAGCAGCTTTTTCTAGACGGCTCTTCCTCATGATTTGCATTTTAGCCAGAGGCGACCAGTTATAAAAAAAACATGATGGAAAGATGGTAAGAAGCCAATTAGATGGATGGATGGCTGACTGACAGCTCTCTGGTATTACTACTCCAGATTTCATTGTATGTAGCCTGGCAGTTTTCAACGAGAACCAACTTTTGCAGGTTTGTAGAGCTGTTAAATGAAGGACTATATATAGAATGCAATGGTTTTGCACAAATCTTTTACATTTTCCTGAAATAAATGTTATTTCCACTCTAGTTTAAACAAAATAACCTTTCTTAATTAATCAAAATTAATGTAACTGCATTCAGAAATTCTGGAAGACTTTATATGAAAATAGCTCTTTCAATGCAGCAATGATTAAAAAGTGAGATGTGAGATAAACTGTGACACTACAACACAGCAGAGGTGAAGCCTGTTAGTAATTAGTGCTTCTAAGGAACAAGTCTAATTTTTAACATCATTATATGACACTGACTCATTTGAAATAATAAAATATTTGTTTGAAGGAAAGAAAGTATTCCAGGAACACAGAGAAAACTGAAATTTCTCATTGTACTGGGGGAATCTGTTCTCACTGGATGTTTTCTTTCTTCTGGGGATCTGTTTCTTTTTCTTTTTTTTTCTGTTGTTTTTCTCAGTGAGAAAAGATTGTTTTGCACAGGACCTAACAGTTTTAAATATGAAATAGCTTGTAAATTGCTACTTTCCAGCTCATCTGTTCAGCTCCAACAGCTGGTAGCCAATCAGAATAATTCTTCTGTGTTAGTGCCTTGTGGCTGTATCTCACTATAAAATTTAAACATTAGCAGAGCTTTTGTTTCACTTTTGTGTTTTTTGTGGATTATTTTTTTTTTATGAATACCAAATTTAACAAAGCGCAGCAGCGATTGCAGTTCCAAAGTTGCAGCTGCCATCCGATGAATAATAGTCTTCAGCAACATAAAAAGTCCGTCAGCTTTCTTTGGGTTCTGCAAGTTTATCCAATGCTGGCAATTATCTCTTGATGAATGGTTGGTTGTTTTAGCAAAATTTCCTGTAAACCAGTGCTTCAAGGAATATGACTTTGTGGATGTGAGTCATATGAATTGTTGGGAGCATGGATAACTGGAAAAGCTACCCCTTCTTTTTCCTGCTGCAATATGACAAAACCAAAACAAACCCATTGGAATCTTCTTGTTCAAAGCCGCCTAGGATTTCTTTTTTTCAGATAAAAAATAATTCAAAAATAGAAGGCAAATTCTTAGCATGTTAAAGGCCAGGTTATACTAATTCATCTTTAATAGCAGTCTATGTGTTTTCTACTGGAACAAAATAGACTATTCATATAAATAGAATAAGTGAATTTATCCTATAGTGAATTGCTCAGAGCTGGTAAAACTTTTAGAAGACTCAGGAATCTTATTTCAGTCTTGTCTTTCGTTTCACTTCATTTTGACTACATGCACATTTTTTGTAGTCAAGGAGAAACCTGAACCATGGGCTGCAGGATGTATTGTGAACCTCCTGGGGACAAAAATGGGACTTCTAATAGCACAGCCTGTAGATCTTCCCAAAAGTCAAGTCTCTTCCACAAGGTCCTTCATCTCCATTTTATCATCCAGCTGCACAAACACATCTCATACATGATCTACTACTACGTCTATGGCAAGAGATGGCCCTTAAGACTCTTCATCAGCTTTCTCCTTCATCACCTTTCAAATCTGGAAATTTGTGCTGTAATTAAGACTTCTCTTTTATCCTGACAACCCTTAGACTCAGTGTTTCGTCTACCTCCACATTAGTGATAATCCTAGCATGCCATAGATTTAACTCAAAAGTATCATTGCTGGCAAGCACTGAAGGCCAAATACAACACACTGAATAAAAATTATGGTACCAAATAAACTCTATCAACTAAACTCCTTGAAGGGGAAACATGTTGATTTGTGGTGGAACTCGGAAAACTTGTACAATTCTGAAAAAAAAAAATGATATGGGAATTGTGATGTACTGCTCAGGAAGTCCTGAGGAAAACCTCATGCTACTTTTGCTGATCTGAACTTAAAACATTGGGAGAACAGTCCATGAGAAAAATCAGAATGTAGGCTTAAAGTTATATTCATAATATTTGACAGAAATTGTCATGTTTCTCACAAGTAGGTGCTGTTCATGACCATCTCTAAACTGAAATTACCAGCTGCCATGGGGATAGTAAGGAGAACTTATGATGAAGTATTTCTAAAAAAACTGAAAATCTGCTAATCCTGTGTCTTCCAGATCATTAGAATACACTTTTTCCTGTTAGATTTATGCCCACATTCACTTATTTCAAAATATTACCTGTGAAATTGGTCCAGTAGCTGCTATTTTGTCCATGAAAATTCCTGTTATTTAAGCTCACTTTTATTCCTGTAGGTCTTCAAAATATTCATAACAAATTGAAAAATAAGGAAATAAACATTTTAGGGGTAGAATATTTTAATCACATGGAGACCTAATTTAACTAAAATATATTTTTAGCTTGTCCCACTAATCATCCTATATATACACAAATATATACAGAAATACGCACACACATAGGAAGGGCTCTGCAAATAAACTCCAAAATTAAAGATCTGTACTCACAGAACATCATATGTATTTCAAGAGAGACAATGTCTGGAAGGAAGAGTATAAGGTGGGGAAGAGGGAAGGAAGGAGATCAATGTAAATTTTTACTATAATGTTCTTCCAGTGTTTATTTATTTATTTAAAATCTAAAACATGGATTCATTTCAATCACTTTTTTATTTGCAAACAATGTGAGAAATGCTTGTGGATTTTATTTCAGTGTATCTAAGAGTGAGGTAACATTGATCCAGAAAATCCATAATGAATATTGACTTGATTTGTCTCACCGCTACTACAGAAGAAAGAAATGAACAGTCATGACATATTTTTAACTTTTCATCTGGAAACACTTGAAAAGACCGGACAAAGTAAATATTGCACACATTTTTTGCTTGAGCGACTTGTTTTGTTACAGTTGAGCTTCTGAGGACTTGAGGACAGGGAATTAACTGTTAATACAATCATTACATGAGGATGGAAGAAGGGGTGATACAGTCCCTTCCATTAAAACTTCAGTATGATTTTATTGTGCCAGGCTGTAGTGATCAGGTCTGGAATGTGACTATGAGACCTGAAACTACTCATGTTAGAAAGATTCAGGGACAATTAAGGTGGAAAACATCTAATCTACCTTTACCTATTTAAAAATTAAGTATTTAGTCTAAGATTGATTCTTCTGCTATCAGGTTGAGAGACCTGCTCTGAGGATGATCCAGCCTAAGACCAAGTGTCGTGACACTTCAGTTATTTGTCTTTATAAGCTATAGGAGGAAGATGAAAGTCTAGTTTAAAATAGTCACTTTTTGGGTGGTTTGTGTTGGATAAAATGGATCCCGAATCCCATTTATATATGGTTGTGTTTTGGGATTTAAATCTTATACAGTTCTTTGGCTTTATCCAAGACTGAAGGCCAGGATATTGCTCAGGTCTGACACAGTGGTTTGCATGATAATTCACTTTCTTTAAGGAGAATCCAGAAATTTACATGTAAATCTTTTGTTTTAACAGTCAATTCTGTCCAGCTCCCAAGATGAACAATGTTACAAGCCTGGCAGGGTCTATCTTTCTTTGTTTTTTTCAATATAAATTGCTAGATGTTAACTGCTGCCTTATTATTATATAGTGAAAACTAGTCTTCTTGTCTGTTTGATGTCCTAAATTCCTCACAGCAGTGACAAAAAATTGTATATGAGATAAAGGCAGAAGATTCCGAAGATAAGAACTACTTAATTATTCACCACTATTTATTATTTCTAGTGTGATAGAACACTAACAGAACAATAACACTGACTCCAAATATAGCAAGAATGCTTTAGGAGAAACATTTTGCCTATGGTCTTGAAGCCAATACAGCATAATTTAATATTAGATGATATGATGGATGTACCGAACATGACAAAACACCAGGCTCTTCAATCCAAACCAGCACAAACATGACAGATTAAAACAACTGTTAAAGTGAAGCTTAAAAGCAGAGCAATTTTTGTGTAGAAATACTGTAGCAAGTCTTAAGGTTTGACTGAAGACCAAAAAAGAGAAATCCTTGCATTTCCCCAGTGGCCCAGAAAGCAGGTTCAAAAAGCATAGGGCACAGCAGCAAAAAAGTCTGGTTACACAGGGGTTTAAAACAGAAAAGGAGAATCACAAGTATTCCCTAATTAGAGGACCGGAGAGAACAAGGGTAAGAGTAGCCTTCTAAAACTGAGAAGAAAGAAGAATGAGGAAGATGAGGCAGTCACTGAAATGTCAAGATAAAATCAATGCAGCATTTTCTGAGAAATCAATGCAGAGAGTGGAAGACATTCAAGATAACAGAGAAGCAAATGCTTTCTCTGGAACGGATGCAAACTCCAACAGTGGCACTGAAAACAGGTGTTGTTTTCATAATTAAAACTCAAGGGAAACCTGCCTAAAGGGAGCTGTAATAATGAAATAGGGGAAAAAATACCCACTGAGAACAACATCTCATTAGGAGAGATAAACTTCACATGTGAACAATGTTGAGTTAAGTGATAAATTGTTTTTCTTAATGGTACTCTGGTGTGAGACAGGTTCAGAGGTTCTGCTTATTTTGCTGCAAGCTGGTGATTAATAACTGCGAAGTTTTTTTTACAAGTGTGAAAGACAGGGCTGGAAAATGAAGATGCAAGTTGTCTCTCCAAAGGGGCACTTTGTAAAACCAGTGTCTGGACAGAAAGATGAAAGCCTTTGAGAGGTTAGAAAGCCCTTATAATAACTGGCTGTGGAATGACCCAGTTTAGTTATTTTCTGTTTGGTTTCTAGTTAATACTGTTTTCCCCATGTAACTGATGCACACTAAAACCTCGAGAATAAGACCCTGAGGCAATCCTGTATTTTCTCAGAGATGAAAACATCAGCAACTCCAATCCCTCTGACTCAGCTTGGTGTTCAGGTACCACAGAGTCAAATGTGGTACAGACAAGCAGAGCATTGCCAAAAACCCTCAAGGAAATCTGAAATGTCTGGGTGATTCCACGCTTGATTTTTCATAACCTTATCAATACTGTTCCTGAAATGGGAATGTTTAAAGATAGAGAGAAACTGCTTATGTCAAGGGGCAGCTTGCAGTGCAGAGGAAAACTAGTTTGTTCTGAATAAACTCTTCTGCTATGAACAGAATTTTCAGAGGTGAGGTGTACCATGAGGATTTCCAATAGTGGATTTTTGGGATAAATGTCTGCAGCAGACCCAATGTTCTCCAGTTTCTATGTGCTTAGTAGGCACAGCTGGGATTCAGACGCTGTTACAGCTGACTACATGCTACAGGTCTAGAAGTACCAAATAGGCCAATAAATCCTCAATTCTGCAAACAAAAAACCCCACTATTCCAGGAAGTTCCTGGGTGGCAAATAGTGATATGCTGTAAAGAACATTTTAAATTGTTCAGAAGCAAAAAACTTGGCCATTGTGATGTATAATGACTTGGAATATTTAGTCAAACATGTCTGTTCAATGACAACATGTTTAAAATGAGCAGTTATAAAGTCATACTTCCAAACATAAAGGTTCATTTTGAAGAATGAGTTCATCAACTGCAAGTAAAATAAATAAATAAATAAATAAAATTGTAAGGGATAAGAATTAATAATGTTCTTTTACGTGTTACATAGCAGTGATTTTGTCTCCAAGCACATCACTGAAGAGATCAATACTTTATTGAGCTCAGATCTCTAGACATTAAAAAATGATGTTGGAAAACTGGAAAACATGCAGAAAGTTACTGACAGCACTGAAAATCTTAAGCTGCAAAACCTAAGGAGTTACATCTCTTTTACTGTATCCCCAAGCAGCGACAACCCTGGGTTTGTACTTCACATGCACAGAGTATCATGAATCATAAGACTCTTCTGACTCATAGAGAAAAACTCATGATATACTGCCTGGAATTAAAAGTTAATCAAATTAACATCAGGGTGATGAATAAGAAGAAAAACAACCTATACTATTGTAAATGACCTTTTATGGAATTTTACCAAGACCTACATTAGCCATCATAACAATAGGGTATTGCTATAAAAAACTCCACTTCACGTAATTAAGCTGATATAGATGTCTAGAAAAGATAAGACTTCTCTGTGATTACAAGTCATTTCTGTACCAAAGATCTTTTCTGAAAGTGGCATATGGGGACATAGTATTCCTTTTGCGTATGAAAGTACAGAGGTGAAGAATCTCAGTACACATCCCCCTGCTCTGCTATATTTGACAAAATTCATTTTATTTTGGGATGCAGTGTGGCAAGTATGAAACACAATTGAGCAACACCTCATGAATTCAAGGGGGACACACGTGTAATCTTTTGCAATTAAAATTGCACAGGGAATATGAATAGGTGAAATAGTAATTATCAAATTGGAGCCTTGCCAGAAAAGTGGGACAACCTTGTTGTCTTTGTTTGGTATCTCAAACTTTTCTATTTCAAGAAAAAACAGTTAAGATGTTCCTCCAGAGGCCTTGTGCACCATCGTCATCCAATTTATACATTTAAGACTGCTGCCTTAAACACTACATCTCACAGCCAAAAAGAAACCTAAATCCAGCTATTCTCAGCAGTGCAGTAGCTGTTGCCCAGGCAGAATTGAGAGTACATGTCCCCTGTACAATGATCAAGACAAGTTACATACCTTAGAAAAGGATTATTTGAGCTGAATTATTTTAGCCAACTAACCTAAAAAGCCAACAAAAAACAATGTGTCTTACATAATCACTCTGTTGCAGCTGTGGGATAAATATCACTGCGAACCTGGAGTTCACTGCTGTAATTTTTTTGTATAATTCCATTATGGACAACCGTGTCATTAGGTGGCAACTTTAAACAGAGATCTAGCTTTGTCAGGAGGTGGAGGTAGGTGGTCCCATCCTAGCCTATGGCTATAGGAGCTGTTGGTTTAACCTGCTGTCCATGTTGAAAGAAGTGCAGAACCCATTTTGTCTATCCTGCAGGTGCTCTCCAGCCTCTAGGTGACATTTTAAAATTACCTTCTACCAACATTGCTCTTATCTTTAGTTTCAAATGGAAAACAAGAGGACAGCTGTGCTTTCTTGGACAAGTCAACTTTGACAATCAAGGCACTCCTGTGGGATCACTTTCACTCCTTCTAGATGTGCCAGCCCTGAGGGTCCTGAGCAACCCAAAGATGCAGCATCAGTAGCAGAAGTCTCTGCAGGCAAAAATGTTTTGGAGTTTTGCACATCTGTCTTTGTTGGTATTACAGATGTACATTCTGCCATAAAGGAAGTGTCTGTATTTGGGTCCCTTTGGCTGTAGCTGTGCTTCTAACTCACAGCCACATACTGGTTCATAGAATCATAGAAACATAAAATAATAGAGTCATTTCAGTTGGAAGAGACCCTCAGGATCATCGAATTCAACAGTTAACCTAATATTGGCACTAAAACATGTCCCTAAGAACCTCATCTAAGTGCCTTTTTAACACCTCCAGGTATCGTGACTCCACCACTTGGCCAGGCAGCCTGTTCCAGTGCCTGGCAAGCCTGGAAGGAAGAAATTTTTCCTAATATTCAATCCAAACCTTCCCTGGAACAAATTGAGACCATTTCCTCTCATCCTATCTCTTGCTACTTGGGAGAAGAGACCAACACTCTCCCTACTACAACCTCCTTTCGTAGTTGTAGACAGCAATAAGGTCTCCCTTCAGCCTCCTTTTCTCCAGGCTGAACAGCCCCAGGTCCCTCAACTTCAAGCACTGTCATGCGGGAAGTTAATTGCTAGAAGAGTTCCAGTACTCACAGCTTGATTTTGGCCCAGGTCAATTGAAACCAACCACATAGCCTCTGGAGATTTGCACATGAGGATCATACCTAGAAGGAAATTCATGTGCAGACATGGGTTGGGGAGGATGATAAACCTGATCTGTGTAGAAGTGTTCTCTCTTTTCTTGGATCAGGGAAAAATTACTGATTTGTTTTATAGTAATGAAATTGTAGTATAGTAATACATTATTATTAAACTAAGTTACTAGCATAATAATACAAAGCTAAACTTATTTTATAGCTACTATAGTCATTTGATATGTCCCTTTAGTTTGGAAGCCTGTGTCTGGATATTGACCAGTAAAAGAGGCGTGAGAAAGTCAGAAAGAACAGGACTGGTACAGGCAGGTATTTCTCCAGTATATGCTCCAGACCCCACCAGCTGATGGCCCGGGGCATTCGTGAACCACTGGCTGTGCTGATGTATTGAAAATTCTTCCTGGTTTCTCGGGTCAGAGCACTGCAGAGTCATCCAGCTTCTGGAAATTTGCCTGTCCATGAAATTACATTTAATTGGCTGAGTTAACAGCCAAGTTCTATTTGACAGCCAAGCAGTACTTAAGCTGTGGAAAAAGCAGAGAAGGGAGATGTGCTGCAATCCAACAGGAATGTCATGTTATGAGGATATGTTTACCTTGGAGGAGCAGACAATATCTACAATGACCATTGGAGATTGTGTGGTGTATGTACACACAATAAAAAGCAGGTTTTGTCTAACGGTGCTAAGTATAGGTAACAGTAATAATAAGAAAAAGAGCACAAGTAAGCAAATAATATTCATTTTCATTTTACAGGCTGAGATCAGAGGCACAGCAACACTAAATGATTTGCCTCAGCTTGAACAGTAGGTGTTTGTACTGACTGGGAATTTCTCACCTCTACTTTTGCCCTAAGATTATCCTTAATCAGATTTGTAAGATTCAGACTACTTCACATGTTGACCATTGACACATAATAATTTGTAGGGAGACCTGTGAGTAAAGACTATGTCCTAATGTCTGACTGTGTAAAGGATCAGAAGATTTGTATGAATTTGCAGAAAGGATTTAAAAAATCATAGAATGAGGAGAGCTATATGAACTAAACCCCTAAATGCATTTTAAAGCTTAGGAAAGCAGGATATATTTGTAAATGAATATTAGCAACAAAATGCAATGACAGCAAAGCCCCCAAATCAGTCATCATATACTCATTTTAACAGACCTGTCAAAACTCCTAATTGAGGTCTCCCTTAGGACTCTTGTTTTCTACCTCGTTATTCCGATAAAGTGGACACCAATGAGTCTCTTAATGAGGATTAAACTGTAGGCATTAGTTGAATTTGCATCTCATATTTGCTATTGATGAGACCCTCCCGAAATATGCCACATACACTTGCCGGTTTCTCAGAATTCGAAATACTGTCTGAAAAATCTGGTGATAGACTACCACTTCTTTACCTAGCAATTGTCCAAAAATAAGAGATAAAAATCGTCTGGTTTGATAAATACAGCATTTTCCCATCCACAGTCCAACAGTGTGTCATATTGCTATATATCTGTCTTAAAAGGGACAGCTGCTCCAGGGATCTAGAAACACTCTTTTTAGTTTTTAACAGAAGCTAAAACTGAAACGGAAGCAGATGTTTGTGACTGTATCATGCGTCAGATAAGGCCTTCAGAGACTTTTATTTTTTTTAATCACGACAGCAAGTGTTTTAAGTCTCATTTTCCTTAAAGGAATTTTGATCTCATGCCTGACCCAAGAAATATGCTTTGTGTAAGTTCACATGACAGTTTCTTGCTGATGGTTTTAGTCAATGTGGGACGTAGCCATTAGGTTGTTCTGAAACCTGCTTACTGCCTACACTTACCAGAGAGCTTATCCGCTGCCAGGTGGGACTTTGCTCTTCTGTAACTTCTCCATTGTCATGATGCTAGTTGTAAGGTAGCACCACTGAAGTCTATGTCCACTGAAATGCCAGAAGCCTTCTAGGTCCTAGGAGAAAGAAGGATTACCTACTAGAAATAGGACAAAAAAAGAGGTTGCTTAGCATTCCTAAAACCTGCAAGTCCTGAATTAGTGTCTTAGTCAATTTATCCAGAGTGTTCAATAGACCTTAATTAGCACCCTCTAAATGAAATTTATGCCTATTTTGCAGAGTTATTCTGTGAACCAAGAAGCTCACTTCTTTCTAAGGACTTCCTTGCTTTTCAACGTAGACAAGGATCGACACTGACACTCCCAGCATCTTCTCCACTGCACTTGCTCAACTCTTATTTCTCTTCTTGCCTTAATCCAGTCATTGACATATGACAGCAGGTCAGTGAGACAATCAAACCTCCAGAAAAGATGGCAAATGTTCCTGCTCATATTTAGTGGAAAATGCACACATGCAAGTATGCATCTTTGTTAGTATGTGCATTTGGAGATATTTTTGCATTAATGTTTAAATTGGGAAAGACTCAATTATTTGGATTTTGGTGCCTAAGTTATCCAAACTCATTTACACCTGTACTACTAGATTTTATGCTTGCAGAAAACCTGTTTAATAACAACAGTGACAATTTTAGACTTTGTGATATCAGAGAAAAACTTGGAAATACCACAAGCATTCTCATGGTTCAGAAACCTAGAAGGAAAAATCTCAATATTTACTGTTGATTTAGTCATCTTGTTTAAGACATTCTCAGTGGGTGTATGCATGTGTGTGGCTTGACACACAGTCTTTTTAATGGTTGGGAGATAAAAATTTATTATTAAGTAATTTCCCTCACTTTTGCATGTCATGATCTACCAAATCTGAGCTGCAAAGCACATCTATAAATGCTCTTGTTATGGAGATAAGGTCACTGTTCCTAGTTAGGTTTAGATAGGAAATATGACACAAATTATAACCACAAAAAAGCAGTGAGACCTTTGAAAGCAAATCACAGATATCAGGCAAAACCAGAGGAAATTTAGAGGAAGACTATAGTCTTAGAGGCAGCATTTCCAAATTTTGGCATTCTTGCCCATAAGACAATATCAGAGAGCACCTTTTTTCTAAAACATTGCTTCTTTTGCCCATCCAACAACAGCAGCCATGGCCAGAATTCTAGTCTCAGTCTGCTGTGATGCCAAACTAGTTTCCACCTCACATCAGGGATTTCTGTCCAAAAAGCTTCCACCATACGCACAAAAAGAAGTGGAGATCATAGGTGGTGCTCAGATTTAGCCATCTTCTATGCAGCTCTTAGAGGCATTTTCAAAGCCTTGCTCAGTGTTTTGCTTTAGACAGCAGCTGGAGGGAATAGTGGCATTGGCAAAAACATTTTCTCCAAGAGGAGTCACAATCATTCAGCAAACTATTAAAGTTTGGGATTTTTTTTTTTTAATTAAGTGAAAATGGACGCATTGGAAAATGATTGTTCACTGTCTTGGTGCAGTAGTGAGGTGGATCAAGTAAAACAACAGGTCAGAGATTTAAAACAAACAAGAGGACGTCTCTCATCATACAACATGCAATTAACCCGTGGAATTCCCTGTTTCCAGACATTGCTATCAGATATTGCAGGCACTAAAACTTTAGACTAATTCAAGTGTTGCCTATACAACTCTGCAGAGAAGTTCATTAAGTTATATACAAACCATGATTTCAGGCTCTTGAAATCCCTGAGCTGTAAGGTATTGCAGGCAGGAGGAGAATTCTGAAGAAATACTGGTTTATGTTTTCCCATAGGCATTAAATTTTGGCTCCTACTGGAGACAGGATAATGGTCTGATCCAATACTATGCTTTTCTTTTCTTAAATATCAAAATGTTTCACTTGGCAATGTGCAACATTTTGTCTTCCCAGTCCTAATCTCCCAAATAAGATTTATTTTTAGATAAAATTTAAAAACAAGAAGGAAAAAATATATATATAACTTCTTTCTTTCTGATTGATTCAAACTGACTTTTCTTTGGATATTCTTTTTCAACATTGAATTGAAAAATCTGTTATTTGCAGTCAAATCTAAGATTTCCTTTACTTAGTTCAGTCAGTAAAACATTTGGACTTGAATTTAAGCAGGTTTGCATAATGACAGTCTGTTGTGCTTCTTAATTTGGGAATTAGGGAGTTTGGAGGAACCCTGCTGTTTACCAACTTCAGTAAAAAAAATCAGTTTTAAATTCATTTCAATGAGTTCTGTTTCTTCTCTTCCCCGTGGACAAGTACACCTCATATTATGTGGTACACTGGTTACACGGGCCACCCTAACTGAGAAATAACAGCTGAGATTAGTTTTCATAAATGTAGCAGGGACACTGATTTTCAGGTAAAAGCAGATTTTCCTGTTTGACTTCAGAGACCGGAGAGAATTTAACCTTGGTAAATGTTCTCAAAGCTAAATCATCTCTGGTTCAAGATCTCTTGTACCCCAGAGGCCCTACCTCTTCACAGGAGATGTCACAGCTGACAGTCCTGAGATGTGTTTGTTTGGGGATGGTAATAGAGGAATTATTTTAAGTGAAGGCTTTGACAGCTTGGAATTTGTGACTGCCCTTGGTGTGATATAAGCTAAACTTTCTAATAGTCAGTGCATTTCTGCAAAGCTTGTATTAATATCGACATGAAAACATTCCCTATTAGTCTTCAAAACGTATAACATTTTGAAGTTCAAGCATTAACAATAAGGCACTTAATTGCAATGTTCACCTTTTCATAAATTCTTTATTACTTTGGCAAGACATATCATATACAAGGCATTCCAGCCCTTCCACTTTTGGCTCTAACTGTAATAATTTAATTCAGGTGTGATGTCTCTCCACAGGGAATCTTCAGGATGGTCAAACAGATTTCCATGTGTACTTGAGAGGCTACAGGTGTGCACATGCACCTGATGAGATTTACAGAAGTTTCAAGATACTCAAACTCACTAAAATCCCTGGGATTTATCACTTAGATGCTTTAAAAAAAAAAAAAAAATCCTAATCTTGCTCTAATTAATCCACTAGCTGAGAGGCGTAGCATCCTCGTCTGTCACCTCTACTTGAATACTTCCGTGCAAATAAGCATAGAATAGGACAAGGGTTAATGGTTTTAAACTAAAGGAGAAGAGATTCAGGATAGACATGAGGAAGAAATTTTTTGCAATGAGGGTAGTAAAATACTGGCGCAGGTTGCCCAGAGATGTGATCCATTCCCCATCCCTGGAGACATCCCAGGCCAGGCTGGACGGGGTTCTAAGCAACCTGATCTGGGTGGAGATGGCCCTGCTCATGGCAGGGGTTGGACTGGATGAGCTTTGAAGGTCCCTTCCAACCCAAATCATTTTATGATTCTATGAAATAAGACACAGTTGTCAATGGTGAATGTCATTGTGCCTGACATCTTCTTTCTGAACAACTTCACACCAGCAGGACTAATCAGCCTATCGACATCAAGGAATTTTCAGTCACGACACCAAGGTTGGAAAAAAAAAATACTTTTGAGTCACAGGATGACACTGAAAAAGTAGTTGAATGAGCTTATCCCTACCTTACATTCCAGGAAGACATTTACAATAGTACCTACACTGAGTGGGATTTATCTGGCTACATTGCCATCACCTATGCATTGTCAAACCTTTTCAGTTCTATCCAAATTTACCCCAGAAAGATCACCACAGCCAAGGCAGATAGTATTTTCTAAAGGAGGTAAGAAGACATGTGCTTTGTAAGAGCATATTTATCCCCATTTAAAGAGGATGTGACTGTCTCAGAAAAAGACTCCTTCAGTTAAAAGTAGTGAATTTCACCCTGAATATCTTCACCAGTTTTCTGCATTTACTTAACACTCAGATCTAAAAGTCAAAGGTTGGTTGTAATCGGAGACTACTCTCTCCACTCCAGCTTCACTTTAAATACAGATTTTCAAGCTTTGCTCATCTCTTATTTACACATACGGAGATTACACTATAGTGACAAAGATAACCTCCATGTGACAGAGATAACCAATATCTGATGAGTATCATGCCTATAACTATTTATGTGTCTATATAAACATATATATATACATACCTATTACTGGGGCAGTCTAGCCTGGAGAACAGGAGGGGAGACTGTCTCGCTCTCTACAACTGACTGAAAGGAGGTTGTAAAACAGAGGGTGTTGGTCTCTTCTCCAAGTAACAAGTGATAGGATGAGAGGAAATGGTATCAAGTTGCACCACGGAGAGGTTTAGATTGGATATTAGGAAAAAATTCTTCCTGGAAAGGGTTGTCAGATGTTGGAACAGGCTGCCCAGGGAAGTGGTGGAGTCATCATCCCTGGGGGTGTTTAGAAGGTGTGTAGATGAGGTTCTTAGGGACATGGTTTAATGCCAGTGTTGGGTTAACCATTGGACTTGTTGATTTTGAGGCTCTCTTCCAACTAAAATGATTCTACGATTCTGTAACAATGAATTTTAGAATACCGGGTGTGTTTCCAAATGAGTCACTTTTGCTGGGGGATTAGTCTCTATAAAATTATATCTTTGACTTTTAAAAGAAGGAAAAAAAACACTTAATAAAACAATTAAAAGGGGCAGAGACTGCTGTTTGTCCTTCTGCAGGTATCTAGGAAGTCATGTATAGAGCCAGGAGCTCCCAGCCATCCACTTACCAGTTTTACAAGGCACATGACGCCTGCTAAGGAAACGAAGTTTCTACTGTATATTTTAGTCTGGGAAAAAAATCTGTCTCCAATGGTTTTGGACACCTTGTTACATCCCATTCAAAAATCTGTCAAGCAGGTAATGACAACTGGGACACAGAGGAATA
This sequence comes from Streptopelia decaocto, assembly GCF_964273445.1. Lineage (NCBI taxonomy): Eukaryota > Metazoa > Chordata > Aves > Columbiformes > Columbidae > Streptopelia > Streptopelia decaocto. The sequence continues at coordinate 116,104,603 of NC_138656.1, forward strand.
CTTCTCCAGTTCAAGAACAAGAAGACCCACATGGAAAATTTGCTGATTTGCTAAACCCTTTACATCTCCAGATACAGCTGTAGGTCACTGAGCATTTTACTGTAAACTATCACAAATATCAGGGCTTTTGCCTCTATGGGTTATTAAGTCAGACAGTTCATATCTGAAGAGTTCTCCTGTAACTTGGACACTGCCAATAGAGTAATCCTGAAATCTTGAGCTGACAGATGGAGCTGTATTTGGATTCATCCAAATGCAAGTTGCCTTGAGCTTTTAGTGGAACATCTTTTACAGGACACTTCAACCCAAACACTAACCACTTACATTTGCTATGAGTGTACTGATACATCTTACCTCAGAGAAGCAAGTAACATGTAGTTTTGTCTGTATTTTTTATTAGGGTAAATGGTAGCAGTAAAGATAGCCAGTCTAGAGACATATCCATGCTGGTGTTAGAATTAATATAACTATTCAGTGAGGCTGTGTACTCAAGGGGAAGGTGATTATCTTTTGCTTAAATTTCATAGTAAAGATAGTACTCAAAACGTACTCCCCAACTTAGTACTAATGAGACAGTAAGAAGATGTAGTGGCGAAGACTTTAGTACTGGATACCTATGTACTCTCGGAGCCTTTGTTAGACTCATACGACTCATGCTAAAGCCAGAAGCACCATGTTTTTAGTTTAAGCCTATACAGGTAGATGAAAACCACCATGGGGATGCCTGAAATCAGATCTCATATGAAGATGTACAGGTAACCTAACTGACTTCCGAAATCATGTTCAGTAGGAACAACACAAGAACATAGTCTGCAGTTAGATCATTTCAATCCCATCTCTACATCTTTCCTGCCAGAAATGTGCCTCCTGTAGTGTACTTGGAAATATGCAGAAAAGCCAACTATTTCACTTGGCAAAAACTCAAATCAACACAGTTACAGTGAGCAAAACTTCAACCCTTCTCCCCAAGACTGTCTAGAATAAATGTTCTTATACAATTTTCTTTTGGGAATAAAATCCTACCTCTACCCTGCAGGTATCCTTTCTCTCTTTGTAGTAGCATAGTCACTGGGATCAAATTTAAAATGTTCAAAACCCCAAATTCCTCAAAAGGTAGTGTGAAACTACACCTCACATGTCATTGCAAAAGCAAGCAAGCAAACTTTGAATTATTTCAGAAGTGACGTGTTCCTTCACTCTCACTAAAAGTTAGTTGTACAGCAGAAGTGACAGTGTGGCTAAAATACAGGGTTCTAAACACCCCAGTTCTTTTCCTAGCTTTGGCATAGAATTACACCCAGTCTTAACTCACCCTAAATTACCCACAGTTACACAACTTATCTGAGTCCTTGTGGTTTCCTAGATGATGAACAGAGAAAATAAAACTACAGAGTGAATGTTTATTACTATTTTTATTGTTATGCGTATTAATAAGCACATGCTTATTGATTAAATGTATTTTTATTAAGAAATAATTCTTATTAATGAATGCTTTGTAGGTGGGATGTATTATGACCTGGGGGTGCTGCCTATCTCTAGTTACAACAGAAGGAGTCCAGACGACCAATTTAGGCTTTATTCCTAACTTTAAAGCGGACAACTTTCAATGTGATGAATCCTACTTTTCTTTTTAAATGTGTGCAGTGACTACAATGTCAATGCCTCACCTCTTAGCAGCACTTCACACATACTTTGATGGAGGTTGATCACTCAAAACAACCACCGCGTTTCTTGCAGCTCATCCACTCCTCTAAAATATTAAAAACCTGCCAAACAAACTAGTTTTGTACTTATTCCGGCTGCTAAAATGCAATTTCCCAGGTCTATCTGAACTGTACCACTGGAGCACTAGGTGGCAATGTTGTTACAACGAAAACTCCTGCCAGTTCCATAAACCACAGCTGCTTTGTGCCACCAGAGATCCCAGCGATGCTTCGCTTGCAATGCAGCAGCTTTGAGACCTGTCACCGCTTATTTGGCGGTTGCATGACATCAATTTTGTTGCCCAGGTTTGCTCCAAGTGAAAAGTTGTTGGTTTGTTTCCATTTTCATTAAAAAGCAAACAAAGATGAAGATCTGACATTTAGCCCAAATTGGGTCTTCCCCACAAAATTTCCAGTGGGTTTGGGGAATACTGAATAGGACATAAAAGAATGAGCTGGCTGTCCCACTAGGATGGGGTTCAACCATCTCACATGGGGAGGTGAGAATTCAAACCTGACTCTAATAATACGGGTGGGATAATCAAAATGCTTCGCTTGTAACTTCCCTTTTCTTTAGATACTACTTCCAGTGAAATCAAAGACAAAATTCCTGGGTATAAAATCCAGGATGTGGGCAGCTTTTTTCAAGATAAGTGCTTTTAAAGATAAAATAGCCAATGTAAGTGTGCTACAACTAGTAGTTAAAACTCAAGACAATTAATTGGTATTATCAGGTCATGATTATGAGGGTTCTCTGCATATTATCAGTATTTACTTTAATCCACTTTAATATATATTATCATAAACTGTGTGAGTCACATCTATGGGTACCAATAGGATAAGCAACAGTTCTGGTCTGAGCTTACTCCATCACTACAAGGACCATAATGAAGACTCAGGTTTTAATTCCTTTCTGAAGAAAATGCTGCATCCTGATGACAGCAGTTGTGACCAAGAGCAAAAATGTTCACACTACAGAAAAACCACCCTCACTTCCCAGGGAAGGGGAGTGAGCTGCATGATCTCTCAGGGCTCCTGCATTTCTCCTGATCTATGAACAGTTGGATCCCACCATGGGTATTGAGCTAAGCCACAGTGTGAGCATCTTGGACTGTACCAGAGTTACACAGTGTAGTCTCTTTTGCCTCTTTGTGGCAGTTGGCATCCCCCAATGAGATCTGGAGCTTTCAATGGGGCAGTTAATGGCTCTTCAGCACCTTTTGTGCCCTACTGTTCCTGTCCTCAGGGTGCACCCCGGGGCACATTGAATCCACGTTCAGCTCCCCCCATCTGAGGGATCAGGAGGGATAGCAACTCAATCCAATAGACAGGGTCCTCAGACAAGGAGGTGCCCAGGCCCAGAGAAGATTCTGGACCATGCTGGTAATGACCACAACCAAACCTGACCAGGATATAAAATGGGGACCTCACTAAAAACCCGCTTTGAATGATCTTCTCGGAGCAGAAGGTCTGTGAATGAAGCCCTCCGCTTATATTGGGACCCCATCTAAGGAGACTTCCTGGGACTGATTGCCCTCCCCTTCTCCTCGGTGAGTCTTTTCCTTCTGGGTATATCCTTGAGTGAGCCCTTGCCCACTCTGGGCAAGCAATTAGTTCTTCTGGGTGCCCTTGAGGGAAAGGTGTCTCTTGTTTTTGTGAGTGAATGCGTGTGGGTTGTGGATCCTCATTATTTTTATTTGGTTGTACAGTAATAATATCCTCAATTGGTATCCGCACCCAAGTTTTATAATCATGCCAGAGTGAGGATTAATTTTGGATAAACCCTGTTTGTTTCTTTGCTAACCAGTTCTGGCTAAAGCAAAGTCTGTTTGGAGCTTACTGCCTACCTAACTTGACTTTTGGGGTGCCTCCGTGACAGTCTTCTCAATGATGCACAATGATGGTCTGCCACAGTGCTCGGGAGGATTCCAAGGTGCATCAATGGTATGGCCAAGGGTCTAAACAACCTGCCTACGTATTTGCCCTGTATGGTGCCTTTGCTGCTGATTGTGAGCAATATTATGTCAGAGTTACTTATTCTATCAGCTTTTGTTATCAGCTAAGTTGTTTTACTCCATATCTTACACAGAGGTCATCTGCCAGGTCAGGTTCTAGAAGAGATTCTCACAGTGTGCGTTTCCTCAGAGTATTAATTATACTGCAAAGCCACAGCAATATTGCAAAGTAGTGAAATACAATTTTATCTGACTGGAAGAACAGGAGAAAATTACAGGTATTATTCACAGTGTGTACTAAGGAGACATTAGAATTACTCTCAGGATTTGTTTGGGGAGGTGATGAAGAGATTAATCTTCATTATTTTGGTCCTAAAATGTCTTTGAAGTCTTATATAGTTTATACATAAGTCTAAATAAGAGTTTCACATCAGTATGTGTACTCGAATGTGTGAGCTTGTTCCATGTCCTTATACTTGAAATGCTAAATGCAGATTTTCTTGAAGTTTTTCAGTGGGAAAAAAAAATAAGTAAGTCTGCTGTTCCAAAAGGCAAGTATATTTTTCTTTGGATAACTCTCAGTTTTAAAGACATTTTTTAGCAAAAAAATGCTATTAGAATTTTTTCCAAAAATATGGAAATTTAGCTACTTTGGGTAGAATTGGTTTTCTTTTTGAAACAGCTCATAGGTCTTGACTTTACAAATTATACAAACTTGTCAAGATGTGAGCTGCCTCAAAAGGTTTTTCCTGCTTTTCCCCTGTCTTTTCTGACCACTTTATCTTCCCCTTCCTAATGCTTGCACTCTTCTGCAGTGAGTCAGAGCAGGGACATTACCTGTTTGAATGCAGTTTTCTTGTTTGTTGGGATAAATCCATGGTCTGGTGACCCAGAAAGACAGTGTGACTGGAGGTGGGCAGAGCTGAGCAAACTGCATTGAATTGGCTTGAGCAGGCACTAAAACAGCTTTCCTCATTCTGGAAAATTCTCTTTGATGGATCTAATTCTTTATTTTTCAATGGCCCTTATCAAAAAGAAAAAAGATAAAAACTGCTAAAGAATAGTTACCTGCCCTGAGCAGTTTTATGGGAATGGATTTCACGTTTTGGTTTGGTCTGTGGGTTGTTTTGTTTTTGGTTTTGTGTTTGTTTGTGTTTTTTTGTTGTTGTTGGTTTTGTTTTGTTTTATTTTCCCTTAATATACCATTCCAGCGTAGGAAGGGAACAAATAAAAGGTTTTATTAATACCATGGAAACAGCAGATCCTTTTTCTCACCCAAAGCCATCCATTTAGATTGGAATTAAATGAGAAGGGTGAAATGAGGGATTCTTTTCCTGTTTTTTAGCCATGTGATCATACATCAGCTTTGACAACACAGTGAAGTTTTGCTGATATCTCAGGAAAAATCAGAAGCAGCTAAAAGACAGGAATTTTAAAGAAGCGAAAAGATGTGCATTTCTGGCCTTATTCATGTTTCATTAGCTTCTGGCACAGTAAATTGCCAAGACCAGCAAAACCAGTTGTTCTTTCTCTCTTTTAATGCAAATTTGGGGGAAAAAAATGTAATATCAGTGAAAAAAGTGGTACCCAAAGAACAGACTGGGCTTAGCATTTTCAGAAGCATCAGATAGGACAATTCAGAGTATGTGTCCACCATCTCCCTTTCCACACATGTTTATGTTCTCATACTTCCCTTTAAGACAACTTATTGATCAGTTTTTAAAAGCATATTCTTGCCATTAGATTCTCCAGGTTTTCATACTCAATAAATTAGAAATTAAGACGTCCACCAGCCAGGATGAAGATGTGAGAAAGTCTACAATGGAATTCATTCAACATGTGCTGAGATCAGTGCAGTTTGGATGATCCCTTTTTCTCGGAACATGCCCTAGTGTGAATTTCCAAAGGCTGTTGGATGCTGAAACATGTGGTTGAAAATTCAAGTCTTTTTGAAACCTCTCTACACTTCCAGGTACCAAAATGTCTCTGACCTGGTCCCAAGGATCACAATGAAGTGACAGACAGAAAAATATCCCAGTAACCTCCAAACCTTCCTTATTGTTTCTAAAATGTGTGCCTTTGTAACTCCTAGGTGAAAAAATTGGGGAAAGGCAATGCCCTCTCTCCTTACTTGTGGAAGACACTGTAGCTCAAGAGAGGCACTTTAAAACTCACAGAGCTTCCGTTACATAAGCCATTTATAATTCCTTTGTGAATTATCTCCTGTATTCTTAACTGAATCCCTTAGGAAGGATCCTGGTGGAGAAATTTAAGGTTGAAAATAAGCACATGAGCCCAGTCAGAAACCCTGGAGCTGGATAAGTCAAGCAGATCATCAGAGCAAGTGGAACAATCCTGAGAAACACCAGCATCTCTGGAAAGCCTCTAGCTGGAATGTAAGAGAGAGTTTTTTGGTTTTCTTTGACATTTTAAAAAAGGACTTTCCCCTACCCCATGCCTTTGCACTTCCTTCCCATTAATAATTTTGTCTCCAAAATGTTTAATGAAATACTTTGGTAGACAGTGGTGTTTACCAAAACACATGACCAAATTTATTTTTTTTTCATTTATTTAAACTAAAAACTCCCATTAGGAATATTTCTATCACCATTTCAAGACAGATGTTTAAAAATACATACTCTTTTGTTTGTTCGTTGTTTTGATTTGTTCTGTTTTGTTGAAATACCAGATCATGAATGATTTTAAACTCAGTTGTGTCTGAACTGGAATGGTGACACAGGGACCTTTAGGCTGTACCCAGAACTGTCTGGTAGGAGGAACACAGAGGGAAATAAAGTTTGGTGCTCTGCTATGTAATATGGTGCCTAAATTAAACGTGTGTAAGAAGTGGAAAATGAAGAGTGGTCTAAACATGGCTCTTTGCAATGAAATATAACCCAACCCTCAGCCCTTACAATCACACAAGAAGGAAATGAAATGAAGAAGAGCAAAACCAGCAATGCAGATTATGGTGCTTCCAATTATCCCATGCAAATTGCATGCTGAAAGTTGTTGAGGTGTCCTTACACATCTTCAACCTAAGTGGGGTAATGAAGACAGGTGCTTTCATGACTTCCCTCCCATGAGTATTTTATCCTCACATGCCTGCTCTGAAAGGCTTTTCAGCATTACCTTGTATCTGAAGTAGCCAATTAAGCTAGTGCTAGTTGAGTGTAAATATCCCTCCCAGATCGGAAGTGTTTCACACCTCTACACAAGCTGTATAACAAATGTGGGGCAAAGGAGTTGTCAGGGCCCTGGCATCCAGTGGAAACATCTTTCAAGCAAGCAGATGAAATTACTTAATACATTTTACTGACTAGTTTTGTAACTCCATTCTCGGGGAGGTAAAGGCACATATTACCGTGAAAGACACCATTTTACTGCTGCTTGCATCCAAGACAGTCTTTTCAGGCTGGCCTTAGGCTCCATAAAGCCTGCATCTCTTTGTTATAACTGTTAAGGCAAAAATTGTCTGCAAGAAAGCTGTTAATTCTGGCAGAGTAAGTTGGGAAGTTTAATGTCATAGTGTAGCATAAGACAGTAATTATATGAAGAAAAAATAACTAACTCTTTTTGTGTAAATGGTGTTGTGTAGCCTTTCAAAGAAGCAGATATGTAGTCCATGTCTTACCCCAGACTCATTCAGGCAAAAACCTTAACCTTTCTGTTCCTTTCAAAACCATAAATCCTGATAGGATTACATGCCAAGTTGATTTAAAGTGGTTGCTTAATCAAAATAAAGAGTTGACTCCAAATTTCAGTGCTTTTGTAATGTTCTGAAGCAAGATACAATATGCTTTTATGGACAAAATGAGAATTTTCACTCTTCCAATTTCAATTGTCAAGTTTAGTACTACTGATATTATGGGATAAGCAGCCTTTTATTTGGCTCATTGATTGGTCTGTTTGGGTTTTTTCCTCTTAATTTTTTTTTTAAGGAAATAATGGATTGCAGTAAATAGAATTCACTTGACATCCTTTGGAGTTTCTGTCCCACCTGAACAACAGTTTGGGTCATCATGTATAATTCAGTAACGAGGCTTACCCAGACCTGACCAAGGCATAGAGGGCTAAGCCCTTCATTCTTTGGGCACTCAAGATTTCCATGGAAGCACTAAATGTCAGATTCAGCCCTCTGTAGCAAACATATGTCAATACACAGATGGCCCCAACAACATCATTTTCCCACAGATACTCACTTGATATGTTTAAGCAAACCCTCTTTTATTTGTCCTCAGACCTGTTTTTGTTAACCCAAATATTCCGGCCAATTTAACCTGCAGGCAGAAATTTTTCACTGAGGAAGACACGTAGATACAACAATGAAAGGAGACCAAAAAAAATCAGCTGGGAAGAAGATTAGTGAGCCAGATGGACAGACGGACTGATAGTTTGATATGCAGAAAGAGCTTCCTTGGAGTGAATTCAGGGGGATGTTCAGAACACAGATTATAGCTTATAAATGGGAAGGGTTCAAAGTGGGAACCTGGTATTCCAAGAAAGGCTTGTGTAGGCTGGAAAACAAATGTATGTGTGACACTTAAAGGTTTTTTTTTTCTCCAGAAATTTCTCTTTTCCCCTGAAAAGTAAGGATTTTAGCTAGAAGATAGATATAGATGAGATTGAGACACACTAACAGGATCATCACTAGGAGGATGAAGCACCCCCTGGATGTATCTGCCTCCACAGACCAAGGAAGAAAAGCCAGGTGACTGGTATGAAGGATTATCCTTTATGAGACCCAGGTAAAACACTGCCAAATCAACTGTTGAAGGACATTTTTGGCATTCTTGGCATCCTGCAATTCACCGCAGGGGATAAAGGACAGCCTTGAAGGAAAAGCACTTGTGCTACTGAAGTGTCATGGCAGTGTGGAGGAAATCACAGGGTCAGAGCTGTGAGACAAATTTAAATTGGACTAACTCTGCTGGAAATGGTACCAGGTGGGTCATCTGGCCTCAAGAAACAAAAGTAAAAAGGCATGATTCTGTTGTACAGAAACTAGAGCATTTTATCAACACCTGGCTGTGGACGAGTCTTTGTCATTGATAAATTTGCAGAGAACTTAAACAGGCCCAGGACATGATTCATTCATTCTTCTTCATCAAGTTCCAGTGCACAGGCCAGTCCAGCATCTCTGTATCATATACTGTTATGTAGATATATAAACACTAGAAATTCTCCAGGCACAACATAGTCAAAGACTATGTTTTCACTGAAGATTTCAACATCTGAAGAATTGTATTCCTTCCCTGTCATACTTATGAGACTTGTAGGAACTGTCAGATCTTTTTCTCTGACTCATTTTTATGAGTATAAATGAGAATTGCCAGAAGACACTGTATCAGTGCAAGATATAGAAGAGGGGTCATTTAGGCAAGTCTTTTGGTAGCTTATTACATTGACTAATCTATTCAGTAATAGATTATTGCCTGTAAATATTGAAACGCTTAAAAGTCTTTATCTCTCCCAAATACTCTATCAAACCCCTGTTATTGAGTTCTGAGCAGTTCACTGAGATTTCCCCTTTCAATACCCTGTTGGCTCTCCTGCCCCTTTATTTATTGTAGATCTGTGCCAGTATTTTGTGACCATCAGAATTCTTGGTCCTTCACTCGGTGTCCTCTGCCTTTCCATGGGCCTGGATCCTCAAGGACCCTACACGTTTGTACCCCGCTTTGCTCTCTTATCCACATGTCCTCCTCAAACATTCTAACGTCTGATCTAATATAGGCTCATCACACCTCGATGCTGCTTCAGACTTGGCTCCTGCAGGCAGCGAGAATGATATCCATGGTGTCAATCAGCATTGCCCTATTGCTTTCAGTACAGCTACCTCCAATTTACACCAGCTGAGGATTCAGCCTTCTGCTGCCAAAAGTACTAATGATTTTGCAGAAATATGGGTCTCTTCCTCTCTTCCGCTTTTTTTCCTCCCAGCATGAAAGATCTAATTACAAATTGCTGAAGGCTTGCTACAAATAAATAAAAAAACAAATAAATAAAAAGAGAAGAAGAAGAAAAAAAAGATACCCTTTTGATTCTGCATTTTCTGATACTAATTTACTGAAAGGAATTGGATTTGTATTTTCACCCAACTAAATATTTCTTCTGATGTATACTGAGCACAACTATTCAGTAAAATATCTCCATTAAGAGTTTTTAAACTTATTTTCACAGTTGTGAGTTTGTGAGTTCATTCAGGCTGATGTTACTGGGTATCAGTATTATGAATGACAGCAACATAACCATGGTGTAATGTTAACAGAACCATCCAGCCTGGCTTTCTGCTCTCTGGAAATACTAATTACCTTACCTCCCAATAGCTTCAATCTAGTGAATGGGATGCGTGCCATATTTTTATTTGTTATGATTATATTAAGGATGACAACACAGCAAAGGCTAAAGGCTACATTCATACTGGTAGGCCCAATACTGTGAGGGCCTTTTCCCTGCTCCTGAGGCCAGCTGCATCAGGGGCTATTTCTGATTTCTCTTTGGAGCCCCTGTTGATGTGTGTCCAGATAAAGCCAGTTGGGTCATGAAACAGGAGTGTCTGCTTTGTGATGCTTGATGGACCAAAACATCTCACAAACAAAGGAACTACTGGAAGTGGGGGAACTGCTTTTATTTGATGATGTTGATGTGCGTAGTATGGGGTTGAAGGACACCAATTTGGGATTTGAAGTCCTAGTCCCCTAGGCCCCATTTTATCTTCAGGAAAATAATTTTCTGGATCTAAGCCTCAGCAATGTGTCCAAGGTATGAAAGCTTTAGGCAGAGCCAGGAATGGAGGCAGTGCTGCCTGACCCCCATCTCACTGCCATGATGAAGACCACCTTCACTGTACCCCAAGCACTCTGGTTACTACAATCAGTGGCAGTTGCAATGTGCTTTCCCAGAAAAATAATCAGCTTGAACTGTTCCTCTAGCACTTCCAATCATCTGAGACCTGGACAGCAGACACCTCTGTTTGGACATGAACAGATTGAGGCAAGGCTGCGATGTCAGCTCACGGGTCAGGATCGAGGTCCAGACCAATAGTGCCCATGGCCAGGTGCATGCAAGGCTGTGGCATGGTGGGGCTATAGCTCATGTGGGATCCCACCACAACAGCCCCAGCTCAAAGCAGAATGAACAGCTGGCAGAATAATCAGCCCTGGCTGACCCCATAGAGGAGGGGTGTCAAACCCACTTACACTGGGGACCACATCAGCCTGGTGGTTGCCTTCAAAGGGCCAAATGTAATTTTAGAACTGTATAGGGCTGTCTTACATTTAAAGGAAACTTAGAGCCCTGCCTACAGCCTCCACAGAGAAGTGAACAGCCCTCATCTGTGCCATTTACAGCCTGACCCAAAGTCTCAGTTGCCAGACCTCTGCGGTGGAGGTCCCTTATAGTGTCTATGGGCCTTATGGCCGTCCAATGGTACCTATTTTACTGAACTGAATATAAAGACACAAAAGAGTAATTATTTTCCCTTTGGAAAACTTACTTCTAGGCATTTAAAGTTAAGAGACAAGAACCCAATCCTTAGCCTCAAATACAAGTAATTCTCACAAGAATAACAGGAAGAATGACAAAAACAATGAGACTACATTGGCCTAACTCCTGACCTTATTGAGGGAAAACTCAAGTGCAGAGGGTGCCCAGCCCAGCCCCTTAAGGGCTCAGATACTGAAGAAGGTACAACGGCCCTGAAACTGAGCTCCTGTCAGATGCCTCCAAGCCATCTGTCACTCCATCACAGAATCACAAAATGTTTGAGGTTAGAAGGGACCTCTGGAAGTTGTTTTGTCCACCCCCCATGCTCAAACAGAGCCACATAGAGCAGGTCATTGAGGAACATGTCCAGTTGGGTTTTGAATATCTCCAAGGGTGGATGTTCTGCAATCTCTCTGGACAACCTGTGCCAGTGTTTGAATGTCCTCATGCAAAAAAAAATGTGTTTTAATTTGTGACTGTTGCCTCTTGTCCTGTCACTGGTTGTTACTAAGAATCCGTCTCCCTTGTCACCAGCTATGGGGCTGGAAGCAATGCAGATGTACCAGAGGGATTGAAGGTGATGAGTGCTACTGAAGGGCACTGTAGATGACTTCAAATTGAGGCTATGCTAATGTGGAGATGACCAAGAATGCAATCCCATTCCTTACTCTTACCTGAAAATAATATTTCCTCTTTCCATAGCAGAACTTAAATTTAACCAGCAGTCTGGAAGTCACAGAATCATCAGCCTGCACTGGAACATCTTCCACCCCTATCCTCTGTTACTTACAGTGCACCTTCTGTAACCAGCTGGTACTGGAGTAAAAATATGAATCCTGTGCACATCACTAGAAATCCTTCTACCTTTTTCCTGTAGGCATGAGACGACAATTTTCTTTTTTCTATAAGGTATATTTCCCTTTAACTTGTACAGTCACCCTTGTAAGATGCCAACAAAACAAAGGTGTAGAATTGCAGATATATTTTCATAAATACAAAGGACAAAATACAGCAAAGGTGATGGTAAAGTGGACTCAGAGAAGACAGAGGAAACAGTATGTGATTCAGCTGCCTATGCATATGAGCCATAAGACATACAGTACACCTAAGCCCTTCTGGAGATGTGACTCACGGCAAAGAAGGATATTCTAAGGCATTTCTGATAGCTATAGTTGCTCCTGGCTGGGCAGTTGCATTGCACATTGTGTGTCTCAGTCTTAAACTGAACCCAAAAGTCTCAGCAATCAATATCAGCCACCAAAATTGTGTGGGGAAAAAAACAAACAAAACCCAAACAACAACATTATGTCTTCTGAAAAGAATTCTATTGAAATTTATATGATTCAGCATCACCCCAGACACCAGCATGGTGCTCCAAAGTCAGAGTAAAACACTACCAGTCACAAATGTTAACAAATTTGATTATGTATTTGTTTCATATGGTAGGTTTCAGGTGGCTAACTATAGGCATGCAGCACTGTTTGAGATACCCTGAGATATATGCACAGGGTGGGCTGGCCTGACATAGGGCTTACGGGAGATCCACTTATTTATCAAGAAGAATCATCCTCCCAAATGCCACTGAATTAAGGAAACTGAATGGTCTCTTCAGTGCCCACTTCTTTGAATGGCTATGCAAAGAGCAGGGACATGGAAAATCTTGTCAATACCTTTGTCTTATAAAGCTGTCAGATCTCTGTGGAACAAACACCTGGAGACAGTTCACCTCCTGCTAAGAAAAGTTTGTCTGTGGTTAATCAAACCACCCAGACTATCTGTACGGAAACCAATAGGTTTCCTTATTCCTTAGCAGTGAGTCTGCTCTTTCCAGCCCCTGAACATGTTTTGGTTTAGCAGATCATTGCTCATCCTCTTATGGTTTACAATGCAGGTCATGAACCTGGAGTGTAGTATTCCAGCACTTACGTTTTTCAAGTGCTACTCATGTAGCATTTTAAGCAGAGTAAATACTCAATTAGAAGACTCCCAGTACAATGCTATGTGACAGGGAAAACTGGAAAAGTAATTGCATTTGTTTAATTTAAGTAATCAAGTGGACAAGGGTATCCAGACCTTTCTCTTACCCTTATTACTTGTTTCAATTTTTGTTGCTGGTATTTTTCTTCCTGTTTAATAGGCAAGGCAGCTGACAACTGAATTAGTACTCTTTCCTTAGTGTGCCACTGGCTCATGACAATAGCCTTAGGGGTAAGATATAGATAACTGAGAAGTTTTCTCACTGTTGTGATACATTTTTTCATATGGTTAATAAGGCAATTGAAATGACATTCTGTCACAGTGGTACAATTCAGTGAATTTGTGATTTCCCTTGTGTTGCCACTAGGAGGAGATGCCCAGTATTAATATCTTCCTCTCTTTTTCTTGGAAAACATGTTTAAAGGATATGACAGTCTGCAAACTAAAGCATCCTTTAGTGTTGCTAAGGATTAGCTACTGTTTATTATCACTAATGGGAAAAGGCTTAGGGCTGAACTGTTGTTGCTCCACTGTGGATTTCGTTTCAAAAGCCTCACAAGAGTGCCCTTATATTCCAATCAGCGACTTCAGAAAAGAAACACAAATAAGAGAATCATTGGCAATTAAACCGAAACAATAATAATGGCCACATCTGTGTAAAAAGATACTTAGCAAATCTCTTATAAGCAATTACATAGTCTTTCTTACAATAAAGCCTATCAAAGCATTTTGGGCTTAGTTCATTTCTGAAATAACTCCGTTAAGGTCCTGATGCCAAATCCTGCTATCGTTGCTGTTAATTAAGGTATTTGCACTGAAGGCCAGATCAGCTGAATGCCCTGCTCAGTCTATTTGCATGAAGATGCCCTGTCCTGAAAGATGTGAAAAGCAAAGTTAGGGACTGGTGCTGAGCACCTTGCAAGAACAGGACTTTTAACAGCAAAGGTCTCCATCAGTGCTACACACTATTCTAATATGGTAATTGATTATTTCCCAAAGGCGTCTGTACCAGCAGCTCAGATTCATATAAAAACATTGCCTTAGTTCAAGCGCCTATCACAGCTATAGTGACTACAAGTGAAAGAGTGAATTGGAGTGGCAAAGACTGCCCTGTACATAATGGATGGGCAATTTCCCAATGGCGAGACAAAAGTGGCTTGTGTATTTATGCACTGCCACATATTGTTCAAGTGGTACATGCCTCTAGACATACTGACTGTGCTCGAAGGGCTCCAGCTTGCGTGTTGCAGGTCATTAATCTGATCAGTATCTAAGTGTAGGGCTTTCAGTTGGAGCTTTCCTTACTGCAGGTCATTTGAAGGCACATTTAGCTAAGAGCTTCTGAACTGTTTATTGGAAAACTCCAAGGACATAGATAAAACGGTAGAATTTTCTCTTATTATCATTCTTAAAATTGAAGTACAGTATCTGCATACATGGGTGTTTCTTTATTGCTTTACTAGTGTTCACAATTTTCAGAGACCTCAAGGCATATCAAGGATAAGAGGGTCATTAGGGGCAGTCAACATGGCTTCACCAAGGGGAAGTCATGCTTGACTAACCTCATAGCCTTTTATGAGGACACAACGAGGTGGAGAGATGATGGCAGAGCGGTGGATGTGATCTACCTTGACTTCAGCAAAGTATTTGACACAGTCTCCCACAGCATTCACACAGCTAAACTGAGGGAGTGCCATCTAGACGGTCGGGTAGTGAGGTGGACTGCGAACTGGCTGAAGGAAAGAAGCCAGAGAGTCGTGGCCAATGGGGCAGTCTAGTTGGAGGTCTGTATCTAGTGGAGTGCCTCAAGGGTCAGTACTGGGGCAAGTATTATTCAATATATTCATCAATTACTTGGATGAGGAAATAGAGTGCAGTATCAGCAAGTTTGCTGATGACATGAAGCTGGGAGGAGTGGCTGACACACCAGAAGGCTGTGCTGCCATCCAGAGACCTGGACATGCTGGAGTGTTGGGCAGGGAAAAAATTAATGAAATGTAACAAGGGAAAGTGTAGAGTCTTACATCTGGATAGGAACAACCCCAGGTTCCAGTATAAGGTGAGGAATGACCTATTAGAGAGCAGTGTAGGGAAAAGGGACCTGGGGGTCCTGTTGGACAGCAGGATGACCATGAGCCAGCACTGGGCCTTTGTGGCCAAGAAGGTCAATGGCATCCTGGGGTGGATTAGAAAGGGTGTGGTTAGTAGGTCAAGAGTTTCTCCTCCCCCTCTACTCTGCCCTGGCGAGACCACATCTGGAATATTGTGTCCAGTTTTGGGCCCCTCAGTTCCAGAGGGACAGGGAACTGCTGGAGAGAGTCCAGTGCAGAGCAACGAAGATGGTGAAGGGAGTGGAGCATCTCCCTAATGAGGAAAGGCTGAGGGAGCTGCGTCTCTTTAGCTTGGAAAAGAGGAGACTGAGGGGTGACCTCATTAATGTTTATAAATATGTAAAGGGTGAGTGTCATGAGGATGAAGCCAGGCTCTTCTCGGTGACAATCAATGGTAAGACAAGGGGTAATGGGTTCAAACTGGAACACAAGAGATTCCGCTTAAATATGAGAAGAAACTTCTTCTCAATGAGGGTGACAGACACTGGAACAGATTGTCCAGGGAGGTTGTGGAATCTCCTACTCTGCAGACATTCAAACCCGCCTGGACACCTTCCTGTGTAACCTCATCTGGGTGTTCCTGCTCTGGCAGGGGGATTGTACTGGATGATCTTTTGAGGTCTCTTCCAATCCCTCACATTCTGTGATTCTGTGATCTAGAGTGTTAATGTTTCTCTCCATCTTTGAGTACCATCACATGCTCAGACAAATCCTTTAGGAATAGTCTGTATTTATTCAGTCTTATATCATTACATCTCAGCTTGCATTCTTTACACAGGCTCATATTCATTTTAGCTGCTTTATTCTTCCACTCTGTGACCTCCCTTGCTTGTTACAGGCAGTAGGCTTGTTTTTTTAGCCAAAAGCCAGTAGAAACTGGTGTAGGGGGTGGAGAGAGACAATGGTGTCAAGCATTCAGAGGGTCCAACTTAATGGAAAACTTCACCTTTACTAAATTACATACCATGACCTCTTCCCAGGAGGTGACCTAATGTCCCAACTACAGGGACTTGATGATTTTAAAGGTCTTTTCCAACCCAAATTATTCCATTCCATGATTCTATGATCTCAAGGCCAGATCTTGCTCTGCAAGCTGAGGATTGTGAGTTAGTTACCCAATACAGATATAGTCATGTAGATATGCTGCACACAATTCATGGGTGTTCAATGCCACTTGAAACATCTACTGCTGATCCCTTGCTCCAGAAGTGAGTGGGTCACCTGGAACTCTGTGTCATACCCGGTCATCCTTCTAGATGACCTGGATACCTTGCAGGGTCTCCTATTACACTGGGCCCCACTGTATTGGGGTTTGCCTACTTAATCTATTTGTGCCCTTGTCTTGTCCTTATTTTGGTATTATAAACCTCTCGGCTTCATGCAAGATTGTAGCTGAGTAGTTTAGAGGCAGGAACTGATAAACTCTGAGTATTCCTGGAAGGAACAAAACTACATGCAAATTCCACCACATTTTTTAATAGTGTCATTGAAATAAAGCATTAGAAAAGAGGAAACATTAAATGACTTGGCGTAGACTTTTCTTTTTCAAGTTAAATGTTTGAACTTCACATGTCAGAGGAATGTTTTATTTTAAAATCAACTTACATTTTTAAAGGTAATAATAAAGAAGCAATAAATTAGCCCAAGATACTTTGCTATTTCAGCTCTTACTGACAGGAGCCATGATTGTAGAAGTAGGTATGCACAATTTAAGACTAAGGTCTCTCTTCACCTTTCACACATTGCTCAGGTGCTGAGAATAACACATGCACATATTTTTGCAGGATTGGGACCCAGCTGAGAAATATCTGATTTTATGTATTTTGAAGCAATGAGTGTATGAATAATACATCTGTAGGCCTGAAGATTTAATGGCATGTTTGAAACATGACAGGTTGAATGCAGGGTAGTGCAGAGCAAACAGCAAATTTCCAGTAACTTAAAGGAAATGTAGAGTTAAAAAATGAGACATGAAGGTCTAGATAATGTTCAGTGATTCTTACTATTTAAGAAGAATCAAGTTTGTGAAGCCATATAAATGAAAATTCAAAAAACTAATGCTTTGTTCATGTAACTAGCACTGTGGACCTCAGCATCAGGGACCAATAACAAAGTTGATTGGAAGGAAAGACCTCCAAAACTGGACTTGGCTATCTGTTGTAAAAAGTTACACACATAATGAGGTTTTCTATTTTGATATTTTCCCTGCAGCACTCTGCACTGTTGTTTTGGCCTCAGAGCACTAAAAGGGGCTTTCTACTTTCCTCCTAGACACTGAAATCTGATCTAAAATATCTTTTTCTGCTTTTAATAAGTTTCAGCAGCACCCATGGAAGTGTAATTGTAATCGGGAATGAGTGAGACGGTGGGAGGTGATTTTGTTTTTCTGCATGGTGCAGGAGCTTTTGCCCTTCAGTGCAACCCTCTCACTGCCATCCTGGTGTCTGCAGTCCCTAGCACCCAGGAGCACCTCCAGGAAGAGATGGAGCTGGATGGGCTCCTTTGCACAGGGAGTGCTCCGATAACTCTTATTTTCACAGAAAACATTAAAAGCTGAGAGTAGTATCCAAGCCTGTTAAAGGCTTGTTCCAAAAATCCTCCCAGTCTTTTTTCAATCAGAATTCATTAATAAAAAAAGAGCATTCATGAAGGGTTTATCATGACGACTGTGGACATTGGGAGCCAGCATAGATTAAATTATTTTCTTAGACCTCTACAGATGATAAACTGTCTCTATCGAATATGTATATCTACTTTGCAGGTTAAGTCAAGATTTGCTGTCATCCACAATGGCTGTTCAGATGCACAAAGGCCTTAAAGAAAATAAGCTCAAGATCTATCTTAACATAATAACAAGCTTCTACACTTTTATATTTTATTGTACCTTAACCCAACAGAGAAGACAGGTGGTATTCTAACATTAAAAATCTGTTTCCCCTCAGCCTCTTTCTATCTCTATAAGAAACTGTTGACAAGTCTTTAAAAAAAATAGACAAGATCAAATATATCCAGAGCATTTTAAAACATAAAGGCCTTATGAAAAGCTGAAAGTCTACAACACTTTTGCAGAAATAAAATTCAAGAATTCTGGCTATGAAAAATTAACTACCATGGGCTTAGACTCCAGGGAGTAAATGAGGGGATTTTTGGAGCTTGAAGTCATAGCATCATACAATTGTTTGGGTTGGAAGGGATATTTAGAGGTCATTTAAGGTTATGTGTGCAGGCATAGCCACTCTTTAACAAGCTCTGTGATGGCGGAGCCCAGATGATAGTAATTTTTGGAGAGGAAGATCTTGGACATAAAACATATGATAAAATGGACTGTAACATCTGTACTGACCAAGTGTGACCAAGACAAAGCAACTTACCCTGTTCTTTCAGGTTTTCCTGGGTTATGTCTTCTTAAGCACAATGGGAACACTTTGTCCTCTCTCCTAAATTTAACAGTGACCTGTATCTTTCACTTGCAGCAATTTACTAATATAAACTTTGAATGGGGTCATTTCACCTGCTTTTCTGGTTCCACATGAAGATTTCTTTAGAAATTAGGGGAGGGAAATGGGGTTTTTCAGTGTATGATTTGTCTGGCTATTTCGGGCACATCCAACAGGATGTCTTGCTCTCTGAGAATGGTCACTTCTCTGTGTTGACTGAAAATCTTGAGTCACTATCTTAGATGGAAATTCTTCATTTTATAAGACAAGTTTCCCCTCTCAACACAGGTTACAGCTTAACTATCTCTAACAGTGCAAATATTACCATGCTTAGATCTTAGCTGAGCCTGGTCTTAACTTCGCAATGGAACCATAACATAAGTTTTAACTTAGTTTCCCAAAAAGAGGTGATTTGTTAAAATTGTTGTAGTGAGAGCACACACCAAACTCCAAATAAACATTACTGGAAGAAAATACTGAGACTTCAGTTTCACATGTGAGAGCGTGACATACATAAAGGTACCTTGCACAATCACAAATCCTCATATGAAGCCCTGCTGCCAAACTTCTGACTTTTCAATACAGTCCATTTTAGGTCAAAAACATTAAAATGCCTATTTGCTTTGTGATTGTAGAACCACCACTTGCATTGAGTCTCAGTAGAAGATTAAAAATAAATAAACTAATCTGAAATTTTCCTGAGTGATATTATTTCAGAGAAACAATCACAACGGGTACAGCAAAGATACCATGCAAGTGCAGGTTTCAAAAAAGGGATGAATGTGAAGACTTACGATTTGGGCAGGCAGGAGAACTAGGATGAGCATATCAATTAAACTATATGAAATCATTTGCCATCTACTCCCTTTCCATATACACGCCTGCTTCTTGGATAAGCATTCTCAGGAGAGCCCAGCAGAGCTAAAAATGCTGCTACTGTGAAAATGCATTTAGTAATTGCTGGGATGGAAGTGGAGTTCAAGCAATGCTGTTGAGACACTTAAACACACAGACAAACTGGTTGCCAGTCTTTTAGAACCACAGTCAGGGACAGTGGGGCTTTAGCCACAGCTGAAATCCTATCCTTTCATTAATTTTAGTCCTAAGCCTGCACTGAAACACCTACATGGCAGGTAGATCCAGAAAAAGTTTGAACATCTCATGTTAGCTTTTGGTATGTAAAAGCAATATAGGTAAATGTCTATGTGGAGCCAAAACCTCTGCATTTTAAGGCTAAGTAATGTAAATACTATCTGAGATACTGTATAAGTATTTTGGCCGCTTTACACACACATGAAGGTGCTGAGATTGAACAGGGTGGTGTGAGGCTACATAAAGAACAGGTATATCATATTCTAGGCTGTATTGTTGCTCATATCAATGATATTTCCCTATCTCAACACTTATTTTCTGTAGTGGCTTAAAAATCCATATGCCACAAGATCCTGGAGTGTCAGGCACTGTACCTACCCAGAACCAAAAATGGAAGCAAGTTTACAGTCCAAGAAGGACATGTTTATGTCAACATTATTTAACCTGGCTGGGTGTCAAACTGCGTGGTTTTGGCAAGAGCTTATTTCTAAGAGCTTGCAGGTACTGACTTGTTCTGCATTGCACAATACTTTTTTCCGCATTGTGATTTCAATGGAACAGCTCATGAAAAAAAAGCGTTACTGACTAAGGCCAAACAGATCAGACCTGAACCCTTTGAAGGTTTCTAGGGCTTGTGCTATTGACAGTTTCTTTCCTGAATTTGCTTTGGTTTTGTGCCTAGTGAGTATCTGACTGCTCTTTTAGAAACTACTAGCATATTCTACAGAGCACTAAATTTTACAGTACCCCTACAGTAACCTTAATACCTTTTATCTAGCATACTGTGATGCACATACCTTTATTTATAATGTATTGCACAGTCTGTGATGCTCACTAATGCTGTACTTTTACCATTAGCACTCCAGGAAATGAAAGAACTATAGCTTACATTATGACAGGGGCAATTCAAGACAATCATTTTTGGCAGGACCGCTTTAATTTAAATTGGAGTCTGAAGTGGTCAGTCTACAGGATTAGGCTAAGTAAACAGTCACTAGAACAAAATACTAGAAAAATCAAATTAGGAAATACAGGCCCAGTAAAGGACATAATTTTTTCAGTTCAATTTTGAGATGCAGAGTAGAGTGGAGGTGGAAGGATATGAAGAGGCGGTGACTAGTGACAGAAAAAATAGAAGAGATATCTCTGCTACCCAGTGGTATTAAGAAGAGAGAGAAAAATACAGGAAAGAATCAAAAGAACAAAAATTGCAAAAGAAAGGCTTGAAGGGTGGGCAACATGAACTAATTCATGACACCCAACTTAGGAACATTACTGTTGCTTAACTTGTGTATCACTGTCTAAAGTCACCTAATTGTTCTCCTGAGTTCAAGCAGAGGCTGGGGTTACTGCTGTAAGCAATTGGGCTACATTTTCTCTCCAGGTGGTATGAAAACCTCAAAAAATGAGCCAGTGCTCTTGACTTGTAGAGGAGTTGAAGTAGGAAGACAAAGCTGAGCAATACAAAGGTCCTGAGAGACAGGAGAAAACATTTACCAAACTGCTACAGAAGTGAGATGGAGGAAAGGAACAAATGATAAATGCATGTGCCAGAAGGAGGATGGAGGCATCTCCATCATGTACTGTGACACCCATGGTACATAATCACAAGGCTTTTTGCTCTCTATCTGCACCTGAGAATAAGGGATGCAGTGTACTGGTTTTAGCTGGTGCAGAGTTAATTTTATTCATAGTAGCTGTTATGGTGCTATGTTTCGGTTTTGTAACCAAACCAGTATTGATAATGCAGAGATGTTTCAGTTATTGCTGAGCAGTGCTTACACAGAGTCAAGGTCTTTTCTGCTTCTCAGACTGACCAACCAGTGAGTAGACTGGGGGTGTGCAAGAAATTGGGAGGAGGCACAGCTGGAACAACTGACCCAACTGACCAAAGAGTTATTCTATACCATATGGCTTCGTGTTCAGTAATAAAAGCTGTAGGGAGGAAGAAGGAAGGGTGAGGGACATTCAGAGTTATAGTGTTTGTCTTCTCAAATAGACATTACACCTGATGAAAACCTGCCTTCTTGGAGATGGCTGAACACCTGCCTGCTGATGAGAAGTAGTGAGTGAATTTCTTGGTTTACTTTGTTTTCCATGCAGTTTTTGCTTTACCTATCAAACTGTCTTTATTTCAACTGATGAGTTTTCTCATTTCTGATTCTCTCACAGAATCCCAGAATGTCAGGGGTTGGAAGGGACCTGGAAAGCTCCTCCAGTCCAATCCCCTTGCTGGAGCAGGAACACCCAGATGAGGTTACACAGGAAGGTGTCCAGGTGGGTTTGAATGCCTCCAGAGTAGGAGACTCCACAACCTCCCTGGGCAGCCTGTTCAGTGTCTGTCACCCTCAATGAGAAGAGGTTTCTTCTCAAATTTAAGTGGAACCTTTTGTGTTCCAGTTTGTACCCATTACCCCTTGTCCTATCATTGGTTGTCACCAAGAAGAGCCTGGCTCCATCCTCGTGGCACTCACCCTTCATATATCTGTCCATACCATTAAGAGGGAGTGAGTGAGCAGCTGCGTGGGTTTGAGCTTCCTATTGGATCACGACAGATGATAAGACCTTGGGTCACCCAGCTGGGCAGTGCTGGACACATGCAATTCAACCAGAGATTTTCAACTAGTGCTGAATACTCTGGAGTTGGACAACTCTACCTGAGGATTTGTATCTGCACAGAGCTAAGACAAATGGTATCATCTGAAGGAAGATCCTAAATCAAATGTACTACCTTTTTTTTCTTTTTTTTTTTTTTTGTAGCCTTACAAACCACATTTTTGGGAGCAGTACCTTTTATTATCTACAAAACAGACTACAAGGAACACAGAGGTCCTGATCCTGCTGACAAAACACATGCTGCTGAATAGTGACAAACTTATATTGACTGAAACACCATCAAGCATAAAAGATGAAAGTAAACCAGGAATGTAGTAATCCTTTTTGTGTTTGCTGGCAATGAACTATGCTACAGTAGAAAAAATGGGCTTGATTCTGCTTTCCCTTCCCGGTGTGTAAAAGAGGACTAATGCCACTGAGTTCAGTGGAGTTTGTGTGAGTAAGTGGAAAATCAGATTCAGGACTTCTATCGAATCCAACCCCACATCTTGTAGGAGGCTTCACTTCCACTTCTTTCTCATAGGGGCTCTTTGTTTGTATTTTTCCCTCTGTGTCTCTCTTTATTTTCCTTTCCTTTGAAGTCTTAAATCCTATAGGTGACCAATCTTTCATCCATAATCTGCAGCATTCAAATTAAAGGGAATGGTCTATAGATTCTAGGATTTTCTGTACACTACAGCTAAATCCTAGCAGAGTCCCTTATGAGCTAAGAAAGCCAGGAGCAGAGTGTGAAGTTAAATTGATCCAATCAATGTGCCACATGCAATCATGTTGTGTTCATTGCTAGTCAACAAACAAACTAAAACCCTAGATGTATTTCTTCTCCTTAGTAGATTGTTGTTTTATTAAGTGATGGGTTGGCCAAACATGTTCAGCAATCTCAGTAGTTCCTGTTCTTATTAATCATTGTGTAGCCTTGAAATTCACAAAATTCCATAAATCTTCCTTCAACTGAATACTTCTAAAATCCATTTTGCTAGGTTTGTGTTATGTTAGGAATAAATATGATCATTTTTCATAGTGATCCTGCTTACTGCTTTAAAGAAAATAGAATGGAAATAAGTGCATTTTCCTCCAGTAGCATTAAACAAAAAGGTTAAGCTCCTACTGACAGGAAAGATGTATTTGCAAGTGATTAGTTATATTTTTATCATAGTGCTTGTCTGTGTTCTTCTTTTGATGTTTAAACAAAGCTCTTGAACACACTGGGTTGTAGTCTCTGATGTTGATTTATAGGTAGGACTGAATTCCAAACACTGAACTAGTAGGCAGGCATTAATAAAAAGGAGAGACTTTCTTCCTGCTGGTTAATATGTGACTAAGCTATCCTGTTTTAGGCCTCAATCTGTCAAGAACAGGTGTATAATAGGGGAGTCCTTGAAGCACAAAGACTGGAGCTATACACAAAGGGTTTTGTTCAGCTGCACTCAGGACAAATGTTGAAATAACAATTTACAAAATTGTTTTGACACAGAATTATTTTATGGTTATTATGACCCAGACACAAAATTATTTAGGTTACTCCAAGCCCAAGAAGACTGGTAGGAATTCCAGATGGATCTAACTAAACTAGTGTAGGTAATTGGGCAACACAATGACAGATGAAATTCAACACAGACAAGTGGAAGTTAAAATGTGTTGGGAGAAGAGTTTAAGTGTTAAAAACCCCACAGACTTCAGGACGCTCAGATCCCTAAGAGCTGATAGGAGCTCACCAAATTTTATCCTCCCAGTCAAAATATCTAGCTCAGTGTAGATGGCAAATAAGTAGAGAATAAGGATCAAAATAAATCTTTCTTTTATATCCCATTTCCAGTTGTGAACAACTTCTTTCATTTCAGAAAGCACGCCATCAACAGACAAGTTATGCCCTCAAAGAAAATTCTCTCACAACAAGTATCAGGCTAAAGTTCAGAAATATGAAATGTAATTGTAGACATTGCCTAGATATAGGACAGTGTGCTTCCTGAGCATGCTAAGGACTTGCCACAGCCAATTCCTTCCAGGAACTTGAATTGAAGCATTTGGATTCCTTCTCCCACTGCTGCAGATGCAGAACAAATAATTATTCCAGCAGCTGAGTCAAAACACGCAGATAAAGAGATGTCAAATTACACTTAAAAAAATCCCAAAGGCAAGTACATCTGCACTGGTTAGGTGCCACTAAGCCGTGTCCTCTCAATGCTAGGAAATTCCACCTTATTTTAAAGTTGCATTTAGGTAAACTTCAGCTTCCAGCCTTTGGATCTTGTTATGCCCTTGTTAGTAGGGATGACAAGCTCCCTGCTATCAAACATTTCTAAGTACCTTACGCAGTGACCAACCTCCCCACTTTTCCTTTGATAATCTAAGTTGAGCTCCTTAAGCCCAACATCGCAGAGCTTGTTTTCCAACCCGTGGATCAGTTTTGCGGCACTCCTTTGAGCTCTCCATAATGTATCCACATCCTACTGAAAAACAGCTATGCCCTCTCAAGAAATACAGTTCATGGACACAATGTTGCACAGTCTAGCTTCCAATTGATTGTATCCTTTTATAGATGCAAAATTATATTAGCTGTCCTTTTGCTCTTTGCACTGAGTGTTTATTTTGTATATGAATGGAAAATAGTTGTGTGTCCATATGACTATGTACCTGTTTAGTGTCTCTGCTAGGGCTTGTAACTTCTATTTAAAGGACAACAACCTCTCAGGACAGCAAAGCTTTGTCTGGTGGATTTTTCTTAGTAGAAAATAAATCATCTGGAGTGCCAGCAACATGACCGGATGCCATTCTGCAAAGTATGCGGGATGTGCAATAGAAATCCTTACTTTCTGATGCCCTCATTCCTGCAGGATTATGATGCCTTACAATTGCAGCTCAGAAACAATTATTTATTGACTTTACTACCCACTGAAACTGGTTTCTTAGACATACAGGTAAGAGCTGCTACAAACCTCATTTGTTTAAAATGTCCAAACAACATCATATGCCTAAGCCAGGTATGACTGCATTTGTGTAGAAGTCATAAGGTTTTCAACTTTGGTTTCTAAACCTTATTGACTCCCCAGTGACTCAGCAGTAGGCAGGACAAATCACAGCTGATGATCCTGAAACCACAGAAAATCCACTGTATCACCCTTCTGGTGCAAAATTCTCCAAGCCCCAAGGACAAAGGGGTGACCACTCAGCAAGTGTCCACCCAGATAGTCAGAGCTCCTGGGTTTCAGAAGCCTGACATCTCTCTTAGTATGAAAAATGGTGGAGTTTGCTGGGATCTTTAATCTTCTGCAACTTTATTCCTCTGTGTATGTATATATATATATATATATGGTGTGGTTTTAGCTTCTATTTCTTCTTTTTGTGTGAGTATAACCCTTCAGGCTTGTGATACTGATCCTGAGCTAGACCATCATCTGGGACTAAATAAATATGATTCTATTGATTTCAGCTGAGCTAAAGAAGGTTACATAAGATAAGGATCTATAGTTTTTTTAAATTCTTTCTTTTTAGTAGTGTAAAACCACAGATTTCCTTACTGATGTCAGGATAACTAAGACCAGTGAGTCCACAGGTTGCAATTGCATTGTTATCTTTACAGCTGACAGCAAGTATTCACCTAACTGGTAGAGTAGGGTTGGATTCTTCTCTCACAAAATGCTTCAAGTAGATATGAAAAGGCCAGGAAACATTGTCTTCAGTTCTTTTTTTTTTTTTTTTTTTTTTTTTTTGTACCTGTTTGTTATGTTAGTGAAGGAGAACAACTAGATAAATTCTGAAAGGCTGATTGTGATTTTGTCTGAACAAATATGTATCAGGAATTACTCCAGTGATGTCAATAGAGATAAAAAAGAATAAAACCAACATGCAAATCAAGCAATGAAACTACTGTAAATGCAGGAATGGAAATGAGAATCAACGTTTATTTCACTAGTGGGTAAAAACTCTCTTTCCCAGCTTGAATTTTATCTTTACTAATCATTTGATAGTGAAACATAATTGTTGGAGCCTCATCAGGGATAAGTTTATACTGGCAACAAACTGAAAGAAAATATAAAACTACCAGGCTCTCACTTATTCCAATATGAAGCAGAAAGGAGATGCATATCAAAACTACAAACATAGATACAAGAGTATTAAATATCTTTCTATCCTGGCTTAAAATTATCCTAAACTCTATGTTGGTTTAGTGTACTATCTTTCCCAAAATCATTCTGTGGGGCTCTCAGATAGTTACATAAGGAATAGGGTAGAAAAGGGACTAACTTAAAGAACACATGGAAAAGGAAAAAAAGAACACCAGTCTTTATGGAAAAGGATTTAGCTCATCCGAGCCTGTAAGTGCAGCATCATGTGCATTCTATGAACCAGGGGTTTCAGCTACATTAAACTCTACAGTATTTGCCCTGATAGTAAATTTTTGAGGGTTAAAAAAAAAAAAAAAAAAAAAGAGAGAGTATTTTATTAAAGGAATTTGTGAACTTAATGTATGGGAAAGAGTAAGTGAATAAATAAACCAAAATCCATGTGCATCTTTGCAGTGAAAAAAGTATATATGCAATTTAGTAGATTCTGCCTCTTAACATGTGATTTAGCAGGATTTGAAGTCTTCTAAACATGGACCATCAGGGCTCTATGTTGAAATCAAATTTTCTGGAAAAATTAAGGATGTGAAAAGGAAATTAAAAAGATGTAAACATTAGCTGGGCGAGCTTAAAAAAAGCTGAGGTGGATTTTTTTTAAATGACTTTCAGCCCTAAAAAATGTTAAATCATGAGGGTACATTGATGAAATTGTTTTTAATAACATCATCAATGCATCCCCATTTTTATATAAAATTGCCAGGAAATTCAACATACCAAATACGCATCTGAATGCAGTCCTCAACATCCCTGTGTCTTGTGGCTGCAGTCCCCTCTCTCTGTTACTAAAGTGGATGGGAAGGGGACTTGGGACTTCTAACAAAGAGAGAAGAAATGGAGTTGTGCTGGGGAAAAAAAATAATAATGAGAAATCAGGATACCTTACGGAACAGCCAGAGTTGTTTTATGTGGAGTTTTCCCCTCCAGCAACCAAATGGAGCCCAAACAAGTCTATTTCTCTGAAAACTTGTTCTACCCACCATTCCCCAACTAAAATATGTTGTAATAATATCATAAGACAGCCGAGGATGAAGAGCTTATTCTGATGGACTGCTCAACATCCTAAAAGGATAGATATTAATATACCTGGGAATCTCACAGTTGAAGCATTTTAATGCAAACCCGCAGTTTGCAGGGAATTGAAGTACTTCACCTAAATAATTTATATATGTATCTGTGTATATAAAAAAATAGAAAAAATGAAATTTCATAATAGCAATAAGTCTGGGGATGTTGTTATCAGGAGATAATCACATCCCGTGGGGGTTCTCGCACTCAGCTGCGCCTCTTTTCCCTTCTCTTCCCCAGTCCTTTTCTTGCCCCTGAGGTATGATTTTTCTCATGATAATTCTTATCATGCCTTCATGGTTAGTAATAATAATTAAAATAAAATACTTTATTCACAACTTCCCTGGGTACTCGGCATATGATCTAACTCCCCACTCCCCATCTACCCCCACTTTCCTCTACCTCCACTATTTGATTAACTGCCTTGGAAAGAAAGAAAAAAAGAATTCAATGAGTGGG
This sequence comes from Streptopelia decaocto, assembly GCF_964273445.1. Classification (NCBI taxonomy): domain Eukaryota; kingdom Metazoa; phylum Chordata; class Aves; order Columbiformes; family Columbidae; genus Streptopelia; species Streptopelia decaocto. Next base: position 116,132,630 of record NC_138656.1, read on the forward strand.
GTTCTGTTTTCTGTCAGAAAATGCAAAAGGCTGTTGTGGCTGTATTGATCGGACTGAGAGAGCAGCATTGCAAACAGGCATAGCTCTCCTGAGAAATATGCACTGAAGATCCATACATTCATTGACATTTTATAGGATGTCTAGACTTGCTAATCCACTGTGAAAAATGCAGGCTTTGTAGTATAAGAGGGTGGAGAGGGGGGTCATGTCTCTTGTTTGCAGGAGCAGTCCTCTCATGTACCAAATTACCAACAGTTTAATAAGGAGGAAACGCGGGTCCAAATTAAGACTTGGTTTCAATGACTTGGACACCTTCCGTATTTCCCAGAATGCAAAGCTGCAATTAGCCTCAAGCCAGAAAAAGGTTTTGAAAGGTTGAATGAGAGACTGGCTGGATTTTGTCTGTGTATGGGGATGAGAGGAGAGTTGTAACTGACATTTTATGAAGTAAAAAAGTGTCTGTACTAAATGTTCCCTTCGAAAGTCAGACACTTTCCTGCTCCCTCTATTCCCTTTTCATAGCAACTTATTTTCTCCCTGCAGACTGGTAGAGAATAAAGTAGTAAATACGACAAGATCTCAGTGCCCAACTGTCCGTTTTTACCACCTTATCACCCTTGGAGAGAACCCCTCCTCTTCCCCCTTAGCAACAGTAAAATATGTGAGAGAACCTAAAGTAAACGGTTATTTTGATCAAATTAGAGGGTTTCTTTGCAAAAGGTGACATCAAGGGCACAATACTGCCAAACCAGAGTTCTGTGACATCTACAAATGAATGGATTTAATAGGTTATAATTAATATTAGTTTGTCCTGAACCCAAATATATGTGTACTAAAATAGTGTATTTTTTTGTGTATACAGTTAGTGCTATGGTAACAGTTAGTGTTAGAGCAATCAGGGTGTATTTAAGCATTTTGGGTTTTTTACTAACTAGGAACAATGTGACAACACTTGATGTAACAAACTCCCATACCCAAAAGCACAACTACATGACCAAGAATAATTGCTGTTAAAATCACCATGTCTTAATTCTGAAATCCCTGTGTTAACTTTGACTTTCTTCTTCTGGACAGATGCTTTTAAAAGCTTCTGGGATGTGCATTGACTAAGGAAGACGTAACATCCTGAATTAATGCAATAAATTTTATTTAACGCTTTGATCATTCACAGTGCATTTAGGATCTGTTGGAGAAAATTTTGTTTGTCACTGAGAAACAGATGGTCTCCAAATAGAGATGAACTTCCCAGCAACATGAATGCCTTTGGTAAGACTACTGTTTGTCAGGCAGGAAAACTCGATTTTAGTTAGTACTCTAGAAGACTAGTAATGTAACCTGGAGAAAAGAGCTCCTCTTTCTCCCTCACTTGGACACTGTATAGACTTGATCCTAAAGATCTTTTCCAACCAAAATCATTCTATGATTCTATGGAAGTAGGCCTACCAGTTTAAGACAAGGTTGTAATTATTGGTGTAATAAGTCAAAGTAAGGTATTATATTCAAACTCTATTGAAGTGGAGAAGACAAGGCTCTTTGGAGAAGAGAAGCTGAGAGGAGATCTCATCAATGTTTGTAAATATCTCCAGGGTGGGTGTCAGAGGATGGACCAGACTTTTTCAGTTATTGTCAATGACAGGATGAAGGGCAATGGGCACAGACTGAAACACAGGAGGTTCCATCTGAATATGAGGAGAAACTTCTTTCCTTTGAGGTGCCAGAGCCCTGGAACAGGCTGCCCAGAGAGGTTGTGGAGTCTCCTCTGGGGACATTCAAACCTGCCTGGACACATTCCTGTGCAATCTGCTCTGGTGAACCTGCTTTAGCAGTTGGGTTCGACTAGATGATCTCCAGAGGTCCCTTCCAACACAAACCATTCTGTGGTTCTGTGAAATTAAAGAATAGACAACCCCAGACTTTGCAGGGGGGTCTACAGACTCCTTCTTATATGATCAATAATTCAAATTTTTAAAGTCCTGTCTTACTGGCAAGTTTTTGTTGGGTTGTGCTGTCCTATTTAGTCATATGGCATAAGAGTTGGACTTCATGTTCTGGGAAGATACAGAAATCCCACTACCACTTACCAGCAAGTATGAATAGGACACCTAAAGTGCCCGCTCTGTAGCTCCCATAAGGTAATGCAATAATTCTCCAGAACAGAAAGAAATATACTTATGGGTAAAATTTTGCAAGGGTCCTATATAATAATTTTCTGCTGAACTCTTCAAATCTTTAGACAGAATTGGAGAGCATTAGTGACTATCTCTAATCAGAACACTTTTTTTTTTTTTTTTTCCCAAACAATAAAGCTTAGTAAACAAGGAGATGGTTTTGCCTGAAATCATGTGTATATATGTGAGTTTAAATGTTTATGGCTGCTGTAGTAACTTTTCGCTGGAAGTATTTAATATTGCCATTTCATTTTTAGTATTGACTTTACAAAATGTTTTGGAAAAAAAAAAAACAAACTTACCCAATTTACTTATGATATAATAGAAAGCTCAAATTATCACTAAGTCGATTTTCACCACTTACATTGCCATACAATGGATGCAGAATCAGGTCTAATATGTTTATGAGCAGAAAAGAACAGTAAGCCCAACACTGACCTCTAAATTCCTTGAGCCTCTTCAGAACGGAAGTTTTTCCAAAATTACTATTATCTCACAGAATCACAGAATGTTAGGGATTAGAAGGGACCTCAAAAGATCATTTAGTCCAATCCCCCTGCTGGAGCAGGAACACCCAGATGAGGCTACACAGGAAGGTGTCCAGGTGGGTTTTGAATGTCTCCAGAGAAGGAGACTCCACAACCCCTCTGGGCAGCCTGTTCTAGTGTTCTGGCACCCTCACTGAGAAGAAGTTTCTCCTCATACTGAAGTGGAACCTCTTGTGTTCCAGTTTGAACCCATTACCCCTTGTCCTATCATTGGTTGTCACCAAGAAGAGCCTGGCTCCATCCTCGTGACACTCGCCCTTTATGTATTTATAAACATTAATGAAGTCACCCCTCAGTCTCCTCTTCTCCAAGCTAAAGAGCCCCAGCTCCCTCAGCCTTTCCTCATAAGGGAGATACTCCACTCCCTTCATCATCTTTGTTGCCCTGTGCTGGACTCTCTCCAGCAGTTCCCTGTCCTTCTGGAACAGAGGCACCCAGAACTGGACACAATATTCCAGGTCTGGTCTCACCAGGGCAGAGTAGAGGAGAAGGAGAACCTCTCTGACCTACTGACCACCCCCTTCTAATCCACCCCAGGAAGGCCACTCAAAATGTTGGTCTCAAAATGTCTAACACAAAAAACCCAATGGTTTAAAACTTTTTTGAAAATCAGCCTCATTTCTGTTTTTTCAGGTAGGGAATATATATATATATATACACATCATGTCAGCAGGAAATCCAGCTAATAGTAAGTTAGTTTGAAAAGTCAGATCTGAATATTTAAAAAAAAATCAAGATAAAATACTCTAGATAATTCCTTATTTATGGAACCACCCGTTAGCTATTGCTCAGTTCCACCTGCCTCAAGGAGATAGTGAAAGCAAAAAAACATTTTTTAAAATAATATTTTCTGCAAGACAAAGTATTCCAGGAAGTTAAGCTCTGTAACAAATTTGCAACTGCTTTCCTTTTGATGTCCCTCCAGTGACAGGAAAGTCATTTGCCCCAGAGTGTGTATATAAATAAGAAAGAATATCCGCAATTAAAATATTTTTGTTTCTTTCACAGTTTCTATGGAAAAGGGCATCAGTCAAAAGGACTAGAGTGGTCTGGATTGTGACTCCTATTCATTGCAGCATCTGCAAAAGGAGCTTGAGTTCAAACCCACTTAAATTAATAGATAAGGGATCAATACTTTTTTTTTTTTTTTTTTTTTTTTTTTTTCCCTTTTCCAGTTTTGAATCCTTACGCTATGTGGATATCTTTAGGAACTTGATTTCATTCCATTATGTCAAAACCTATGGCTTTGACTAATATCAAGACTGAGTTACAATAAGTACCAAAATATCGTTCTACTAAAAACCTCAATCACTGTCAATGCAGAGACCATTTCACTTAAATACAACAGAAGCTGCAGAATCAACACTTGAATATTGAAACAAAAGCATGCAGCACCGGGAAGGTAATTTGGGGTTATCTGATGTGGTCACCTAATAAACTTTCACTATCTAATCTAAAGCTACAAAAGCTGATCCTTCTATCCTCACTTGTAATGAAAGACCTGAATTTTGGGGTATTTGGATCATATTTTTCTTATTTCATCGTCATCTTTACCATAATAGCATGGTAAAGGCTCATTCAGGTTCTCTGCCTCACTGAAGATAAAAACTTTTTAAAGAGAAATGAGGATAAAACCTCTGTCTGGTACAGTGTGGCTGAGTCATTAGTTACAATCACTTAGTGTTTGTAGGATTAGTGTGGGTTTCTCAGTAGAAATCAAGAGTCTGTGACTTGCATATATAGTTAGCCTTGGAAACATAGTTAAAACCTTTGTAATATAGCTCTGCATTACACTGACCTTTGTTGAGCCCTGAGCTGAAAAAAGGATCAAATTATAACATCTCTGTTGTAGATGTACAAAGAAAACAGTGAACTTGACAAAGGACTTTTCTTTTTATCCAAGGGCTGGAGTTAATTTGTCTCACTCTTTATTTTGCTTCTAGACTCAGGCTCTAGATCATCAATACCACATATAAGCTCATCCTCTCTAGGGCTTCCAAGCCAAATAATTCAGTCATAGAATCATTTAGGTTGCAAGGCATCTCAGGAGATCATCTGGATCAAACCCTTCTTCAAAGATGGAATAATTTTGAAGTTATATTAGATTGTTAAGGACTATGTCTCACATCTCACATGCAAATGAAAGGAGTAATAGCATGAGCTTTGCAGATTGGACTTGGGGAACTGGAATTTTCTTCCTCCTTTACCCCCAAAATCCTGAAATAAAACATAATTTACAGGAAGTCATTATTTGTTTTTTTTCAATAAATGTTCTCACTCCCCTCCTCAAGAGTACTGGTCACAAGTCAAGATCCTGATGTACAATGTACTGAATAAGAAGCAAAACAAAAAGTCCACTCTGCTTACACCATAGAACTTCAAATGGCATTTCAGACTGCCCAGGTTCACCACTCCCACCTAAGCTAAAATAATTAGTTCTAGCAGCATATCTACTGCTGTTGCCTCTACACCCATGGAGTAGGGCAAATACTTATTAAAGCCATAGTTTCAGGTTTTAGAATCACCCAATTTAGAGATGAAAAAGCCTTGCCAGTTCAACTAGTCCTTTCCCTTGTCAATATAGAATTGATCCTTACAAGATCTCCAACTCTTTGCCTACTCAAATTTTAAATAATTCAAGTATTGAGGCTTCCACTTCTTTTCTTAGAGAAAATTCCAGTCAAACAGACCTTGGGGTCTGGAATAGATATGTCTCTTGATCTTTACCTAAAATACTCTTTTAATGGCTTTTGTAATTTTATTCTCCTTAAGACTTAAAGGACAAAGTCAGGAGACATAATACTGAACAGCTTTAAAAGTGATCTATGAAATAATATTACACCAACAGCAGACAGAAACTCCCTTTCATAGAAAGGTAAATTATATTAAAAGTTCAGGAAAACGTCCAGTCTAACTGGCTTTACTAACAAACATATTAAGATTGCACCAAGGGCTTGACAGAACTGACTCTGCACCATATTTAGTGCCATTTATGAACCTCGAGGATAGTTGAGACACCAACATGGAGTGTCAACTATGATGCAAGATGTAGATGAGTTTTGCACTCTTTTGCACTGGAGGCTGAAGAAGGGGTAGGGTACTTTAGAGTATCTAACATGTTGTTAGAGTTGTTGATGTACAAGGATCTTAACTGAGACCCTACATATTTGATCTTGCTTTGAAACTGTGAACTTAGATTCCTGTTATCTTGGTTATATTGGCACTGCAGCACCCTTCTGAGCTGCTTATGAGAGAGATTAGTGTAAATTTGTAGTAGGATTAAGTGTCTTAACTGCAATGTTTCCCACCTAAATAGGAAAAGTAGGTAGAGGAAAATGACTTTGTATTTTCCTAACAGTTGTTTCTTAATGGTAATAGAGTTGTTTTGCTAAAAGAGAACTAACAAGGAGCATAGCTTTGATGGTTCTTCGACACCTAATATCTTTTGATTTTGAGATGACTTAGCATCATCCTAAGTGCTTTTGAAGCAAAGTCACTAACCCGAAGTCTTACAGGGACAACATGGCTAAAACAAGAATTTACCACAGCTATTTTGACATGCATCAAATATTTTAACCATAAACCTGTCCTCACATTGTTCAGTCAATATTGAGGGGAGTTCATATTATTTCTTATTTCCTACAAGAGGGTCACAAGCTATTTCCCCAGAATCAGGATGAAGATAAGCCTCAGGTGCTTTAATGCTCTCGTGTATGTCAGAAACAGTTTGTGGAAGCCACTCATTTGAGAAGAGCCCAGAGACTAAGGCTCACCTAACACAGCACAGATTAGACATGCACCATGGAATAATAGTCAAAATTTGCTGTCGTATGTAGGCCATTTCTCTTGTAGTTGAACTATCTTCTGCAGACTGTAACTCAGGAAGACTGTGCTTCTGGGTGAAAAAATAATATATAGTACATGGCTGTTGGCTAAATTATTAACTTGTAAACCTTAGAGAGAAACTAACTTATATAAAAAGTCCAAGCAGATAAAGATATACCGGATCATTATGACAATGAAAATAGTGTAAGAATACAAGAATGAGAAGTACATTACAAGGTGTAACATATGCTTTATTTTTGCTTGATTGCTTAAACGAGGTAGCAGTGGGAGACCACTATCCTGTGACAATGTTCTGCTCCATCAACTTTATAAACCAAAATAGAATTACCCCTAACTAATCTGAAGACAAAGTTGCTATACAGCAACTATATAGAGATTACTCAGTGGAGGATATGAATTCTTGCACTTAGGTTGCCTATAACCAGGAAAAGATTCCAAAAGAATACTGTTTGGATTTATGACTGCAATTACAGTTTTTCCCATTATAGTGTTCTCCTGTACCTCAAAACAATGTGAATGCAATGAAGTTTTTCTTTTTCTCCTATTTGTTTGCATCACTGTTGCACTTTAAGTTCCCATTCTGCATAGGGACATTATTTATGTAAGCCACTATCCACTATCCACGTGGCTATACAGACTCATGCATGTGTGTATGTCTTCAAACACCACTCCAGAGCTTACTCAGGAAAGTGATAGCTGGGATGTGATTTGCATGTGGGGGCTTCAACAGCAGCTGGGGGGGTTGAAGAAAAGGCCCTTCTTCAGTCTGAGGATAGTTCAAAGCACCTAAAATTTAAGGCAGAGTCTAGTAAACTGAAGCTGCCAGAGCCTGCTCTCTGACCATGTTTATTAACATCTTTGATCTTTCAAAAGAGTGGTCTCAACCTTCTACCCCTTGGGAATGGTCCTGAGACCAGCCACTAAACTCAGAATTTGGAGAGGGTGAGTGCTTGCTGGTCCATGCCAAAAGATGCCAGGGATTACTCTAATTATTTGTTCCTGTAAGCAGTTAATTTTGGCATCTGAGTCAATTTCCTTGGCACTGTTCAATTTACTAGCAAAGGAGCAACCTGCAGGTATAAGCCCCAAGGCTGGTACAATGTGGTGAGGATACGGTGTGAACTCTCCCTTACTATGCTACCCAGAACACACATTACACCAGGGAATTCAGTATGGGAAGGGATTTTCACAGGCTTAATTTTTGTTAAAATCTCCTCTTAAAATATATGGAAAGCCAGAGTTGAAGATGACACCAAGATAAAATTGGCTAAAATACTGAACATTTTCTAGAACAGAGCCACTTGGGTTAGAACACCAGGTTTGAGAGACATTTTAAAGACAGAAAAGCAGAGGAGGCTGCACAGTAGAAAAATGTTGTAATAAGAAGTTGGAGGTGTATGTGTTTAAAATGTACTCTTTTAAATTACTAGTGAGAAATCACAGATTCAGTGTTTTCTCTTGAGATAAACTGGATTTCATATAGGCCTGTGTTCCTCATCTTCTTTCTCCTGGAAGGTTTCTCTACCCAATAACTATTTTTTTCCAAGAGGTATGGGTTATTTGATGGTTGAATGGAAAGAGAAGGCAATAATGAGAATTTGTTTTGCACTAAATCAACTTTGATTTTCAAGGCAGGAAGCTTTTTGGAAATGAGATCTGACCTTAGGCTTTGATCCTGAAAATAAGTGTGTGTATGAACTGAAATATTTGCTTATATATGCCCTGTGAATTCAATATGATTTTTCATATGATGAGAGATACAGAAGAGTGTGAAAGTTTTACTCTTGACTTCAGTGGAAATAGGCCATGACAAAATGTATTTAAAATTCATGCAGTAAGTTAAATAGTTAGTATTTATGATGTAGGAAAGTTTTATTTGATACCTCATTGTTTATGCAACCTGTCATTTTATTTGCGTTTTTTATATCTGTAGCACAGTAAGAGATTTTCACTGATCTGTTGAAGTTTAGAAGAGATTCCTCTTGTTTGTTCCTCATGTGATTTGGAAAAGAGAGAATATGTTCCTGGTTGTCCCTTTAAAGCCGTTGATGTGTTGGACTTTATGTGTAGAGTTTGATCATAACATGTATCACCAACATGAAGGGATCTCATTGTGTGAAGTGCAGTTTATGGCAAGATGTCAAGTTTAATTTATAAACAAATTTCACAAGTAAGTTCTGCTCTTTCTCATGTCTCTAATGTATCAGTACAGAGCTGGACTGTTTCCCTCTCACATCTCCATCATGTATGGAGCCCGGGTGGTAGCCCTGTGATAGAGTACACTCTTGAGAGGCATTTAGCAATGTACACTTCCAACAATTCATCTCCGGAATTAATGCAAGGAGCTGAAGAAAATTTGAAAAGTTTCTCTTCATTGATTATTTTACTAAAAAAGAAAAAAAAAATATTTCTATACATTTAAGTTCTCTCCTAGAATGGAGTACCAAAACCCATGTTTTCCTTTAAAGTGTTCTGACAAGGAAAAACAGGAGACAGATGTGTTTGTATGCACGTCAATGTGAAAGTCTGAACATAGAAGAGGTTTTTTTGGTTGTTTTTAAAGAAATGGGTGTACCTGAATATGCAGATGCACCCTTGTCTGCTTTGGTGTTTACACCTGATTCAAATGTGTACAAACACATAACAGACAGACCATTACATATTTTTGCATATATATGTATTTATGCATGTGCACTCAGACACACAAGTGCATGTTTGACAGATCTAAGGAAAAATAATGCTTTGGATCATTGACTCATCCAGTATTGCTGTCTCTGACGATGACAGATTTACTTTTGCTGTTTCTGGTCTTTTCTCCATAGTAAACACACTACTACACTGATAAAAGTGGAAACGCAACAGATTTTGCTTGTCTTTTTTTATGCCGCATCCTCTGTTAGCGTACCTTATTTAGAAGAGTTATAAAGCAATTAATTGTATGTTCCTACACTCTTGGGAGACCAGATGAACTAAACAAGGTTGAACTTAATCTGAAGGTCATCCAATGGGCATATGCAAGATACATTAAATTCTCCATTTTTAATGCAATATTGGAAAAAAATCATGGAGAATAATGCTGGGATCTTTTCCGATTCCTGCAGCTGAGATGTAAATCCAGAATCCTGAGCGTTCCAACTGACAGGCAAAATTTCCACTTTAATTGTTACAATCTTGCTAATGATGTTTTCCCATTTAAAATTAGATGCTCATCCCCCCCCAAAAAAAAGATTTTGTTCTCTATCCAATATACATTTGAGAGATCCAGATCATGAGATGTTCTGCTTTGGTTGAGTAAAAACTCTTAGCCATAAAATTGCAGAGAAATTTATAGGAACTCAAAAATTGCCTTTTTTTCCTCATTGTCACTCAAGATAATGCATAAACTGGTGACTTGATCACTCTTACGTGATTCAGCCAGATAGAATAAGGCACAGAAATGGCAGCTCTTACTCCAAGTAAGGAATCTAATCTTGAGCCCCTAGGTTGGCTGCATTCCTGACCCTTCCATGGGTTCCTCTGTGAACCTGAAGGAATTCAGCTGTTTTTCTGAACCGTGGTGAAACCTCAGGTGGGAGGCAGAAAGCTTCCCTCTGAACGTGAACTTCCGAACACATGGAGGTAGCTAAAGTTACTGACCCAAAGAACTTACATAAGGGAAAGGCAATTGGATGTATATAAACCAAAGGATCAACAGTTATGGAGAACAGGTATATTTATTGAGATTCAAGTGAGTTTTAACCAGATGGAGTTGTATGCACAATCCATGACCAGCAAAACAGCATAAAAGAGTGGATGGTCATACTGTGTGCAAACTAGACACAAACACCCTTGGTATATCACCAAAATAATAACATCCCACTGCAGAATACTGTGAAAAGGTAGTATTTTAAGAATTCCTTCTGTAACATTTTGCCATACAGTTTTATTTTATTTTACTCAGAGGTATTAAAACGCTTTGCAAATACTATAAGATCCACTGAAACATCCATGTTAGAAAATAATTACCATTATGAAAACGTTCTCCAGTGGTTGGTTACTTCTATTTGTCTTTCCAGGAGTTTCTGCTTGCAAAGCCTTGGAATACACGCATAGACACATGCATACGTATATACATATAGTTGCAATATACACACATAAGAGAAAGATGAAACTTTTGCACTTTCCATTTACAGGTCCAATAGACAGACACCAAAGGAATGTTCTGACATTTCTGGTCACAATCCCAAGCTATGCTCGTCAAGAAGCCTTAACTGTGGTATTCTGGCTTAATTCCAAGTTCTATTCAGCTTACCTAAAAAGGTATTTTCAGGTGAAAAGGTTATCCTTCATTCCCTCTCTGGAGACTTGGGGCACATGCTGAAGACAGAGTGACTGCAGTGCTCTACCTCAGAAGTGGCTGCATTTCAGAGGTGAGGAAATGATCCCATTTGTTCAGCCTCTGCCAGTAGATGCTCACTCACGGGGGAATCAAACTTTAGAAATACAAGCTGGAAAATGCTTTGGGACTTTCCAGAGTAGAAAGCAGAGTTTAAAATAAAAATTAAAAAAAAAAATAAGGAAGGCAAGGAAACAAGGAAAATGAGGAATTAATGAAGACTGAATAAAGACAGATAGTAACAGAGGAAAAAAAGAAATAGGAATTCAGAGTACAGGAATTATTTGAGATTTTTCTAGCTGAGCTCCAGGGCAAAGCTCAAATGTAGAGAAGCTTCTACTGGGGTCCAAGGAGTTGCACCCTGTTACTAGTGGCTTAGACTTGGTCTCATGATGTTGACATAAACAAAATAATTTAGCCATAATGGAAAGAACCTTCTCATTGTCAAAAATGTGATTATTCTTTTTGGTACTTGTCTTAATATTACAGTCTATGGCAGAGACAGCAGTCCCTGGGTAAAGCAAAAACTTGGCTATTACTGCTTTACAGGTAGTGAAATGAAGGCATAACGTGCATAGAGTTAACTGTATTTTTTGGGGTAAACTGAGAGCCAAGCACACTTCTTATTTCCTTGTCCTCAACAGAAGTGATTGATAGCTGAAAAAAGCTGCTGCATCAAGTTCCAGAGGCATTGAGGATGTTCTTTCAGCACAGGGCCATTCATAAGCCCAAATGGATTTGAAAGAACCGGTGAAATTGATTTAACATAAGAAAGCCATATTTTTTTCTAGCTGGACACCCATCAAACATTAAATAAACAATGCAGAGGTACAGCAATGTTGAGCCAAAGTGAATTTTACTCTCTTAAGAGACTCAACCGGTCTTTCAAATGTACAAAGTGCATCATCTCTCTGTTTAGGAGGCTGCCGTGCTTTATTAGAGTCAGATCAGCTACATGATGGTGTGAAACAGGCAGAATTTTTCCCCCTTGTGCACTGAACTGTCAGCATCCACTAGATCTCTGTATAAAGACAGCCTCTAGAAAGGCTCCGGAAAAAGTCCTTGCACCCAGAACTCATGTGCACAGAAAAGCATCATCAAGAGAGGGATGTGTGTGGGACTGAGGGACTAAAGTAGTTTTAATTTCATCTTGGTCTTTTTGTCTGTTGAATCCACAATTGTTGAGGGACATGGACCGTCTCCCTGGCTCCATGTGCAAGTACAGCCCCTGACACCGTGATGTCTTGGCCCTCAATGCCACAGCACATAGGACCTCCATCAGAACAGAATTAACTCCAGCCACTGCTCATTCAAGCAAAACGTGTGTGGGGTGATTTTTCCTTACAACCTTCTAGCAAGAATTAATTTCAGAGCATCAGAGATATGGGGGAGAATTTCATCACCTTCCCTTGTTCTCAAAGCACAGCCCAACGCCCAGCCATTGATCTCTGCTGTCCTGCCCCATGTTCCCTCTATCCCCTCCTCATTTGTCACCATCAGGCAAAAGGTGCCAATGTCCTCAGCACCAAGTTGGTGGCCTCAGAGTGTGGAGGTGGCCAAACAGGGAGGAACACCAGTGCCCTGATCTTCTCATTGTCATTCTGCCCCTGTCCCCCTGTTCTCTCTCCTCTCCAAAGGTCAGCCCGAGGTCTGCACGGGAGCATCAATGGGTGAGCAGCTCTCACCAGCCATTCCTGCCACTGCACAGGCACTTATTCCCCGCACATCAAGGCACACACACGCTCCCTCACCCTCCCTCTCTCTCTCTCTCTGCCTTGCAAATGACTCTGAGGAGCAGAGGCTGGTGGATGATTTAGATCAGGGGGGGAAGAAAAGAGGGGGGGGGGAAAAAAGCACTCAATTTTTTTTCTTTTTTTTTTTTTTTTTGAACTGGGCTCCCAGAGAGCACTCAGGGCTGCCACGCAGTGCACGACGCCTACCTGCTCAACTGCAGGGAAACAAGCTTCTGAAGGCTTTAATGGGATTTTGCCCGAGGCTGTTTTATTAAGATGTCGGCTTTTTCTGCTGCCTCTGCAGCTGACACCATTCACTGTCAGCTGCCCCCCTTCCCCCGTCCCCCTCCTCTCGTCCCCCCCAACAATGCACCAAATTACTCGCTTCATTTAGTGCTCATGGCTCAGCACAGGCAAATAAGAGGAAAGAGTTCGACTTGACCAGATGAGTCTCAGCAAGGGGAGGTGAAAAGACACTGCTGCTTAAATGGGAGGGTTTCAAGCAGAAAGGGAAAAGATCAATACCGCTGGGGCTTACTCCCACTCTATTAGAAAGAATCATATTTCATATTAACATAGCCAATTTAGAAGCCGCATTTACATTTCTAATTTGCATCCTGGCTTTAAAAGCTCATTTGTAATGCATTGTATAATTATTGATGCCTTATATGTGAATATACCACACAGTGACAGGTTGGAAAGGGGAAAAATTGCTGTCTGGTTTCAATAAACATACTTACAAGTTTTAATGAATGTTAGCCAGTAATAAATGACTTTTTTTTTCCCATCTCAGACGAAAAATAAAAAAAGGAACGGAGCTGGACGAGCTAATTAGAGGCTGTGTATTTCAGTAGCGAGAGCAAATGAGATACGGCACAGCAGTGGAAAATGTACTGTGTAATGCCTCTTTCTCCCTTGTTGTGCATGAGTGGTAGTGGCAGACCGAAGGATGGTTTCATATCTAGAACAGAACAGACTGAGGAAATCCTGTCTGGAAGGCAAGGCACGCTTTGCAAGTGTCGGAAAATATTATCTCTGATATTTCCTGTTAAGTTTTCCAGGTTTCCGTGTAAGCTTAAGGTGAGCTTACATGGAAGGAGAGGAGTGGACAAAAAAGTAATGATGGGTGAGTCTCAGAGCACTTGTACTCACTTACCTCTTCTTAGGTTGCTTTATTTTGTTGTTGTTGAAGTAGGGTGAAATCAGCACTAGAATGGGATAAAGTTATCTCAGCTGCAAAAGAAAAACAGAAGAATCCAAATCACACATTTAGACTGAGGTCTGAGGGGCTGGGCTTGCTGTCTCTGCTAAGGGCAGTGATGAGAGGAAAAGACTGGACAATTACAACTTTTTGACTTTCAAGTGCAAAAGCAAAGTGGCAAGACAGAAATCCTCAAGGTAATCCTATGGTTAACCTTTTCATGAGTGAGTCCCACTTTTTCCCTTTGGTTTTGGCAACATTAATAAATTGTCATGATGAATTTCCTAGACTATCACAGGAATTTCATCAATGTGTGAGTAAACAGCTCAACAGAAAGCATTGAATGAACCTTTGCAGAAGGCTGACCTGATGACAGTATTTGAAATGTTCTGAATTGCTATCAGGAATCAGGAACAGAATGATGGTGCTTTACTTTAGCTGAAAACCCAACCCCATTTTTCATCGGTTCTGAGTTAAAACTGAAAGCAACCAAGATTTTCCCAATGTCTTTGGAACGCTTATCCATGTAAACACTTGAATTAGTGTCATTGCTTTCGCTTGTCTCCATCTCATAATACACAGACAATCAGGATGCAGAATGGAGGATGTTTGCTTCTTACATGCACTCAAATTCAAATTTTTCCCACACAATCCTTGAACTGTCATTTACTTTAAACAGAATCTATTATCACTGGACTCAAAGTGGACACTAGTCTAGTCTAGTAACAGTGATGGGAATAGGATCAGGGCCCAAAGCAAAGAAAAAAAATATTCTGTGGAGAATGCATGATGTGTCTTTTGGTTTTGTGTTCTGCCACAACTTCATTCTGTTGCCTCCCAGTAAATACTGTATATATGCATGTGCCTGTGCTATAAAGAACAATTAAGAAGTTATTGGAGCTGGCTGAGTAACCCAATGTGAAGAGTGCATGCTAGTAATTTTTTCTCATTTTCTTCTCAGAAGACATCATTGAAAACATACCTTTATCAAATATATTGAGAGTTGAAAGAAAAACAAAAAAAGCTAGTTTTACAGAAGCTTACATATATCTAATACAAAGCGTTACTCATGCAATTTCCCAAACTTGCTAAGCAGCAGATCAGTCCTGTAACATTGTGGACTGGATACAGGAATGAAAAGGTTATTTCTCCTTAGTTCAGCAATCTCAAATTTAAGCATGTAGTTTACATTAATCACCAAAGTCTCATATGTAATTAATGGAGAGAGATAGGCTCTCCAGGAAACTTTCAGGAAGCTTCATCTTTTAGGTTTCTCCGAAGAGATGAGTTCTCTTTTGGAAATATTAATCTTTTTGCATCGGTGGGATGTAGTTAGATGAGTAACACAGTCTAGAGGTTTAATGTTTTGATGACTAACTTTCCAAAAGAAAATATATCAGTGACGATTCGGGTTTGCCATTAGGATGTAATTCCATTTATCTGTCAGGCATACACTTGACCTTGCCAAAGCAGAAGTGTAACGCACCGCTGATGGAGTGATCTACACATTCAGGACAACACTGTGAAGCCTAAGGGACAACAGCCGTGACCTCTCTGTTTTCCCATTGCAGTCCTTCAGAGGTACCCATCTCACCTTGCTGACTGTGTAGAGAATTTAGACACTTAAGGAAGGTGGGTTATGACTGTAATATCCACGAGGTAGAACTGCTTCCACATAAAGAACACAGGTTTGACTGTCGTAAGGATTAAAAAAAAATGTTCATATAAGGTGGAGACTCTCTGAATGAGTTTTCTTAGGGGTTTGCTGTGCCTTAGTAAGAAGAAGATTGCAACATACATTGTGCAAAATGCCTTTTCTGTAGTAGAGCAAGGTGGACATCATTAAGTCATTCTGCTATAAACTTTTTGCTATATTGAGACATTATATACTCCAGAGGAAATTGCATACATATCTCTCCTCTCTGTCTAAAAATATAGACAGAAGTAAATGCGTATACATGCATATACAGACACAAATATGTATATTATCCATATATACAAATGTCTTGTATCTTTTACAGTTAGAAAAGAACAGGTTTGCCTTCAGGTGTTTCAAGTTAATGATATGAAGCACTTCAGCTACATTATAACTGTAAAGCTGAATTTTGTTTTGCATTTTGATTATAAATTAGAAGAATGGTACATTAACTCTGTTTTGAGGATAAGATTAAAAAAGGCCCTGTTTATTAAGCTGTTACTGTGGTGATATTTGCAGCATACATTACATTTATAATTGACTTATTAAAACTTATATGCTGCAAATTATAGTGATTGTACCCACAGGCTAAAAAATCATCAAAATATATAATGGCAATTTAAGAATGTTTGTATCCACAAATGGGAATTTTTATCTGGTGTTCTCTTGTTCTAATGTTTTGCTCACAGCTTTTGCAATATTCAAATATGCAACTGGAATGCTGCAAAGAGATATTGAAAGGGATGCTGGGAGGAAGCACAACACAAAGAGACTCAGAAGAACACACTAAGTGATAATATAAAAAAGAGACAACGTGCAGCAACATAAGATCAGTACTTCAGGTAACATTTAACTCAAACTTAAGGAAAGGTGGAGTAGTCAACTGGGTCATCTTTTACTCTATGCTATGGATAATACAGACTGATCCTTCACACCCTGTCTTCACAAAAATCTGTCATAATCTCCTTGTCTACATTAGTATAACAGCAGAGATTAACGCAATAAAGATTGCAACAAATTCAGGAATAAAGACCATAAAAGTAGCTGACTTCCTAGTGAGACCTACTGATCTCATAATGACTGCCATAAAAAATTTATATTTTCGTAACATGTAGGCTTCAAGAGAAGAGAAAACAAGGAGTGTGACCATAACCCCCCATTTGTTCAATCTTCAGGCTGGATTCCTTTGAACAACGACATGGATGTTTTTGTGCTTGGTGACATTGCACAAAGGTGGGTGGTAGATCAGAGATGGGGCTGAGGAGATACCAGGGAAACAGGATGAGAAAAAATACAGGACAAAGCTGTAAATGACAATCTCAAGGTTGGGTTATCATATAACCCAAATGTATTACCACAGGACTTCATTCATTGTATCAGTCATGATTCGAGAATGACTGTCTTCCTCTTGTTTGTCCCCAGGAGCTCGTCCACATGAGTAAGTAGCTAAAGATTTGCTGAGTTGGAGATGCTGTCTCTTGCCATCTGGCAATCAGCACGTAAGGTTTAAATTCAGATCTTTTTTTGTGGAAATCATTGACAGATGAAAAAATGAGACACAAAGTGGCTAATATTCGTAAAAATTTTTAATAATTGGAGGAAGACAATGCATTTTCCTAATAATGGGTATGTAATGCCCTAAGACACACAAAACACCTCCACACAGCTAGTAGAAAAAAAATACAAGGATTTAAGTAAGACCCAAATCCTTCTGGAGATGTAGCCAAAGGTCAGGCAGGACACATTAACATGCTGCTAAGGTAAGTGAATCCTCCCTATTGACTATGTTGTTCAGGTCTCCATCGGCTATAAAGAGAGCTAAGACACCTCATTCAAATACAGACACCCACCTTGTGATGCTGTAGAAATCAAAATTTAGCTGCCTTAATATGAATCGTAATCCCACTTTATCAGGGTAAGCAATTGAGTCTTATTTGGTAAACTGTGGACAAAAGAGGCACATGGCACAGATCATGTCTAGAATCACACAACTAAGAACTGAGTCAGGAACTGAACTGATAACCACTCTCATGACACTGCTACAAATCTGCTCACCTCTCTTGTAACAGATCAAACACTGAGATTTAAAATACATAGTGTCTTAGGCAACAAGTTGCAGACACATATGACACAGGTACATTTAGATTGAAGGCTTGCAAAACCATCTAAAATATTTTGTCATAAAACTGCATATTCCTAGGAAGGTCTCACTTCCCCTCTGCATTTTGAAAACTTCTCTCTTTTTCTCCACCGACTCAGAAAATAATCAGAAAGGAATAGTGGAAAAGTTTCAGTGAGTTTCTTCCACTGCAGGCTTTTGTGCAAGTCCTATCAGAAATGTATCATGCTCTGAAATTTGACAGAGATATGACAAGGCTTAAGTATGCTGAGTCTCTCACAGCCAAGAACATATTCTGAAATTATGTGACAGTTCACTGAGATATTTACTGAATGTCACAGAATGTGGCAAGTAAAGTAACAAAATGCTGAGATAGATATGGATCAAATACATAAATATAATTTAGTTTGGTTGAATGGTGGTTAACATTTCACTCCATATCTCACTTCTGAGTAAAAAGAAAACAGAAAACCAGCAAAAGCTTTAGTCATAAGGAAAATTAATCAAGTAAGCTGGAATAAGCATGTCAAATATATACATAAGAAAGTAAATATTATAAAAGTGGCCAAGGCCAGGTCTAGGTAAGGCAAAGGATTCATAGAATCATAGAATCATAGAATAGTTTGGGTTGGAAGGGACCTTCAAAGCTCATCTAGTCCAATCCCTGCCATGAGCAGGGACATCTTCACCCAGATCAGGTTGCTCAGAGCCCCGTCCAGCCTGGCCTGGGATGTCTCCAGGGATGGGGCATCCACCACCTCTCTGGGCAACCTTGGCCAGTGTTTCACCACCCTCATTGTAAAAAATTTCTTCCTCATGTCTAGCTTGAATATCCTCTCTTTGAATTTAAAACCATCACCCCTTGTCCTGTTGTAACGTGCCCTTCTAAAACGTCTGTCCCCATCTTTCTTACAGGCCCTTTTTAAGTACAGAAAGACTGCAATGAGATCTCTCTGGAGCCTTCTCTTCTCCAGGCTGAACAACCCCAACTCTCTCAGCCTGTCCTCATAGGAGAGGTGTTCCAGCCCTCTATTCATCTTGGTGGTCCTCCTCTGAACCCAACAGGTCCATGTCTTTCCAGTCTGTTACCCAGAAATAGTAACTGGCGCTGATGACAGAGGAAATCTTGGAGTAATTTTTACTTTTTCCTTACTGATGTCTTACTGACTAGAACATTCTGCCTCAGCAACTGGTGCCTGCCCGCTGCCCACACAGCAAAAGCAGCCACCTGGCTGTTGGTGCTGCCGGTGCAGTGCAGGGTAAAGATCAGCAAAATGGCTATTTTCATGCAGCTCCATCCAGCAGTCACTTTTGTGGTCCTCGCTTCCATTGCTCTAAAGAAACCGAAGCCTTGGGTCTTTGTTCCAGATAAATTATTATGCTTGCTTTTCTAGGGAACTAAAATTCATTTTTCCTAGTGTTGTTGAAAAAGTGTGAGATAATTATGAAGTCTAACCTCTTTACCTGTTAACACTTCAAGACATGTCTGTTTGCACCCTGTATATGTGCCTGCCTAGTTCACTGCGACACTGTGTTTACATAATTTAAGTGAAGATGGGCTGAGGCTTTGCACCCATGAAATAATGATTAGGGAAATATTGATGTTCATTGCAGCAACATGTATGAATCATAGCACTTTGAGAGCCTGAGTCCATAGTTGCAGCTAGTTTTTAGTCTGGATAATGCTTTCTCAGTGGTCATTGTGAGATTTTTGTCTGTCTTGTGTTGCACCAAGAAAACATGCTTAAGAATGGACATTCTGTAGATGATCATGGGTAGACAACCCATCCAAAAGCAGATGAAGCTAAAAAGAGTATGTAAAATCCTGGCTACAAGATGCCTATGCCTAGGTGATCACCCATGTGTCAGAGTTAGTATGTAGGTAATGTGGTTAAATCAGGGACAGGAGACCAGCATGGATCAGGTTCTGTGTTACAGAAATGAGGCCACCATTGACCTTCTGGTCAGAGAAACACACTTTACTCATTAGCTCAATGGTCACTCTAACTAGTTTGCAATCATCTGTATCCTGGTAAATGTGGGAACAGGAGTGGATGAACCCTAGAAATAATGCTGGCATTTCTCAGTTTAGGATCCATACATTTTCAGTGCTGTTTGAGATATACGAAAATCCCATGTGGACCCTATCTAGGTACATAATAGAGTTAATTAACAGCTGTGACATGTCTAGCTATACAGCCTTAACATGTAACTCTCCAGTAAAATGTTACTGTATGATGTGGTTTCACAGATGTCTCTCAATACAACATTCATTTTATTAAACATGTATGTCTGCAATACCAGTGTATCTTCCTGAGCTGCTCAGCAAGTTTGAAAGTCAACTTAAAGAAACTCTGATTTCTTAACTGTGATTTATTGCTCTCTAAAACAACACATGGACCACAAAGAATCACAGCCTCAAAGTTCCTTTTCCATTGCATTACAAAGAAGATGCATCATGTCCAGGGTACTGAAGAGCTCTAATAATTAAGGACCTTCTCTCCCATATTACCCATGTTAAATTTATTGCTAACATACTTGTCATAAGTAAGTTTGGAACCAACCAGTGCTTCAATAACCTACTTACAAAAAGTCTTCTTTTCAATTTTTAATTTTTTTATTTTTTTCTTAATATATATATATACATATATATATAAGGTCATCATCACAACCTCTGAGGTTCTGCCAAGAATGAGGAGCTGAGGAGTCATAGCAGTGTCTTAGAGGAACACTGTAGACACCTTGGTTTTCAGATGCTTCATCAATGTTTCTGAAATGGCATGTCCCCTATTGTCCAGGCTCCTCCATCCTCCTCTTATATTCAATATTTAAGCCTTTGGTCTAATGAGAGTAAAGTAGATGAAGCAGGATTCCTACTAACAGTATGGGAATGTTGAGGAACATCTTTCTTCCCCCATGCACAGAACTACTATTATTCACAGCAAATTGATCAACTTCATAATATAAATTCAGAATGATATATGCACATGGTCTAATTAAATGATATATAGGGGGAAAACTCATCAGAATGGTTTGGTGATATATGGTAAAAGTATTTCCATTACACCTATTCTAACAATGAATCTATTGGTTCAGTGATACAGATTATTTTCTCATCCTTTATTTTCTGAGCATTAAAGGGCAATTGAGGAACTTTTTTCAAACTACACTTTTCAACACTGATGCAAGCATACTCTTCTTATTCTGACACTGTCAACTATCTACGTGACTCCGTGTAGTCTGGAGACCAAGACACTGATCATTGGCATGTACCTTAACACCATGTGCAGTGGGACTGGAGCCTTCTGAGTACCAGCTCATTACATTTCACAACATGATTCCTGTAAAGTAATCTGTCATATTCAGAAAATAAACAGAGAAAAAAAGATATTAATAAATATGATCCTCATACAGAGACATCCAGCTTCCGTGCAGACCTACTCACAGAGTTCTGTGCAGGTCAGTAACTTGAAAAAAACACAGAGATTTTTCCCTCAAAGCTCACAAAAATACTTCTTCTTGTCATAGATTGTACTTTCCCCTGTAAGACACTGTGACCCATGCCAGATATATTGTCGTAACCTGGGCATTGGAAGCAATCAGTAAATGAAATACCGATATGGTAAAGGGTGATGCACTTTCTTCTGAGGACCATGAATCATGAAATTAAAATGAGTTTTTCTGCCTGTGAGTTCTTTTTTACTTGTGTTTTCACTATGGTAACATCTGAGTACTTCTGTTCTTGCTCACAAAGGAACATAGTATGTTCTGTAAACTTCTTTCTTTAAGTCATTTATTTAAAAGGGGAGGAATCAACCACCCTGCAGGGTCATTTGTGTGGATAGGTTTGGTATGTCTGAAGTAGTCATTGCACTGTGTTAACACAGAAGCACTTGGAGGAAGGTGCATGCATACCTCTGATTGAAGGAACAGGTTAGCAGTCTCTGTCCAATTATTTTTCCTGCACAAACAAACGATCTCCATAGTCAATTTTCTCTTTTCACAGGATCAGAGTAGCTTCCCATAGTCCTAACTCCCAAGGTTTCCGTGGGCTTTGAGAAATGCTGGAACATTCAGTGCATGTAAATGAGGGCTGAGACCTTCTCTGTTGTATGAACAAGTAACTGGAACAGCAGAGGACAGCTGTGGTTGACCACAGGAGTGTTCTGAAGGGTAGGAATCATCCTGCAGTATTTTGCACAGCTTGAAGTTTCCTGGTAGCTGGTGGATTCGTGCCCCTTGCAATGCACGTTATTTTTCAAGCAAGAAGTGCTAAAGTTGCATAAACTGGAAGTCCAGTTCATCTCATCAAGAGTGCAAGTACAAGTAACATTAAGTGTTATTGGGAATGAGTATGCAGGAAGGTTTAGTACCAGTCTTGGCACAAACCTGTCCTGCAAACTGTGGCTGAATTTTTCGCTTGCAGGAGATCTCACGGGTGTGAGTTCATGAAGTTATTTATGCCAAGGTGATGAACACTGTGAGATTTCAAATTTACAGCATCCCCATTTGCTTCTTTTTTTATCTATAGGGCCTATTCTTTGATTCTTGGCAGACTGATGGGGAGAGACATTTGGCATGAAGTCCCGTCCTGGTGTGAAATATTATAAACCCATTGGTAGATTGTATTAATAGAGGTTGTACTCCGAGATTTGTAAAAACAAAATGTTGATTCTATAGTAAATTTGACTAACGACAGTAGGAAATTCTACTACTCTTTGTGAATGAGGTTGTATGCAAAACTGACGACAACTGTACTTCTTCCACTGACATTCATATTTATTATATAACAAAAAATATGCGTGTACCAGGATTTATTTAACTTTAAATGGCAACTCTTTTTCTACAGAATTTGTATTAAACTACATGAATGCAGCAGAGTTAGTCTTAAGTAATTTGTTTATTATCATATTGGAGGGATGAGAGAGGAAAAGCATGAAAACTTACATTGAATAACTTTCATGATTGCAAATGTTGCCTGATTTCTGTCTTTTCTGTTGCTATTTATATCTGAGATAAACTATTCAACACATATGAAATGTTAATTTTGACTAATTTAAGTGGTTGGCTGTGGATGACTTTTTCTCCTAATTTGTGTATTAAAAAAATATATCACAGAGAAAAAACACACTCAGAAAGAGCTGCGAAAAAAGAAACATGAAAACCATTGCATTTTCATCAGTTCCTGATGGGGTCTTTGTTATGGACAGGTCTGGACACTGTAAGTAAGAAGAAAAAAATATATTAAAAAACAGAAGTCCAAAAAAGCATCAAATGTTTTTAATTGAGATTGGAAGCATTCCAAGTTTGCCTTTCAAAAAAGGCTTTGATTTACAGTAGTTCACGTTAGGCTCATGTTGTGCCTGCCAAAAATCCAAAGTAGATCAGAGCTTTTTTTGAAATAAACACAAGCCTAATCTGATGTAGGTATTTCAAAACTCCCACTGCTTTAGTTGTAACATCATCTGTTACTGAATGATTTATAAGTCATCCCTCTACAGGCAAATTTCTGTGAGGCTGAGGCTGATATATTTCAACTTCGGGACATAAGGACATGTTTAAATTCCATTTTACAATTGATGGAGACCCTTCATTGTTTTTAAAAGTATTTGTGAAATGGATTATGCCTGGTTTCCTATGTAGGAGACAAAAACAGTACCTGGAATAGAAGAGTAAGATGGAGAACTACTTATTTGTTTTTCTGCTGAGTAGAAAGGAGAAAAAAGGGCAGAATTGCTAACAAACATTTTACTCTTCTTGATTTTTCAACTGCACATGAATTCAGTTCCTTTGTAAAAGAAGAAAAAAAAACCAAACCACCCAGTTTTGATTTTTGGAAAAAAACATATTCACATCCCGTATTTGTTTATACAAGAGTAGTTTATTAGAAAGGATCTTTTCATGTTCATGTGGTAGGATATGCCTTGGCACAGTTTGAGCATCTAAAAGCAACATGTTTCTTCTTGGTTACTTTTGAGTAGATTCCCTCTGGACTTGATCCTAAGAGACTGCTTATCTTGCAGGGGGCAAATTAGTCCAGCCTGACACTGGTAAGAGTATTTACCCTCAGGAAATACTTATCTATCTACATTGATTAAAGACAAACCCCAGGTGACTATAAACAGTGGTCTTTCTGGGACAATTCATTTAAGTAGAAAACCAAAACTCCATCAGTTGCATATGGGATGGATTTTGCCACTCCAATGAGAAGTGCTCACCTTTTAAGTTGCAAGCCTGATGCAGAGGACAGAAAAAAGGGATACCCCAAAGTGGTGGTGACACCGGGGAGTGCTGCCAAGTCTAGCACTTCATCAGTTCTGGAAGCTGTAGACATGGTCTGGGACCGAGGGCACAGCAAAAATGGAACTAGTCTGAATTACACAGCAGCTGGTCCAAACAAAGTGCTGCAAAGACAGAATTAAAGTATAGCAGGCATTCATGTCCACAAAAAATTGCGAAGAAAAACTTGCTCCTAAATTTAAAAAAAAATAATAATAAGAATCATCTTAATGTGTTTGAGGGTTTTTTTGTTTGTGGTTTTGTGTGTGTGTGTGTGTGTGTGCGTGTTGTTTCATTTTTTTGTTTGGTTGGTTTTGGTTTTTGTTTGTTTGTTTGTTTTCCACCCCCACACACAATTTAAGAAGTAAAGAAAAATGTCTAGGATCTGTTGATGAAATTACTAGCAGGCTGAACTCTGCAATAACTGTCACTGAAAATCCAGAAAGGATCAGTATTACTTCCTCCCTCTCCATTACCTTCAGCTGTAAAAAAACAATCCCTTTAATTTCTAAATTTCAGTATTAAAATTCAAGCACTGATTCCTAACTTAGTAAATGTGGACACATTCCCTGGACAAAATGTTGTGGTATAAGCATTATGGCAAAAGAATAAACAAAGACTGACGATAAGGCATTTTACAGGCAACGGCTATAATTTTGAGATTACAGCAAAATAGGACAGAAGAGTAAAGGTTAAAAAATTTGAAATGATTCACGGAACCATTTTAGATTTCAGTTTAAACATTTCTGTTCTACAGACTGAATCTTTTGTCTTCTTAGACACACTTCCATTTTGCTCACAATAGCAAACTGTCTTAAGATAATTCATATACATTTTTAATCTATGTCTTAATTCATATACACTTTTTACCTAGCTGAATATAGTCACTAACTTTATTTTTAATTTGTCGAATCAGAAGAACCAATCAATCCCACAGTTAGATGGTGAGGACAGCTTATGCAATTCTCCAAAAACATTACATAGAACAAATTCACAGTGCTGCAAAACTCTAATATATGCTGGGCTCCACAGATCCACATTAATGGAATTGACAGAATCACAGAATCACAGGATGGTTGGGGTTGGAAGGGACCTCTGGAGATGATCCAGTCCAACCCACCTGCTAACACAGGTTCACCAGAGCAGATCACACAGGAATGTGTCCAGGTGGGTTTGAATGTCTCCAGAGAAGGAGACTCCACAGCCTCTCTGGGCAGCCTGTTCCAGGGCTCTGGCACTTCAAAGGAAAGAAGCTTCTCCTCATATTCAGGTGGAACCTCTTGTGTTTCAGCCTGTGTCTATTGCCCCTCATCCTACTGAAAAAAAAATGAGTTTTTGTAATGGCAAGCCTTAATGATGGCACAATCTGACCCCATGAAGTGATATTGTTGTAGATTAGCAATTAGAGAGTGGAGGAGTTTGCTTCTAAGACCTCTAAAGAGCATATCATTAAAATAAGAATCTCACTTCACACTTTGCATTTCAATGCTTTACCTGTTTATTTTCTGTATTTTCTTTCTTTTTTTTTTTTTTCAGTAAAATATTTCTTTTAGCAAGCATTTGTCAGACAGATTAAGAAATCAGGTGCCTTCTTACTGGAAATAGTTAATAATTCATCCCCAAACAGCAAGATGTATCCAATAATCAAATATTGAGCTCCCTGTCATTAGTTCAGAAGAAGTGGCAGGGACTTTAAGTTCTATTTTAATATGCTAATCCAATAAAATGATGTAATTTATTTTGTATCTTAAGGGAGAAGGGCTGATATTATCTCAACTTTAGATGCATCCTTACTTGCCTGAACAGATCAGTATTCCGCTTTATGAAGGTGATGTTACTGGATGTGGCAATTTATAATTGGAAATGGCAGCCTGGAGATTTTCTAAAAGCTTTGGCTTTTTTCTGAATACTGTGGAATTTCATTAATTATTATTATTTTGACTATGAAAAGATGATTTGCCCAAGGGCAGTTTTGAGACTCCTTAAAGATAATTTTCCTCCATGGAAGGTTGCCAAGATTTCATCTTTCTCTGTCATAATACCCGGCTTGTTTGGTGGGAGGTGGTTGGAGTGAGCATGAACATTTACATCTTTGGAAAGGAAACCGCAAACATTGCTCATTCTCTTTGAGACCGTTTTATCTCCCTGGAGCAGGGGCAGCTGTCACAAATTGTAGCCCACCAAACATCCCTCACCAAGGTTGCTTCTGCCTTTGCCTTCGTACAACATGGGCAAGGAGCTGGTAGCACGGTTCCCTAAGCAAGATATATTCAGCTCATACCAGGGTAACTCCTAGCAAAGTGGGATCCTTTCTACCCTGGCATATGCCAGGACATATCTTTCCTTCTTCAGAAAGCTCCTTCTGCAACACAGCACAAGAGACAGGTAGAAAAAGGAAGATTTTGCATGAATACTTCAATCTGAAGCTGGAAATCACAGAGCCCCAGAATCAGAGAATGGTTGAGGTTGACAGGAACCTCTGGAGATCATCTCATCCAACCCTCCTGCTCAAGCAGGAACACCTAGAGCTGGTTGCATGAAACCATGTCCAGTTGGCTTTTGAAGAGTCTCCAAGGTTGGAGACTCCATAGTGCTGAATTATGAAAATAGATCTTATAATTAAGGAAGGTACTGAAAAATAGTTCTGTTCTGCCTAGATTGTGGAGGAAAAATGGTGAAGAGCAGGCATAACCTGCCAGGAGAAGAAACAAAAGTACAAAGTGCACTGCAATGTTTTATCAAAACCTGAAAATTCTCATAAACTTTTTAAAAGATAGATAGAATTCTCCTCTCCACTACACTTTTTTCCCCACCAAAGAGATCCTTATGGAGCAACTCTCTTCTTTCATCCTCTTCCCACTGTGCACATAGAGAGCAAACAGGACCATGACTCTTTTATATTATAAACCCTTCAAACAATTCCCAACTGATGAGCAAAGCAAAAAGAAGCCCATCCCAGGGCTGTGAGTGACTCATCTGTCTAAAGCGGATGAGTCCTTGTGATGACTCACTTTCTTTTGATGCAAGTTTAAAAGTAATTAAACAAAATGTGAGGATACAGCATTTTAAAGTTCCCTCCACTGCAGTAGTTAGACAAAAGCAACATCAGCTTTAATTTTGAAGCCTCAAGGTGTACGACTGGGGGTATAGCATTGTGTCTTGCCATGATGGGAGATTTTCATCTTCACATCAGTACCTGCTGGAGATGAAACATCCAGGTATGCTGCTTCAGAAGTCTCTGTGTATGCTGCTGTGGTCAATGCTCCACACCAAACAGCTACAAATGGAATGAGATGCAGACTTCACTCCAGCTCCTCAGCACCAGAATAAAGGGTTGATAAGGCTAGACACAGCTCCGGTGTTATGAAGGGATAAAACCTGACAAAGAGGGATGCCAAGATATTCCAAAATTATTCATTTATACATAAAGCTGCCCATTTATTTTTCCTCTGTAACTCATCTTCCATTTTGTTTTAAAACCATGTGAGAATTTTTTTTTTTTTTTAATATATATTCTGGGAAAGAAAGGAATGAAACAGGGAGATGACAGCCAAGGAAAATACATAATTTTCTAAAATACACAAGAGGAATATCAGAAGGGGGCCTCTTTTACTAAAAGCTTCAGACTTGGAAGTCAGCATCCCTGTTTAGCCAGGATTTGAGGGCCTTCTTTCTCCTGTAATTTTCCTCTTTTCTGTTTGTAATTTCTCTAGTCTTTATCCTGTGTTTCTCTCTCCACAGCAACTCGTAACTCATAGACTCACCTTGGTCTCTCTACTGAAATGAACATTAGCAGAGATTTAGAGTATATGTAGAAACTTGAACAATTCTTCCAAATATATTTTTATTTTGTTTTTGTTTGATATCAAAGTGAAAAAATTGGGAAATCTGGCACAGAAGAATGTAACTCATAGCTGCTAATATTTTTATCATAGAAAAAAATCAAGCAAAAAAGCAAGGACCTGCATACCATAGTATGGTATATACCCTACTACTTGAAGACAATGTGCCTTGCAATTAAGACAATTTCTCAACAGCTAATAAAATAAGACTGTATTTCTGGTAGTAAATAATAATGTCTGGGTGGTTACCTAGTCCTAAATCCAACTGTCACAATCTGAATGTTAACACGTTATTCAGCTCTCTCACCCTTGAAAACAGAGTGGCCAGAAGAACACAGGGGCAGCTACATCTAAGATTCAGTATCATTTACATGGAGGTATAAGGGTATAATTCCAGATATTAACATTCCAGCTTTTAACCCAGTTGTATCTTAGATGGCCAAGTAGTCTGGTGGATTTGGTGCTTGGACATTTTATGTTTCATTGTCTTCCAATTTTCTCCATTTTTGAGACATCTTACAGACCAGGTGAGCCAAAAGGACAAAAATAAGGAAAAGCTACTGTGGTGGTTGTTCTTTGGAAAAATTATTGAAGTGACATTTGAGCTATGACTAATTTATTTAGTATTCAGAATTTAGTGAATTCTTTTGTCACATCACCCATCATAAATAAAAGGGAAAAAAAAAGAAACCTGTTTGATGCCTCAGGCATGTTTTAGTTTGGTGTTCAGGTCAGTTCATTTCAATGCTTAATTTTTAATGGTTCATTTAACATAACTGTTTAGGATAGAAAATATTTTCATATAAAACTTGTTTTGTTGGGGTCAGTTGTTGTCACCTCAAAACATTTGAAGTCTCAGATGACAGACTGAACATCAGTTAGAAAAGGTGGTCTTGTTTTTTGGGCACTTGAATGTGACCCAGCAGACTCAAGCTGAATTTCAATCTCTGCTGCTCATTTCTTAAGTGACTACAGTGTACATTTACAGTGGCAGGTTCCACAGTTGTGGCTTAAAGTAGCTCACCTGGTTACTTTCATTGTTAAACTTGAGGATTTAAAAATTACTAGAAATCATAACATTTAATATATTTTCCTCAAAATTTCAGAGTCCTTTGGATCCAGTTTCTCATGTTTCCTTTACCTAGCCTAGTGAATGTTCATTGTTTAAATTAAAAAAACAACAAAAAAAAGGTTCTTCATACCAAATGAATATCTCCATGAATAATTAGTCCTATGAAAGCACTCCCAGGTATTGTAAGGTCAGGACACTGCTGTGAAATACTGGAATATTTCATAAAGTCATGGTGTGATCCTGCATCTACATGATAACAGCTTTTGTTAACTCTTCTGTATGTATTTTTCCTGTCAATTTTGCCTGTCCTATCCAAGTAGATGGTGCATTTTTAGGACAGGGCTTTGTTTTCACACTGTATTTGTGTAAGATGTAACAAAATGATATTTCTATTACATACACACTGCTATTCCCAGTGTTTGCGAAGTGGTTAAAAGCTGAGGAGAAGTGATTAGAATGAGAGGAAATGGCCTCAAGTTGCACCAGGGAAGGTTCAGATTGGCTGTCAGGAAAAATTTCTTCACCCAAAGGGTTGTAAAGCATTGGAAATGGCTGTCCAGGGAAGTGGTGGTGTCGCCATCCCTGGAGGGGTTTAAAAGACACATAGATGAAGTTCTTAGGGACATGATTTAGTGCTAGATTTAGGTTATGGTTGGACTCGGTGATCTTGACTGTGTCTTCCAACCAAAATGATTTTATGATTCTATGTGATATAGAGCATTAGCACTGTACAGAGTTCCATACTTTTAATAGGCTGATTTCACTGCCTTAAAAGGGAGTTGTAAGCGTGATCAAAAATATTAAGCACAAAGCCATTTATTGATGCAGTGAGACAGCTCAAGTTAGCTCCCAAATTTGAAAATCTAGATTTAAGCATAAAATGAAAACCCACTTGTTTTACAGGAGACTTATTGGACAATCAGGACTTCAAATAAGCATTTTCTTCTCCAAACAGCCTTCTGTGGCTTTAGTAATTTCAGAGTCTCAGCCTGCCCTTTGCCAGAACATCCCTCTGCTTGTTTGCTTCCTTCCAAAAGTGAGTCCACAGCACTTTCCCATCCTGAGGACACTGCACTGATTACGCAGGAGTTGGTAGTAGTCAAATCACCTGACAAAGACTACGATGGCGTTTTAGCATCAAGGCTTCCCACAGGAGACATTATACCTTCAAGGGAGAGAGGCAGGAGGGGAAGGGGGGGAGCAAAGGAAGGAGGATGGATGAGTAGTGGCAAGGCACCCAGGATGTCACTTACAGTCGATTGGCCACAGTCGTCAGGGTTCACTTCCATTAAGCTTTGTGTCAGTTCAGAAACTTTACACATGAGGCTGTGTGAAGCGTTCTGCCACTGCTGACTGCCTGGGGCTAGCCCACAGTACCTATCTTGTCACTGGTTTTCCAGAAAACCTCCCTGAGAATTAGTTGCATATGTTGGCCGAGCTAACCATACAAGGTGAGGTTTTGTCTGTTGGTTGTTAGCTTGGAACTAGATGATGATGATGAGGAGGATGATATTATATCATTATTATTATTATTTGGGTTGGGGTGGGTATTTTGGAAGGAGTGGGTCTTGATTTGGGGTTTTAAGAGAAGGGGGATCACCCCAAAATATGGCAAAGCACAACTGAATGTTTAGTATCATGAGAAGAAAGGAATGATGGTAATGAGATGAGTTCTCATATCATGAAGAAAAGACCCCTTTGTGGGCTTTTAACTAAGGTTGCAAAATAAACATCAAAAATGACTGTAAGAATGTGATGGGAGCTGTTCTGAGTCTATATTTCATCTACCTTTAAAATGTAGGGATTATTATCAAGAACAATTCTAATAAATTTAACTTGCATTCAAAACGGAATAGACTAATTGCCATACCATTGCCAAGTATGGAGCTGCAAGAAATTTAAAAAGATCTATATACTGTTGCAGTATTTGATCAGTCGGGAACAATTATACACTGGCTGTATATGGACCAATGTTTAGGATTTTTTCTCTAGGAAACCTTAAGGTTGCTTCTTCACTGGTTATGTCTTCTTTTCTTTCTAGCGTTAAGTTAGAAAGGAATGTTTGGTTTTTTTTAAGTTACTTGTTTCCATGTTGGGGCTTGGGAATAGTGATTGGGATAGACTCTTCTAAACACTATCCAAATATTAATAAACAATCTTTGCTGTGCAAAACACACTCAGACTTTTTCCAGAAAGATAGTCTGAGGATGCCAACAGAACTTTATGAAGTCCAAGTGTCAAGATCTGTGCTCACACTAAATACCACTATCCCCTCCTGCTTTTGCTTTTCTTTTGCCTTTGTTAAGACAAAAGCTGGAAAAACAATAGAGGAAAGGCAGGAATATATAAGCACATTTAGGGCATAAACCTGGGACCTAGCAGTGCTGGATTTGAGTTCAAGAGCTGGCCCAGACAAGAAGAGCAAATGCATGTATGAATAATGAAAATATATTTATCTCTCAGTGGATCACAGGAATTTAAGTATGTGCCTGAGCTCTTTGCAGAAATGGGGTCTGACACTGGCTCACTCCATGCCTCTAAATAAATATGTCTCTGATCTACACTTCTTCATTTTCCTTGGCTGTTATTATAATAATCAGTCAGTATTTACGGATCATGCTGAAAAATATTTTTACTCTGATTATAAACCTTAGGGTGCAAACTTTGTCTCCATCTCTGATCTCTGCCTTACATCTCACCAGTCAGGCTGCTTATGTTTAACAAGTGAATAATGAGGCTGGCAAAAACAAAGTCAAATCTTTTTATTTACATTTGTTTTGTAACACCACGATTTCATAAGCCAATCCCCTGCTCCTAGGAAACATTTATGTTGCTCTTCTCAGAAAAGCAAGCATGTTTTTTTTATTTTAAGTTGCTCTTTTAGGTTTCATATCCCAGACCTCTTTATTTTCCCTTCCTCAGGCTTCCTTTTTGAGTTGCAAAAAAGGAAAAAGGGCAAGAAAGGAAAAGAGAGAAAATGAAAGTTAAAAATTTGCCAGCCAAATGCTTTCAAAACATAACATTTATACACTGAACATAACTTCCCTTCTTCTTCAAGCCCTAACTTAGCTTCTTTAAACTTCCAGGTAGTGTAATTTCTCAAAAGCCAGTACCTTTATTAAGTGTGTTTAGTGGCAGAGTATAGACTCCCATCCAGGGACGTGAATGGATGTGCCTCATGGGAAAGTGGTCCTTCTACCGATGCTACTGTGCTCAAGGGTGGGCAGTGACAAAGAGGACACCCATCAGTGCTCTGATACCAAGCTGACCCACCATCTGCCTCCCTCTCCTTCTCCTGCTCACTAAAGCACTGAGGAACCAAAATAAATTTAGGGGCAGTACATTTATGCTTTGACTGTGATTCAGGCTTGTGATGTTTGTTTCTTCATGCTAGGGCCAGCTCTTCCTTTAGGTTTGCACAATGAATAATATAGTGGGTGTCTTTGGGTGGTATTCCTCTGACTTCATGGTCTTTAAGGTTATGGTTATACTAGCAAATGAAGTGGGCTAGAGACTCTTCTCTTAGGTCTTTCTGGGAAGATTTGGTTCACATCCCTGCATACAACCAAACTTTCAGCCTCTGAAAGAGGTCAGCTGCCTCCAGCCGGCCTTTTGGGAATGGCCCCTTCTCTGTTCTAATCCTGGCCTGTGCCCTGTCTGTGCTGATAACCTCAACATGCCGATGATCAGATATGAAGCCTGTGCCCTTGTCTTGTTTATATATTAAATCACAGCCTAAAAGTCTACTGAAGATTGTCTCCATGGTGAAGGAGGAGAACAGACATCTCCAACGTGGGGTTCATGCCTCTTGTTTTTGGATTGGGTTTTTAGGATGAGATTCTCTGAGGCAAAATATCCTGATCCCCATCTGTCGGCAGCTTATTGCTAGGCTTTGTGTCTAGTACAGGCATTTGTTTTTCCTCTATAATCAGTGGAGAAAAATAGGGGAAAAATCTCCCAAGCTTGACTGAGTCCATCTTAAGACAAAAAGGTTGGGTTATGTGGTTACATGGATTGAGTTATATTCTGAAAATTTCTCTTTCTTCTTATTAAAGAGGAGGATCCTAAGTGATCTATTTTCAAATAAGTTAGGAAGGTGGCTCCCACCTGTTAAGAGCTGCTTTAATGTCATTGCTAAAAAGCCCAGACTGTTCAGTCATGAACCAGGACTTCTGCAGACATAGAGGCAGAAACTGTGATAAGGAGATATCCACACAGTGATGTCTAAGATTTCTACAATTAGCAGTGAGAAAGAGACACTCCTAGAGTATGTTTATGCAGAAGATATTTGAGACATGTTAGATGAGTTATCCTCTAGAAATATCTCCTCTTGTTTTTGTTTTTTAACTGATGATCAAGAAAGCCCAGGATGACTGAATTACCTCTACTCAAGTATAAGGCTTTACTTTTTAGGTTCCTAATATTGGGTGAAATGAATGTTGCCCAGAAGGTCTGTCCTTTCCCAAGAAGTTGGCTGTAGCATCCCAAGTTTTTGTAATCAGATAATATTTGTGTACAAACTACACAGAACGTATATATAATCAGAACAAAAAAGACTTCTCCAACTCATTTGATTGAAAAGATCAAACATTTAAAAATACCTC
The DNA here is from genome assembly GCF_964273445.1 of Streptopelia decaocto. Taxonomy (NCBI): domain Eukaryota; kingdom Metazoa; phylum Chordata; class Aves; order Columbiformes; family Columbidae; genus Streptopelia; species Streptopelia decaocto. The sequence continues at coordinate 116,166,113 of NC_138656.1, forward strand.
ACCCTGGTTTGAACTGCAAATCCTGGGGAAAGGCTGAACTTCACAGCACAATCAGTATACAAATAAGTCTGTTATTCTCAACTTTCCTCTGGGATCGTGCCATTCCATGTCTAAATGATTTTTTTTTTTTTTTTGAGGCAAGTGTCAAGCTGCACTGCAGTTTTCTGACATAAAAAAAATCCAGAGAAAATCTAAAATAGGAAGTAAAACCAGGTGGGCTTGTGTTTTCTTTCATCTCAAATACACACTGCATTTGAGAGAAGAATGGAGACATGCAGACAAAGTCTAAATACTAGATAAATGGAGATCCACTATGAAAAAAAGTCCAGGTGTGGAGTCTATCAGCCTCAGAAAGACAGAGAGAGATGTCAAAGGTACAGATATATATCTGAACGACGGTATGTTAGTGTGACATTATAAGCATTGATGAAAGAATTCAGGAAAGACCCTCTTTTATTCTCTGTCTCCCACTGGGGAGCTAAAATGTTTCTTTGTTCTGTGCCCCTAGAACAGACCAAATATGCACATCCAGTAGTTGTCAATTATTGCTAAAGTTCATCCATTTCTAGAAACTAACAACTTTTATAGGTATGTTTCCTCTTCATTATGGTGGATGGGAAACAAAAAGACCCAGACCACAAGTTTTTGGGTTCATGAGAGTAGAAGGCTTTCACTGGTAGAACTTCTAGGTTATAAGCCAGCTGAGACAGGTTGCAGGAGATGCTCATAAGGGTCTTACTAAGATGGATATTTCAGCCTCCCTAAAGTTTCAACATGTAATCACTTTTTCTTTGCTAGGAAAGCATGTTTTTTTTGAGTAAGCATATTCAAATCCCACCATAGACAAGATAGGTGACAAAACTCCCTGAGGTTATACTGGATCTAGTCACTGTGTATCAAAATGGTAAATATTTGGGCACTTGGGAGAAATTCGTACTTACTTTTATGCCATATGAGAGATACAAGGTATTGTACAGCTACAGATACAGATACTGTGCCTAACTACATCATATTTGGTGAGAAACAAATTCCCACAGGTAGATCTATGAAGCAGCATGTGCTGACAAACTGATTTATGCATTAAATCCTGACTTTTTCTTCTCCACTATGGTACCTTTATAGATACACTAGTATCAAATATTTGCTCCATGGTGCCACAAGCTTTATCCATGAGACTTCTTCATGCTATACACAGGTGGATGGTCATTTCTAATGTACCCACAGTCCTTTTTCAGAGGATTACTCCACAAGCTGGGTCAAAATATAGCCTGCTGTAGGGGATAATTAAAAGAGGAAAGTCAGGGATAAGACTGCAGCACCTGGGAGATGCTGAACACTGCAACAGTCTTTGGGGCCATACACACCGAAAGTGCTAGTTAAAAAAGGCTGAAAGGAAGAGAACACTAATGTTTTTTAGGAGTCACTTGAGAGGGAAGCCATGGTGATTCTCCAGGGAGTGGCAGACAGGCTGTGCAACTCCTATGGAAAAAAAGAAAAAAAAAAAAAAAAAAAAGAAAAAAACAAACACATTACAGGAGAGACTAAGTTGTTTATCCTTGTCTTTCTTTGGAAACCAAGGCACCAAGGCTCATGAATGTTTTGATAATTTCATTGAGAGCACTTGGGAAATACCAGAGCTATCCCAGTCCTTTGGAGAGGCAAACAGCTGAAGTGACCTCGAAGGATCTAGTTCTGAGCTACTCATTTGTCAGTAATTAGCTACAAGCAAAACTGGAGTAAATGTTCTTAGGAAGAATAGGATATTTTTAATCCTTTTATTTTCAATGTGGCTTGCCTGATTTATTTATTCTTTTAGTCTTATGTGAGAGCAAGTAACCATTGAACTTGGGGTTTTTATGGTTTATATTTTCAAAATGAAAGACTTCAGAACATTGTGACAGAGTCATCTTAGCCTTTTTTTTTGTTGAATCAGAAGAGATCAATAAAAATTCTAAAAGTAATGGGTAGATTTTGAAAAGCCCAAAAGGGACTTAGTTTGCTCACTTTCATAGCTTTAGTGGGATATGGAAATCTAGTTGTAATTTGTGCTTTAAATCTCTCTCCCAAATATAACAGGAAAGATGATAACTGAAAATAAGATTGAAGGCTGGTGGACACCTGTGTAACTTCTTCGTGTGCTACAGCTATCACTCTTACAGTTTTCATATGATGTATTATCCTTTGGCAAAAATAATTATTTCTATGCTCATAATGGAAAATCTATGCTTAGATCATATGGAAACATTTGATTCGAAGCATAAAAACGGAGTAATATGCTCGGGCTAGGGTTGTTGGAATTAAGCAGTGACTGTATTTGTCCCTATTTTGGGACCTCTGAGCATTATTACAAGAATTTAAGTGATTTTGTAGGAGGGGGAAAAGCAATGAATGAAGAACTTTGATTTCTGGATTCTCTTCTTGGCCTGGCCAGATGGAAAAGACCAAATTAATTCACTATAAAATGAATGGAATGCTATGGATCTCCTTTCTAAAACACTTAGCCATCTCTTGAAGATCAGCAGTAAACAAAAATATCAATACATTGTAGGGCAATATGCTGAATTAACACATCCAAGTATGAAAACAGAAGCTCACTCATTGAAACTCTAAGTGCTCTTTAACTATCGGGAATAATTGCTATAACAAATAACTCCCCACTGTGTTCCCATTATCCAATCCTTTCATCAATGCTTGAGTTTTGTAAGGTGGGGGTTGCAAGCCATTTATCTCCTGAAGGGAGAGATCAGAAAGGCTTTAAGTTGTTGCAGGTGTCGTTGAGGCTCTAGCAAAACAAGGGCTGAGGTTAGAAAAATCTAAAGATGCAGTCAAATTTCAGATTGCAGAGGTATTTTACTCTTCTTTCAGAAAAGCAGCTGGATACTGTATATTACACAAGTTCATGTACAAAGAAAAAGGTATGGAAATTAACTTTCTCTCTGGCTATGATAAACTACCAAGGGAAATTCATAGCAAAATCTGTCTACTGTAGTTAGTCCTGTGACAGAGCTATTACAGAAAAATAAATAGTGGCATTGGTCGAAAGAATGTCAAGATGCTTTCAAGTTGGGTAAACAGACACTTATACACTCTAGGGTTTTAGTGCACTTTGTCCCATCCTGCCAATCTGTTTAACTACTGATGCTTCACTGTATGAGGTCAAGAGTGGTGATTGCTCACATAATGCCAAATAGCCCAGGAAAGCCTGTAGCATCTGCATTGAAAATGTTTCCTAAAGAGGAAAAGCACTATGCACACACGAGGTGAATGGAGGCAGTGGGGAAGAAGTCACAGATTGCATGCAGAGGCATTGAACTTCACAGTCCTGCTACTGTAGTAAAAACTCAGCAAAAAAGCCATGGCCTACTTGACAGAAATGTTTTTGAGACTTTGATAACTGGATTTTGGCAACACTGTCTTTAATCATCATCATTTCAAGGTGTTTTTCTTGAGAGAAAAACTATACAATTAAACAAGAAGTACTGGAGAATCACCATGAGTTATGGTTTTAAATGTCCTGGTATAAAACCACATTGTCATCCTCAGAATTTTTATATACACCAGAATTTGCCAAACTGAATCATCAACAGTGGATTCAGCCATCCAGAATTGAAAGCACAGGTCCTTAAACCTTGAAAGAAATGAATTCCCATAGCCAGCAACCAAAGCTTCAATGAAGACCTGTAAGGACTGAGGACAAGAGCTGTGTCTGTATGCACAAACTGAAGCTTGACCATCCATCGTGTTGTTTGGCCAGCATGGATACTTACCATACTTACCAGCTATTCCCAGGCCCTGCAGAAGACATTGCATTCCCAAAATTAGCTTAGGCACAGATGTCAGCTTTGAAGTAGCAGGGAAGTGTATTTGAGAGTAAGGATGTTTGATCACATGACAAGACCAGAACATGCTGGTTAACTTATTAGAGAGAATAATCCCTGGTGTATTTTTAGAATCATAGGATCATTTTTGTTGGAAGAGACCCTTAAGATCATTGAGTCCAACCATAACCTAATTCTAGCACTAGACCATGTCCCTAAGAACCTCATCTACACGCCTGTTTATTAGCAGAGACGTGTCCCAGTAGCAAAACTTTCTCAGGCTTGCTGTTGGGATCCTGTCCAAGAACCATGCCATGAAGGACAGATTCAGTAAGACTATGATGTTGTGTTTAGACTTGGGGAAGCTCTCAGAGATGAAGAAATAAGAAAAGTTTGACCCAAGTAATCAACTTTAAAATTGGAATAAATTACATTTTTAATAAGCAGAAAATAATAATAATAATAAAAAAGATACTGATAGTTCTTTGCTGAGAATTATATCTAGATGCCAAATTATTACACTTTTGTACTAAGAGTAGCTTAGTCTGGTTGTATATATGGTAACTCAGTAATGAATATGTCTATGAATAGCAGACTGAACCGGTACATGCAGTTATGGGAAATGAGCTTTTTTTGTTCCAGAAAATAATTTTTCTAATACAAACAACGACGCTTGGGAATGAAGGATAATTTAATGAAGGTATATAGATGATGATAAAAAATTCAAAAAACTGTTCAGGAGAAATACACTTTATTTCAATTCTTTCCTTAAACTCTATATTTTTCTAGTGAGATTTCAGCAAAGAACAGACCTGATCCTCAGTTGCCTGACAGCTTGATGAATATGGTATCTTCTGAAATACTGGATAAAAGTACCAGTGTCAAAGCTTAGCAGCCTGTGTACAAAATAGAAAGTATATCTCTATCCATGTAATTAGAAAGAAAATTAAAAGTTATTTAAATCTGACTTTTTTCATTTGGGGAAGGGAAATGATTTGAATATGTATTTGCTGTTAAATAAATTTCAGAAACAGAGCGAGAATTAATTTTTAATGTAACCTCTTAGGATACCTACCAATACAGCAATATATACCCTTTACAGGCAACACCTTTTCATCCTATCATCTCCATGGCTTTGCATCCTTGCAACAAACACAGAGTCCTTTCATCTGAAGAGTCATCAACTTGAGATACCAGATCAAAACAGAATCCACACATTCTAAAATAGAGTATAATCCAAAACATACTAAAATTTTCTTTTCTAGTGAGCTCCTTGATTTTTAGATCAGAACAATGGCCTACAAATCCCAAGTCAAGCACTCTTCTTCCTTCTAGGCTAGAATCACAAGATCACAAGATCATAAGATAATTTGGCTTGGAAGGAATATCGGGAGGTTTCTAGTCCAATCAGCTGCTCAAAACAGGGTCAGCTTGGGGGTCAGACCAGGTTAGTGTCTGCAGCTGTGTTTTGAAAAACCTCCAAGTAAGGAGACTGCATAATTTCTCGGGGTGGGTTGCTCCAATACCTGACTATCATGGGGAAATTGTCTTTCATTTTTCTGGTTGGAATCGCTCCTGTTTCAGGTTACACCCATTGTCTTTTATCCTCTCACCATGTACCAATGTGAAAGGCCTGGCTAAATCTTCTTCATAATCCTCTTGTAGGTGCTAGAGGTTGATTTTGGGTCTCCTCAACCAACCACTTCTGTGGGTTGAAAAATCCCACTGCCTTCCTGCACCAAGCAAGTATTCCAGCTCCTGACCATCTTGGTGACCCTCCACTAGGCTCAGTTTAGTTATCGGTCTTTTATATATTAGGGCGCAAAACTGGATGCAGTAGTCTAGACGTAAGCGAAGTGCTGCGTAAAAGGGGATAATCCCTTCCCTTGGTCTGCTGGCTCTGTTCCTGTTCATACAATTCAGGAAGCTCTTGGCAATTGTTGCTGCTAGAGCTCACTGCTGGCTGGTGACACTGACCACAGAGCTGCTCCCTAGGCTGTCAGTCCCCAGCCTGTATCACTGCAAATGGTTCTTCCTTCCTATGTACAAGACAGTCGTCATTGTTGAATTTCATGGGGTTCCTGTCAGCTCGTTCCCCCACCATAACTGAAAACCTTTGGTGGTAACTCAGCCTTAGACTTTATAAACTGGTCCCATCAGTTTGGTGTCATCTGACAACTTGCTGAAACTGCACTCTCTGTCCTCCTTTAGGTCATCAGTAAAGAAATTAAACAGGACAAGTCCCAGGAGACATCCTGAGTTACCCACTTCTCACTGACCTCCAGGTTTAGTATGATCCATAAACCACAAGCCTCTGAGTCTGCCATCCAAGCAACTTTTTTCACCATCCAGCTGTCCATACTTAACCCCTCTTTCATCTCAGTCTTTCCAGAGCAGGAAGTCAGTCTCCTTTTTGAGGGATTTCATAACACTCAATTCAAAAGAAAACCTAATTTAGACCTCCGGGCCTTATCACAATGCAGATAACAATAGCCATAAATGCCAGAAGTTATGATCTTAACTATCCAAAGGAATTTTTTGTCATATTGATGGTCTGTATAGAGCCAGAACACTTAGAATAAGAAGTGTACCTGGGGTACTTACAGACAACTATTTCTAAAGCCCCTGACATAGCACAATAATCACTATCTAGGCTGTAAGTAGAGTATTTAACTCTAGATAATACCAAGTTGGTGGTAAGAAAAGGTTCTGGCTGCCCAGGTTTGATGATAGACAGTTCAGTACATTGCTTAAATAGCTAAAAGCAATGCCAATTAAAGTGAAATTCTCCTGATCTAACACTGTATTACAAGCCTTGTAAACAGGCTGGCAAATCAAGAAACTTCACTGAAATATCATGGTGTGCAGGTTTCAGAGAAACTTTGGAGGAAATTCTTTGAACCTTCATTTAAAAATACACCTAGTATCACAAAACATGAAAAATACTTTTTAGGCAGCTGGTCATGAAAGTAAGGCAGTCAGGGTAAGTCTTCTATGTTCATATTAAAGTCCAGAGCAGAAGGTTCAGATTGCTGGTTCCATTACAGAAATATCCTCAGCTCTATCAAAAAGAGCCTGTTTCTAAAGGGAGCTCTTTATTCACCGTGTTGAGATGGAAACATGAATTTGATATCTATGAAAGGCCAGAAGGGTTAGCAAGAAAACAGAGAGAGGAAAAGGACAGAAGTAACCTTTATAAAGCACTTCTCCATCTGATACTGGTGAGTACACTTGGCTGAATAATTCTCCTCAGATTGTATTCATCTATGTGAATGCTGGGATTTTTTTCCCCCGTTTCTGCTAGGTAATGATTTGTAAATAATTCTTATTTGCAGGTAGTCTGTCAATAATATTGCAAAGCTTGGCCACCAACATTTAAGCATTTGCAAATTGATTCTTTTTTCTTTTCTCTTTTTTTTTTTTTTTTTTTTTTTTTTCCCTGCACTCCTTGTTGGCTGCCAGATGCAACTATAAAAGAAATTCAAAGGGATAGAGTGAAAATGATATTCAAGTGCGTATTTTCTTGGAAACATTGTGAAGAGGCTGTAGCTTATGCAAGGGAGTAAGTGGTCTGGGGCTTAAGCAGCACATTAAATGGCTAACAGCAGCAGAAGTGAAAGCTCTGGACATACATACACAGACTCTGAAGTCTCCCAGGAAGGCTGGGATCATTAGTCCTGGTTCACTGACTTAGAGTTGGAGGTTCCTGATGAAAAGGACATAACACCAAGCTCAAGCTGAGACTAATGGGAAACAATATGCATCTGCAGACTCTGATGTTACTAATCCAGCTCCTGCTGAGGATGAACAATTGGAGCAAGGGAATATTCCTGAAGCACTGACAAACTGCAATTGAGGATTAGAAAAGCCCCCTGAATGTCTGAATTTGTAATATGTCTCCAAGTTGGCATTATAAACAGTTGCCCCATAGACCAAGGAGCCTTTTTTCACTCAGGACTACTTCACAAAAATCCTAACAGTGTTAGGCTTTTGGTAGACATGGTTTCTTTCTTGCTTGCTTTATTTTTTTCCTGTTGAGTTTGGTAGAAAATTTAATGCAGGTCTTTCTATCCGCTGCATATAAATTATGCAGGAAGACCCCTGATACCTCAATACAGAATTTTTCAAGTCCAGTGCATTATAATTTAGTGATACCACACACTCCCATATGCTGTGTCCCCTTGAAGGCTCAATGTAATCAAATTTGCAGCAAAATCATTGACCAACTTCAGCATTTAAACATCCTTGTAGCTGTGTAAATTAAGTTGTGCTAGGTAGCATCAACACCAAAATTTCATTGTCTGTACTCTTACATTACTAGAAAATCTCTGGAGTGTTTTTGGCTCAGTCTAATTGCCTCTTTCCCAACCAATTTGTAGGCACTGTTCAGGACTTAGCTTGGAGACTGAACATTTCCAACAAGCATTTAGGATGTTTCCACCTGTTTTGGAGAGTTAGAGTTGAGTAGTTTGGATGTAGCCAGAGCGTTTCAATTGGCTTCAGAGAAGAAGCCACACGACCACTCAGTGTGCTGGTATAAACACAGCCTGCTTGTCCTACATGACATCTAGTGCAGTCCCAAACACTTTGTAGTTTTTATTACAATAGTGAAGCCACCCAGCATTAAATTAACCTCTATTTACTAACTCAACAGAAATGGAAGGTACAATCAAAACAAGTCACCGTGTGTGGCATCTGACTTCCTCCAAAACCTAGCAGAGCATTTAGCCAAAACTCAAAGGCAGGACCTAACATTGTAATGATGTTATAAGTGCAATGATCTATCTTTCTGCTTGCAGACACCTCCATTTTTAATGTTGGAGTATGAGGTTTTGAAGAGAGGTGCTGCCTGTTGACAAAAGTCTCATTTCTTTTAGTTACTTTTCACAATGATATGAGGATTCTTGGAGGTCTATGCGGTACCTAAGAACACCTAAGGATATGGGATAGAATTCTTTTTAATATAGGTTATATTTTTAAGAGACGTTTTGGGGGGAAAAAAAAAAAAAATCTGTTTTCTTTTTGTTACTTAGTCTCAGGTTGTGACAGCTTTCAGTGAAAACTAAATTCCACATGGCTACAATGAAAACATGTCATAAAAGGCTCCTCTGCAGCTTCAGTTTACTGCAAGAGGCAATAAACAGATCCAGCCTGTTGACTCAATTCTGCTGAGTTACAAGTCTGTAACAAAATTTGCAATCCAGTTTGGTTTTTTTCCTTCTCAGTCTCGGAATTGAAATTTCATGTTGTTCTATAAAACACTTATTTTCCACTATTTTTTGTTGTTGTTACGGGTGGATGATTTTTTTTTTTAATAATGAATGCTGTGAACACTGTGATAATGAATTATCTCTACTCATTTTAATAGACAAAGGATATTCTTTGCAGTCTTTATTGATGAGGAATGAACACTTAGAGAGAAAGTGGAAACACAAAGACTGAACAACTATTAAGTACATATTTTAAAGTTTAAGGTTACAATCCTACTTCGTGTCCTCTTAAAGGGAATTAGTTCTCTCAAATATACATCCTGAACTACTCTTTAGAATCAGGCTGTGATTCATCTTCTAAAGTAGACATCTAATATAAATCAGTAACTAGTTCAACTAAAAAGGCTTGTTGCAGACATCTAATTTCTCATAAAGAGATAAAATTAGGGGAGTTGAATTCCACCCTTTTCAACTAAATTTCTGTGTGTTGACCTAGATTCTTAGTTGTACAAACCAATCTGTATCTTCTTTTAGGAGATACACCCATTTGTACATGTTGAATATCTTGACTTATTTTTTTTTCTCCTTACACCAGTGACATCAAAAGGTAAAAATTGTAGATCAAAGCTCTTGCTGAAGATCAAAGATAACAGCAAAAAGAAATTCAAGAGCCACTGTTAGTTTTCTAAAATCATAGATAGAAAAGGTTCATTCCCTTTTTTCCCTTTTAATATCAGGGAAAAATTATAACCATCCACAAACAATCAAAGTTCAACTCCCTGCTCTGAATCAGTTGCAACAAACTGATGGGGCCTTTGTATTCTTATCCTTGAAGGTTTTTTCCTATTGTTTTTTCCAAATTCAACCTGTGTAGTTGGTTTGGAACTCATATACACTTTTAACATCTGTGATATCCTGTGGCAAGGAGCTGCACAGCCTATGCATTGTGTAAATATCAATAAATATCTTTCTTCTTTGTTTTGATCATGCTACCTGACAATTACATTTGATGCCCCCTTGTGTTTGGAGAGACAGGGAACAACCATTTTTTCTTTTTCTCCTTGCCACTCAAGATTTTTAGAAATGTCATATTTTTCTTCAAGTGTTTTCTGCCTTTTTTTTTTCTCCCCACAGGCAAAGAACCTTGTCTATATAATAGTCTGACATTCCTGTTCCCACACATTCTTCCTGCTCTTGGATTCTCCTGGAAAGACAGCAGCAGCAAATGGTTTACACGTGGTAAAACAGAAAAACAGCATAACAAAAAAAAAGAGTCAATACAATTATTCTGATGAGATAAAAAAGTCTAAACACTTTCAGACTAGAAGATATTAAAGCAGAGTGATGGCAACATAAGAAATGGAGCATTTTTTTCATGTTTCTCCCTCTGAAAAGGTGTTAGATTTGAAATAAATATTTGTTAAGTTGTTTTTTTCCTTCTTTGTTTTCTACTCTTTTACATCTTTTTATTGGCTGGGATTCAAGGCAAAGATGTTGAAAAAACTATGTTAAGAATATGGAAAGTAAGCATTGTGATATTTGAGATTCTATCAAGAGAAAAAAAGTCATAAATTTAATCAGACACAAGATAATTACAATATATCTAACCTAGTTTTTGATATTTAAGAATTCATGTTCCAAGAACTCCTGTTGACTCCTCTGTCACACCCACCCCAAAGCATGATTTAACTTAATTAAAATTAATTTTGCCAAATTAAGGTGAAATGTTTCCAGACAAATTGCTGAAACCTGGGAAAAAAATGTTTTAGAGTTGGTTACACAGTAGTTATCAAATATTAAGTAAATATAGTTTGCTTCCACTCTGGACAACTTCTAATACTTATCTTGACTTTTAGATAGTTTTCTGAAGCAAAGTTCCTCTTTTCAAAGGATCAAACTCACACATCGGTAAGACTCTTCTTCTAAAGTCCTGGCTGCTGGCAACAAATGCAACTTTAAAACCTCAGCTGTCATTTTTTTAGATAGTAACTGTGTATGATTCTTCCGTTACACAAGAAGTGTCTTTAAAAAACCCTCTACAGTGGATTTTGGTTTGAATTTCTGGACTTTTAAAATTTTTTTTAAAATTTTAAAATTTTTAGTTACCAAAACCCAATTATTTTCTGGTTTAGAATTTTGATCAAATTAGAATCTTCAGGTAAAGCTTTAGTTCTGTCAAAAAGTTATTTAACACTTGAGAGAGGAGGAAATAATCAAACCCCTTCATTTTAGCCCCAAGTATCACTTTCAAGTATTCTTGGATCATCTCAAATTCAAAATGTATTATCTGATGTTAGGGGCTTGAGGCAAATGACTCCTCTTGGAAACTGAGGTCATTTCAACCATCACGTTTTCCTTCATGTCTATCAGGATTTACAAGCCAACACTGGGAGAGGTATCCCAAAATTTCCTGAAAGCTGAACTCAGCCACACTGCCTTGTTATCATTGCATTTCCCACGTTGTGGTCCATGACACATGTCCCTGTGGTTTCCTGATCTGGAGAAAAAAACAATGCCTAGAAATCTCTGCTAAGAATTAAGGCATATAAAAGCCCTTGGTACCAGTTAAAGCATTTACTCCTTTTGCTGCTTCCTTGAGGGAGGATGTTCCCTGTGGTTGTTGTACTCCTGGGTGCCTTAGGCTTCAGGATGAGTAAACCAGGAAACAGATAAGAAACCTCTCTCTTCATCCTGCCCAGGATCCATTTGTGACCCTTGTCCTGCCCCAACTTGTTGAGTTTGTAGTTTTTTCTTTTTGTGTGTGTCTAAAGCCCCTCAAAAAAAAAAAAGTAATTTTCACTTGGGTTTTTCATTTTCATGGCACTATGCTTCGCTTATTTTTATTTACTCATTTTTAGGTTTGTCAGATAGGCCCCCATCAGTCTCTGAACACATTTACATAATTTAAATACAAAATGCAAACATGCTGACTAATGTCTGCCTTAAATAAACTCTCTTAGGATAAGCTAGACATGTTCCCTATCACCAGCCCCTCAGGCAAAAACCTGAGAACATAAATGAGCTTCATGTGGTGCCCTGCAAGTTGTCAGCTTAAAAGGTACTTTGGGCCAAGTGGGGGAAGTAAACTCCGAAGTTCAGGTCCCTCCACTGATGATGCGGAGGCTGAAACGCTAGTCTGAGGAAAATAGGGTATTCTGGGAAAACTCTCAGAGTTGTCAAAGCTGTTCATGGTATTTGAGGTATTCACTCAAGTTAGGACAGGTGCCCATTTCCCGAAGGATCATGCAATATATGCCAAATTTCTTATGGCTAAAATTGTTTCCAGGCAAATTTTGGTGAGCCCAGAAGGTTCTGGACTCACCCTTGTGACTGGAAAGATAGGAAAATGCTCTGCCTTTAATCCAAATGAATGACCCCTCCAAGGAGTGCAAGACTTGATGGCAGTTTTAGATCAGAGGTGAACTCTCAGATGGTTACAGTTAGGTAGGGTGAACTCCACAGCATTTCTGGATAAATAAGGAAGGGCCTATTCCAGAAGGTCATGAAGAGCCCCACACGAAGGTGACCTGTTGGTATCTGATAATTTTGAATACAGTGTCTAGGCACTTTGCAAACATCTTTTAAGGCAGTCTTTCTCTCCAATATATCTAAAAGAATTAGGAAAAGGGACAAAGGGAACAATTTCCAGAACCTCTCTTTACAGCATGGTTTCCTTCTGCATATACATAAAAACTCAGGCACCGCCTTGGAGAAAGTTAATTCATTTAGACATATCCTGTGATATGAATTGCATTTTAAATGGTTTGCCTACTAATCTTTTTTAAGGAACCTTTTAGGCAGTAAATAAGTGAAAGCAAGACCATACAATTCAGCCAGTAGTAAGACTATAAGAATAATAAGTTCTAGTGGCCACTGATAAAGTGTCTAGTTTTGTTGTTTGTCTGTTATGGGGGTTTTGTTTGTTTATTTGTTTGGGGTTTTTTCTGTTGGTTTGTTTTTTTTTTTTGCTTTTTTGTTGTTTCATTTTTGTTTGTTTTATTTTCCGTTAGTTCCTGACTTTTAATCACTACTTTGCATCTGCAGTGCTATAATTTGTTTTCTGTCCTTCATTTTTCTTTCAGATTTCTGATGATGATGAAACTAAGCAATCCATTAATTGTCTCTATATTTACAAATATAGTTTTCCTAATTTTGCTGTATGTAAAAGTTTTTCTTATTAGACTACTGAGATGACATAAATAATGCTTGAAACAGCTTTGGTTTCCTCTGAATGCTCTGTTTGGAAAACAACGTCACCATATTAGCTCAGGAAAAAATAAAAATACACCTCAGCATCCTCATTGTTTGGTCTTTTACAGGTCTGAACCAAATTCCCCTGGAGTTAGCCTGCAGGGTTCCACACAAACAGAGATTCACACAGACTCTTAAAATAAGGGAACAACTTTATGGAGGTTGGCAACTTTCGACCTGTCTGGTTAAAGAAATCAGAACAACTTCCTTCCTGATGGTTTTCTAATTCCATATGACAGATTTTTGTTGTCATAATAAAAATTATAAATTCTTCTCTATTGCCCCTTTGATTAAAAATTAAAGCCAGTTTTGTGGCAATTAAGCAAACCAGATGATATTGGATTCTGTTCATGGCTTTGACACACTCCTGTGGAATAACTGCAAATGCATCGTTTGTCTCTATACACTTAATTTTACCACTGCATTAAGACATTCATCTATCTCCTGAAAGTCTGCATTCCTTCATTGTTTTGAAATATTATGAAAACTTTGGACAAAATGTTTTCGCGCTGCAATGTCTTAATTTCATTCATCTTTCTGCAGATACCTTCTTCCCTCTATGAAAGAATTTGGCAGTAAGTTTATCTATCTTGAATCCCTGCCCTCTTCCCAATCCTTTTTTTTTAATATTTTTTTTTATTATTTGAAAGGAAAAATTAATCTGCCCAGCAGGACATAATGACTGTTTTCCAAGTTAACTGATGCCTACAGACAGACCCTTGTACTGAGGATGAGGAAAATAACAACAGGTAAGAGCATATCTGCTATCTTTGTGTTAGTATTCGTTACTCCTGGAGAGGACCTCTATCTTAGCTGGAGCTGCTTCTGTTGACACCTTGAAAATTGATAGTTCAATAGCAAAGGAATTACAGCTTAATGGCCTTTAATGCAAAATAGCTATGCTTGTCCAAATTTCTCAGCTCTTCTATGGGCAGCTAAACCATAACAGAATCCATACAGTTGCTGCCATGTTCACTTTGACACTCAGATAATCAGCTTGAAACTAGTTTATTTCTGTTTCCATACACACTTCTCCAATAACATCCTCTCAACTGCAGTGGAGACATTGGCAGGTACAGAAATGTTGATTGAAAGGATTTCTGTGGAGATCATCTAAGCCAACGTCCCACCTGAAATAGGACTGTTACCAACACTTGACTAGGTCAGCTATGGTTTTCTCTAGCTAAGCCTTGAAAAGTTCCAAGAAGCAAGATTTCACAGCTTGCTGAATACCTATTTTGGTGTCACATTGTCGTGATCAAGATAATGTCCAATCTGAATCTCCCAAGCAGTTGTCCTTTGTTAAGCTGTCTGTTGCTGCTACTAAGGTAGAGTTTGGATATTGCAAAGAAAAGTTTGATCCCATTTCCCTCAAGCCAGTCCATGTTCCTCATTTCTCTTTAGGAACACAAGGAGGAGGCAAGAACAATTGGTAGAGCTTGATGCTTCTTCTCTGGTGTCTTCATCTTGGAATAAGCTTCAGTGAAGTGCATAAACAAGCTAAACCATTTAAAACCTCTGAAAGCAGTTTAATGTCTTAATGACTCTCTGGGTATTAAAGGTAGAAAAACTCCGGAAAAGAAGTATTCTCAGGTCCTGTGTTGTCAATAATTTCAAGTTAATTTAACTCAAAAGATAAAAACAAAACATAGAGCAGCATCTGGAATTTTGTCAAGCAAATAAAGGCACAGATCTGAAATAAAGTCACTTGTTCAACACTGGAACAAATTACCAAAGGAAATGATAAATTCTTCACTTTCATGGAGAACTCAGGTTAAACCATCGGCTTTTCATGGAAAAGTGCTTTGATTGCACACAAGCTAGTTAATTTAAGACGAGAATTGTTAAGTAAGTTTCTGAATTAGAAAGTCCCAGGCAGACACATCCTAAAGGTAATTGATCCTGCCTGCTATAACTCTTCAAGAACTGATAATTATTTTTGAAAGTGATTATCTTTCCCCATTGACTATAAATGGAACCCAGAAAAGTAGATTTGCTTGGATACATTGACGTACATGGATAATACCAAAGCAAAATGCACTCCAAGTGTTGATTTTTTTTTTCTGTTTTATTTTGCTTGAAATAATAGTAATGATTAAAAAACTAAAACACAGAAGCATGAAGTGATTTATCAAAAGTCACAGTACAAGCAAATGACAACAGTAGAACCCAGATCAACTTAATCCATTTTGAAAATAGCTAGAGCTAGAGTGCAGATAAGCCTCCGGGTAGAATGAACCATCTTACTAGGGAGTTGGTAGTACATTGTAGCTCTATTTTCTTGTCAACGTCCACATTTATTAAAAAAAAAAAAAAAAAAAAAAAAAAAAAAAAGACAAAAAAAGAAAAAGACACACCTCTAAAAAACACAAAGAAGCAAACAAATAAACAAAAAAAGATCTATTGACCTCTTAGATTAGGCAGGTCTGTGATATAAAAGGAGACTCAACTTGAGAACTCAACCTGAAGACACCAATCTTTAGAATGCTAAGCTTTGTTATTTCACTAATTGTATAACTACTTGTCATTACACCACAATGTAGAAGCAGCTCCTCAAAGTTGGACTCGCAGTGAGAAAGGTGTGTATCCAACTAGACCTGTTAGCTTTTATAATAACTGCCTTTACTAAAAGGTATCTTAAGAGTGTGAGTAGCAAGAATAACCTGTATTCACACATATAATTCATTTACAGGGGAGTTTATGTCTTTAATCAGGAAGATAACAGTTTAAGTCTCTGAACAAATGCAGCTACATACCAGTCTAAAGATGCTGCATAAGAGTATTCCCCTTTGGGGAGTAAACCATATTGGATAAATAGTTCTATTACTGTGCTCTGGCTAGGGAGGTTGCCCTGATGCAATTACACTGGTATAATTGGTCCTGCTTTGGTGTAAAGGCAAGGCTTCATTGTGGATAATTTGTTGACAAAATGATTAATCATTTATCATTTGACAGTTAATCTGGAAGTCTATTAATTCACTTCTTTCTCCTCCCCAGCCTCTATCCCCAGCACTTGCATATACATACCCCACTCTGTCCCAGTAATCCAGACTGGTGAGCTGCTTTCAGAGTCACCATAGGGAACTGAAATCTATGTCACTTTTAAACTCACTTGCCTAGTACTGGAGAGACCAAATCTAGCTTTTTTTTTGGCCTGATTTTCCATTTTAATATGCAGCTTTCAAGTCTGATATATTCAGCACAAAACCTGGCCTCTTGACCTTGTCTTTCAAGTTGATATATGAAGCAATATCTGACCAATTAGGTTTAAGTTGCAAGCCCTGTGTAAATGTAATATTTCTCAGTATGTGGACAGAAGTTCATAGTATTTCCCTTTATGTATAAATATCTCTTTAACCACTTAGAGATTAAGTGGTGAATATAAAGGGAGAGACCAAAAAAAAAGAAAAAAAACAACTTTAAAAGGTGTTAAATTTATCATGTGCCATAAAAGAAAGGATATCTAATAAGCCACCAGTACTTCTTGGGTGGTTTTTCAGTTTCGTTTTACACTTTTGAGATTAAAAGATACATGCAAAAATATGTACAAAGTACCTTTTAGAAACTTTAGAAGAGGTCAAGGAGAAAATATCTGGATTTCAAAAGCTGAACTTTTCAAGGATTTTCTCTGATTTCTCTAAAACAAGATAGCCTCCTCCTCCTCTTAATAGTTCTTCAATGCCTTTTTGGTAGCCAAAATCTTTGTTCTCTTTTTTTATTTTTTTTTTTTTAAGCAGCTTTGTAAAAGAAGAACTAAAAATTAATTATGGCTATGGAACTTTTGCACAGAAGAGTTTAAAAAGCACAGACGTAAAGAAGGGAAAAAGATGAGGGCCCATTTATCTTATATTGACAGGACTAGCTTCAAAAGATGACCTTGAATCGTAATCATCCTAATGAGCTGAAAATATTTCACTTTAACAAGTGAAACTATAATCAAATCAGTTTCTGAAAGCTCTACTAATGAGCATTTCCTTTGATGAAAACATGGTTCACTGTCTTAGTCTGCAGGAGGTGCACTACAGTAAGAGGCCAGCTCATGACAACTCATTAGCTGACCTGGGGAGAGACTAATTTGAATGCTTTTGATAAAAATTTCAAGGCTTTTTACTTAAATTACAATTTATGCACTTTTATAAATAGTCTAATTTTTATAAGTTGGGGGAAACTGGTTAGGAAGACTTCAAAGTCACGGAACAAAGTTTGTTTACAACATTTATTCTGTAGGATCTACAGAACTTTCAGGGGAGAATATTTTTAGTTAGTACTCTTTTTTTCTTCATTAAAAAAAAAAAAAAGAATGTTCCGAATTCAGTCAATTATTATGTTTGTTTATGCACAGAAGAAGAGGTCTGCCCTACCCACCTCCCTTTTTTCCCAACCGATGAAAACACTTTAAACTTTATAGCATTTAACACTGGCAATATTTAAAGTCACTATTATTTACTGTGAGCTACTATATCCATTATCTCGAGAAAAAACAGGCTTGTCTCATTAGGAATCTCAGTAATTCATTCAATTTCTTTAAACCAGCAGCAGAACTTAAATGAGAACAGATTACACAAATCTGGTTTACTACCATACAGCCCCCCTCCAGGGGTTATTCATTAGGATTATTCATCATTTTAACTCCTGCCCTGCTCAACACAGAGAAAACAGTTTTCTGTTTTCCTTCCCTGCACAGCAGACTTGCTGTCAAAGCCGCACTTCACTCTGAGTGTTCTTCATCTGTTTTAAGTTTCATTCCCAGTCAGATCTTGATTTTCAGAGAGTTTTCTTTTCCCTCTCCAGCACTGCCTTTGCTTTAGACTTTTAAGGCTGTTCGACGTTTGTGTGTGTTATGTGTCAAGGTGTTCACCTTAGCCTCTGTGCGATGCAAAAAGTACATTGAGATGTACTGCGTGTGCAACTTGTCATCATTTAACATATTATCCTTACTCTAACTGAAGAAGAGAACATGACACTTCCAGTTCATGTTCCACTCAGAAGGTAACTTTCCTGTCGTACATGCAGCAGACTTTTATATGTTGAGTGTGGACGTCCAGCAAAAATCAGTGCTGGCTGTCTGGGATAAACATTGCAGAACATAAAGTAGGTAAAGCCAGATCTTTAGAAGTAGGTAAAGCCAGATCATTAAAAGTAGGTGTGGAAGAAGCTGCAAAAAGCAGTGAAAATGCACTTTATTAGAGCACTGCAGCTAGAATTTATTGTCTTGATTCAAAGTTTAGTAAGGAGATCTCCCTAATGTCCCCCAAGTTAAACTGCTGTTTGAACAGGGCTTTTCGGTGGTGGTGGTCCTTTAGTGGCTCATAGTTTTGGCGTCTACAAGTGCTATCAACAAAGCCAGTCTTTAAGTAGGACCAGAATATGTACTAGAAATGGTGATATAAAACATTTCGAATGAAGACAGAGTTAATTCTAGAGATAAATTATTCTTTTTATTTGCAGTTTTGTTGGGAACTCAGAAAACAAACCGTTTTGTGTTTGGGAGGTCATTGAAATTAACAGTGTGATGTTCCTGGTCCCCAAATGAAACAAACAAACAAAAAATACCCTAAACTCAAGCAACAGCAGGCTTTGATTTTGAATAATTTCCATTTTGGGGGATATATCCTAGTATTATACCGAATTTGAACAACGCAAGCCAAAGAAAGGTCTTCTTAAAGTTTAAAGTGTAACAGGGCATCATGGCGGAGCAAACACGCTTTCTCATCTCTGCATAAGTTAACAACCAGAAAATGACAATAATACATTTGACTTCAAAATTCCTGTACTTTTGGAGCTACTTTTACAAAAAATATGAATTTATGGGAGATCCACCAGTTTCTTCTGTCACAAACCAAGCTGGGAGTACAGCTTTAGATGGGTTTTATTTACTATTTTGTGAAAAGCAACAGGATTGAATTAGTGAGAGACAGGGGAGTTTAGCACTTCAAAATTAAGCCAGCAGCTGGAAACTTTAACTTTTTTCTTTTTTAAATCTCTTAGCCTTTGCTAATCTTTGTGACAATGTTCCCGTCAACAGGAAATCAAAACAAAACAAAACAAAACAAAATAAAACAAAACAACAATCAAGCAACTTTTCTTGCTTCCCTGTAGAAAAATCTACTTTTAAAAGTCCTTGTAAATGTAAAATAGCAAAAATAGTGGTTTGACAGAAGTGGGAAGCAAGGGAAGGAAAAAAATTGCCAAGAAGTCTCCAGGAGTTCAGGTAGTGAAGGTGATGTGATAGAGGTTCAAACTGCAGCAAGTACAGGATGGCAAGAGTCCCTCTCTGGAGAAGTGGAAAAGTGGACTCGGGCTGATGGTCCCTGTCAAATTGAGTTGCTGTGACTGATGAATTTGCCACCTTAGGTGTCAGCCATAGTCGTGGGCTGCAGCTTGCTGTTCTTTTACCAGAGGAAGCAGAAAGGTATATGCTCCTGGAATATTAGTTTAAAAGTCCTTTGGTTTCAGTTCAGGTCTTGTTAGATCTGACAGGGATCGTTAAATTGAGCCCTAAATTTGGATGTGCCAATTTTTATTGCTACAGCATCTTCTGACTATCCTCCTGGAGCTTTCGTATCTCTTGTACCCTCATACCTTATAATGTGATGATCATGATATGTTCCCATAAAAGGCATGTTTTAAGGTAGGAATCACTCACCTCACTGACTGACAAGGTCTCCTTTTACCTTCCTTTTTCCCTTTCATGAAGTAGTAATAAAGGCACACATCCTTGTTTCCTGGGGATTGCACATTCAGCTGTGGCAAAGTCCTTGCAACCCTCCACTGGATATGCCACTGAAATAACATTGATATATCTGGTGGGAGAATTGAAAGGCTCTTAAGTTAAAGATGAAACTATTAGCATCTTTTTAAATTATTTCTTATTTCAGGGGTTAATTTTTGTAGTATCAAAAGTTTTTTCCTTTGAAGCTAATGAGAGCATGAAACAAAGGAGAAAAAACAAAACATAAAGAATAAAAAGAAACTTGGTTGAAACATATTTCTAATATTTTCTTTTTTTCCCTTTAAAGAACTCTTAGTGGGAGAAAAATCAAAGAATAGTAAATAGTGCAGAAAAATACAGTTAATTAGGAAAGCTTTGTGGCTGGCCCAGCATCCAGCTGTTCCAATTAAGAGAAGAAACTGTTCATAAAACTGAGCAAGCAAACTTACCACAATATAGTGGTAGAAATATTAAAAACTCCAGTTTGTGGAAAAGGAAAAATTTATAATTAATTTAAAATGTTGGTCGTGTACATTATTCTTTTTTACCATTTTGGCCGTGGCAGAGGCTGGAATATATCATCATGGGGTATCAAGCAAAGAACCCTGAATGTACTAGAAGCTGCAGAAACACCGAACAAAAAGTTATAGTTTGTGAGTGCTCAGATGGACGCAGAGTGATCATTTATGTAATATTTCGTGAATCCTCACATGTTCTCACAAATGTTAGTACAACAGAACATGCTTCCAAACATTTGTTAGAGACATCATTATTCATCATCTACTTAAAAAAAAAATCTTCGAAGGAAGAATCAGAAAGAATTATGCATGACTTGCAGAGCTAATCATACAACTTGAATAACAAACATCAAATAGTAGCAGCAAACAGCTCATGAGCAACCAAATGTCTGAAAATTATTCATCAACATAATTCTACTAACACTTAATAATCATGCTGGGAAAAAAAAATCACAAACAGCAAGTAAAAATGGAGTAAGTCTGGGAGAACTTAGACAAAAAAAAACAAAAAACCAAAAATATGCTACTGAAATACTGCCAGACTAAGACATTTGACTTCAGGGACAGAGGATTGGTTCTGACACTGCTTCATTCTCAGGACTAACATAGTCCTATTAAAGCCAAGGTACCATTTTGAAGATAAAGTTCAGTACAAGGCTTAGATTTTATGATTCTTAGAAAACCTCTCTCCTAAATAACCACCTAGCCAGGAAGTTGTCCCCACCCTCCACCTGCTGCATTTTCATGCAGACATTTAGATGAAAAATCAAAGATTATGATATTGTAACTTGCTGCTTTCTGGGACGGATGGTCCTGATCCACTCCCTCCCCTCCCCTCCCCCAAAATATGTCCCAAGAAGAAGCAGGGATAGCTCTTGCTTTTTGAAGTGTGATACCACAAACATTAGTGCCAATATGTCTGAAGAGAAGGTAGTAGATAGGTGAAAATCAGTGGTCTTTGGGAGGGGGGAAAGGGAATTCACTGCAGTTTCATGGCTGTCTGTGTTTTTTTATCATGAAGCTACACTATAACAAGGATATAGATGGGTGTAGATAACTATGACTATTTCTCCCATAGTGGGACATTAAAAAAAAAAAGTTTCAAAAATGAGAAATACGTGAATTAATTCTCTCTTCCCTCATGGTGCTCAACAGCTAGGATTATGTTACTAAGACATTCTGAAATAAAAATCACAAAAAATAGTGCATGAAATATGAATTATGCAGGAGAAGATTTTCTCAGTAATTGGAATTTTCCATTTGATATTATCAACGTTAAAGCAAAATGTATACATGTATGTATGTATATGCAATGCTAAAATGTAGACATCAAAATTTATCTATTTATCTTTTGGAATGCAAAAGGAGGCAACATTGGAAAGTATATATATCTATGTGTATATGCTCAGAATTAATTTAATTGGAGAGGTAATTTTAATGCATAATTTCCACATAATCAAAATGAGAAATAAGTTTTTTTAAAGACTGTTTTCTACTGAAATATCTTGAAAAAATGAATGTAATATAGTCTCATACTGTGTTTCCATTTGTCAGGATCATTTTTTATGGAAGGAAAAGTGATTCAGCTGAAAATGTTATTATTCTTTTGATATTTGTATGTGTTCTTGTCTTACTTAAACTTCCAGTGTCTCACACAATTTCCTGATGAATGTTTTCTCTACTGCTTATTTGCATTACGACACTAACGTGTCTCTTCTGCTCCATGGCTGGTGTGGTAGATGGCAGCTAGTCAGATTGATCCGTTATCTGAGAAGCAGCTTCTGGCTTAGAGGGTCAGGGATCAAAGACAGAGGCCACCACCACGTGTTGTGAGCTGAGAGGAGGTGCAACCTGATGGGACCTTGTCCTCCAGGTATCTCCTTTAAAGCACACCTCCCTATTTGCAACTTTGCTCTGTGCCTTCTCCCCAGCCAGATGATCTCCTGCTTTCCTCTCCCTGCACTTTACCTGGTTCAGGTGCCTCAAACCCAGAGAGAAAAGTCATTTCAGAGGTTTGCCTGAGGGTGGAAGGCAGGAAGCCACGTCAGACAGAGCATGCTGCCTGACACAGCTCTAATGTTGTGGATTGCTGCCTGCAGGATGCCTGTAGCCTGTCTACAGGTGTCCACACGGTTCTGCTAGCTCTCTGAGCTTGAAATACAGTTTAGACCTAGGTAGTGGGAGCAGCACAAGAAGGGCACTCTGATTCAGAGAGCTGCTCTAGGGAGGGAGCACATCATTTTGAAACTGTCTCTGAAGAGTCTTTGCTTGGCTCCCTGCTTGTCCTTCTGTCCTCATGATATTGACAGTTAACAGAGTTGTTTCCCAAGATACATTTCATACTTAAAAAAAAGAAAAAAGAATAAAAAGTCTTTTGTTTTGAAAAATTGTTGTGAACAACTTTCCCCGAGAAAGTTATTCTTTTCTAAGAAAGAACTTTTTTCCTAAACAAAAATTCAATGAGATGCAATGGGAACAGTTGGAAACATAGGGCGTTCCATCTGAATATGGGGAGGAACTTCTTTGCTTTGAGGTGCCAGAGCCCTGGAACAGGCTGCCCAGAGAAGTTGTGGAGTCTCCTTCTCTGGAGACATTTGAAACCTGCCTGGATGTGATCCTGTATGATCTGCCCTGGTGATCCTGCTTTAGCAGGTGGGTTGGACTAGATGATCTCCAGAGGTCCCTTCCAATGCCAAACATTCTGTGATTCTGTAAGTTTTGAAATTGTTATCTAAACTTATTCCAAAAAGCAGTGTATTGGCTTTTTCCCAACAGCTATGGATTGCTGTTCCTTTCAAGAGTCCACATATAGTTAAATTTCAAAGGAGATGCACTCAACCTCGTATATGTTGATGCACAGATATTTCTACCTAAGCCCACCTAGAGAATGATGAAAATGAAAAAAACACAGTTTATGCTTACATGGAGCTTAAAATCCATTTTATCTTGCATGTTTACTACTCCCTAGTATTTAAGGATTTGCTAATGTCCCACAGCCAGGCGTCACTGCAATTGACAGAAGTGACTAGAATTTAGCTCATTGAAACAATTCTTTGAGGCCTTGCAAGTACCTCTGTTAGGAAAACAGTACAAAGGATAACGTACTGTTCCTATGCCCCCAAAAACAGACCATGGATCTCTTTCCTGGGTTCTCTGTTTTTCTTATAGAAAGAAACTAGCCCATGACAGTTAGATACATCAGTCACATTCCCTCCAGCAGAGATGAATGGCAGCTTGTTACTGAAAGAAATTTTAATCATTTTGTTGTAATCTAAAGGCATTCCTACTGCATGACTTGAGTAAAACAGGTGGTTTCAATGAATCTTACTTTCTATTGCTACACCTGATACAATTGAGACACTTCTGGTTTTTTAAATTGTGTTCTGCTGATCTCTGTAACACTTTGTGTATCATTCACTGTAGTCAAAATGTTGAAAAGCTTAAGTCAGAAAGATGTGTACTTAGTTTTTCCTTTAAACTGGTGATTAAATATTGATACACTCCTGTGATACACTTCCATATTTTTAATTGATTTTTTTCTGGCACTAAGTTACTCACATTTTCAAATCTCTCTTCCTACTTATCTATGGAAATGGCTGTGATCCTAGAGGAGGAAAACTAAACCCTCATAAACAACATAGGCTCTCACATTCAGACCCTGGACTTAACAAAGAATGATAGAATAGTTTGGGTCAGAAGGGACTTTCAAAAGTCATATGGTCCAACCCCCCTGCAATGAGCAGGGACATCTTCACCCAAATCAGATTGCTCAGAGCCCTGTCCAGCCTGGCCATCCCAGCCTGGGATGTGTCCAGGGGTGGGGCATCCACCACCTCTCTGGGCAACCTGAGCCAGTGTTTCACCACTGTCATTTTAAAAAATTTCTTCCTCTGGTCTAGCCTAAATCTCTTCTCTTCTAGTTTAAAACCATTATGCCTTGTCCTGTCATAATAGGCCCTACTAAAAGTCTGTCCCCTTCTTTCTTATAAGCCCTTTTTAAGTCTGGAAAGGCCGCAATAAGTTCTTGCTGGAGCCTTCTCTTCTCCAGGCTGAACAACCACAACTCTCTCAGCTTGTCCTCATAGGAGAGGTGTCCCAGTCCTCTGACTTGTGTTCACTTTGTGCATAATAAATGCAATTTTAAACCTTGTTACCTACAGGCTGCTCTGTCAATCATCCAAGCAGGAGATTAATTCTGTTGCTTACAGACAATGGAGAGGACTGTGTGAATACTCCTCACCTGCTTCAGTGCAATTTAAGTTGTTCTCTGTATAAATCGTGGCAATAAAGCTTTTTAGCTCATTTGACTGACTTTACTGTGATATAGATTAGGATATATTGACTTACTGCCTGCTAGTAGCAGGGCTGTGGGAGTATTAGTCTCCATCTGATGGCAATAAACAATTGAAGGCACCAATGTCTTTGACAGGTATAGGTGAGATTGCTATCCCAGAAAGTGGAGTTGTTGAGGTAGTGGTAAAAGGTGGTGAGAGATCATTCCAGTCATCCAGACTGCACAATTTTATTGCTTTATTAAATGAAATAGAATGGTAAAAATTATATTGAGTTTCAATGAGATTAATAGCTTTTTCTCACAATTTTTCTGATCAGGGTGTGAGCCAGAAGACAAAGGGGATTCCTCAAAGGTTCTTCTTTCTTGATTTTTCCAATTTTTTTTTTTTTTAATTTTCTGAGCTTAACCTCTCTTTTTATATATTTTTTGCTTATAATTACAATATCATTATACTAAATTGACTACTTTTAATTTTCCTTGTAATGGAAGAATGTAAACTAAATTGGTTTCTGGCTACTGCTGGTCTGTGATGCTTTCTCACTCCCTTGTCATAATGACATTCTTCCCTTTGTTCTACCTTTTTTCACGGCCCAGGTTATTTCCAAACCAATAATCAACAGTCTGATTGCCTTTACACCATTGCATTGGCATGAGAAGGGTCAACAAAACGAAAGAGGGAAAGTGAGGTAGGTTACCTGGGTTTTTTTTAAATTTATATTCAAGCCCAAATAAGCATGTGTTCCCCTGCAGGAACTTCAAGAAATTCCATCTGTCCATGCCCTTAACATGTAAAGTGACATTTTTGCTGTAATACATGTAAAACACTGACCTTCCACCTCCCACACTTTATCACTCCTGCCTGGGCACCCTGGGCCTGTTTAGGTGCAGACTTAGACCACATACATACTATTTGTTTCAGTCAATGTTGTAATGCAATTGTTTATCTTGTAACACAAGAAATTTAAGGGTTGACTCCAACTTACCAAGTCAGTAGGAATTTCACTCGTGTCCTAAGAGAAATCAAGCTAAATTCTAAATTTACTGTTATGTCAGCATCAGATACATCAATTATGACTTTGTAAGTAACTAAGTACTGCTAGAATTTAAGAACAAGCACTGAAACTTGGTTGTTGGTACATGATCTGTTAGTTCAGACCCTGAGACACTTTTGACCTGGACCAGGTAACACTGATCTGGAAAATTCCCAAGAGTGCTGAGAATTGTAATGGATGAAGAATTGTTTCCAATAAGCACTTTACAGCCAGCCACTTTGTTTTATTTCTGGGACATGGCCAGACTGTATTGGCCACTCTTAGGGCCAGAGAATGTTACTTTTATTAGAATAGATGTAAATTTATTAGTATAAATGTAGCTATGTTAACCAAAATTAGCAGGGACAATTATTGAGAGTACACTGAATGCCCAGACAATGGAAACAAACTTTTTAACATATAAGTTAAGGTGTGCAGCTGAGCTGGGTTTCGATATTAATCTTCCTTTTCTTCTTTTTTTCTCTCTTTTCTCTCATTCCCTTTTTCATAAATAATTAGTTAACCTATGGCAAGGGGAATAACCCAAAGTTCATTTTCTATGCTTAAATAAAACATTAGCTGGTTTGGCATTTTCAGATTTCAAAAGCTTCTTTCAAGAGGTAAAAGAGAGTTCTTAGATATTAAAGACTAAAGCCAGTGATAATTGCCACTGGGTTAATTGGGAATGAGAGAGAGCAAGCTTGGAACCCACTCAAATTAGTTCAGATTAATGAAGCCGAGGAAAATAATAAGTTAGCATTGTAATTGATAAAGCTATATCAAAGGCTGTATGTTTTGCTTGGTTTTTTTTTTTTTTTTGCACCAGTTATTTATACCCATAATTCTCTGCTCCTGTTTTCTCAGTTCACCACAGAACAATTACTAGTTGAAATCTTAATGCTCTTCAAATCCAGAATAATTTCACCTCTCTCTTCCATAAGGGCAGGTTTTCATCCAGCAGGGAGTCATTTCTGCTGCATGGGGAGAAGGAGCTTATAGCACATCCTTAATCCTCTTCGAGAAATCTGTATTTCTCTGTTGGGCTAGAGGCATGTGATGCCTCCTATTTAGCTCTCAGGAATGATAACATGAATCTCACAGATAACAGCTAATTTCTAAGGTTTCTTGGGAGGAAAGGGCAAAGAAATAGGGATTATCTCTTGCTGAGGATAAGCATTTAAGTAGGACTATAACTCTACATATTGATATTATAACATCTATTGATAAGAGTTAGTTAGCCACAGACATTTGTTATCTTAAAGTTAAGTTTCTTGTCAGAGAAGAGGGATGAGCACTACCAGTAAAGAATTTGTTTCAGCTTGATGAAGGTAAGATGAACTATCTCACTCCTTTGATTGGCCTAGGAGTGATACCATAAAAGATGTTTGGGTTAGGTGCTAGGTTATGTTTAACTTCTAAATGGGAAAGAATCTACACTACGCCACATACTGTATCATGTACATATCATATCCCACATACTATACCATATCCATACAAATTAGGAGTTAAGTATTAGAAAATTAATAGTCATTGGATCTTGATGAATGGCTAATAACTCATCTGGACAACGTTGTTTCAACACAGGGCTCTTTAAGGATTTGACTATTGGAGAGAGATTCTGGATGACTTTGAAACAAAGCTTGCAAACTCTTACATGATTATCTGGGAAAGATCCACATTTGCAGAACAGTTCTAAAAGGTTCTGGCTCCAAGGAAGAAATTTAGAATTTGCTATTACATGTAGAAAGAACATTGCCAGGCTGAAGGTCTACAAGGATATCATAAGGGAGATCCTCATCTCTTAAGTAAAAATAGAATGTAGACAACTACAACTGAGCACATCACCTTAGGATCTCTTAATAGACAGATAGACAAACAGAAAGTAAACAAGCAGGATAAAGTAAGAGAAATCTTTTGGGGATTGTTTGTTCTGAATTCTTTTTTCTCTTCTGTTTATAATCAGAATTTAGAGTCATTAGATCATAGATAAATTTATAAGTTGTAGACATTTAATTGGGTCAGACAAATGTTACCCTGTACCTTGTAAGTGTCCACCCTTAGAGATATCCTGTCTTCATATATAATAATTTTCTTTGTTGGAATTTCAAAACTGAGAATATTTATTAGAAGTTTCCGTCCCTCTCTCTTGCATTGAGGCAAGGTGAAATGGGTCTCTTGCTTTAATGATGCACTGGATTTCCTGTCCATACACTCTGTGGAAGTCAATACATGGTCAAGACATTTTATTTCCTTTTCTTTGCACTGTGCTGACTCAGTATAGTACAGTAAAAGCAGTTATTTTTCTGGAAATCCCAAAGAAAAGTATGCCAGTCTCATTTCAGACACAGTAGTCAGGAACATACTTTTCCCAGCAGCACAAACAAAATTTAAATAATTTCCTGCATGGAAGCCTAGCTAATCCTCTTACATAGGTGTGGAACCCCAGTCGTCAGGAACTGAATAGTGATTGCAGAAACTCAGGACAAAAGAACAATATAAAAGTGAGAACATCCCCCAGATATGGGGTGTGGATGAAGGGCAGAGTCCCTGGTGAAACAGGAGATGTTAAATAGAGATTACATTTCTCCTAACACCTTCCTTGTGCTTCCTGCTACTAAGAGAAATTACTGAAAAGGGGTGATATTGAAGAGCCCATCTTATAGCCATACAGTGGCAGTTAAGGTAGGGTACATCTACATCTCCAAAGCTCACTAAAAGGACGGATACTGTTATTTCATTGGTGTATAGACCATTGAATATCATCTCTTCAGCAGTCTTTCTTGACAGAGTTGAAATATCCCATTCTTTGCAGTATATCGCACTGAAGATACTGTATTGATGTAACTTTTGTCAGGTCTTCATTGTGTTTTCTTGAATTACATACTTATAATAAGTGAAAAGTTCATCAAAATTGTCTGTACTTCTCCAGTGTTTTTTTTGTAGTAAGATCAGGTTCTAGCACCTGGGCTTGCTCTAAGATTTTTTTTTATCTATAAGTAGGTTATTTGCAGAGCACTCACTAATCACCAACATAAGTCTGGATGGCAGAATTCGACCCTAAAACACCACAATGCAGTTGAACAGTTGACAGCATTTAAAGACTATTGAAATCCTATTAACGGGGCTTCTGTTTAATTTGCACTTTCAAAGAAGACTGTAGTCCTGGAAAAATTATTATCCATCAAAGACAACCTTATTGAGACATCACAATGAATATTAGTCTGGGGTAATATGTAAATCTGGGTGTCATTTGCATGACAATGCAATCTAAGCAACCCCATGCTTCCAACTGACAGCCCAGTAGCAACATGTAAACTGTAAACAATAAAACTGGACAGAATGCCTCAGCAGGGGTCCTGCAACATGCAACGTCAAGAGGAACAAAACATCTCTTGCAGACACAAAGCTGTATCCGTTAGTTTAATAGGAATGAAACCAATTCAGGAGCTTTCTGGTCAAAGATCTGACACAATTTCCAAGCTAGTCCTCAACGTTGCTGTCATGATCTACTGTAACTTATGTTTTGGTAAGACCCAAAGAAGTTTAATCAAGCAAAATTGATGAAATGGAAATCTTTAGCAGATCACTAAAACCTGCTTTTTAAAGACTGGCCTCTTTTTACTGGGAACTAACACTGCATGCTTCAAAAAGTACTTTCTTCAAAACAGTTTTGATAGAGGGATTAGGAACAGGACAGTAGAAACACATAAGCCTTTAATCAATAGGTCACCCGTTAAAATTTGGCTTACAATGGCAGTGTTTGCAAGCGACTGACATCTGTGAGCAGCTTGTGTAAACTGTCAAAGCTTCAGTGGTGTTAGAGAAACTAAGATAATTTACCTCAGTTTAATATCAGACCACTGAAGTCTGTCCCTTAATCACTGGAGGGGAAAAATTCTCCATATGATTCATAATTCGTAAGTGAACGCATCCAAAAACTGTGACTGCATTTTGGCTCTACTGAATACTGATCTCACATGTCCTTCAAATCTAAAGAATGAAAGGGATGATATACTGTCTTGTCCATTCTCTCATCTTCCAAAACCTTTCTCTAGCCTCACTTCTTCAAAGAGGCTTTAAACTCCTATAATACAATGTAAATGAGGAGAAAAACTCTACTGAAGTTTCCAGTAACACAGAATATGAGCAACATGGCTGAAGAAATAACTCCACTGCTCTATAGGTACCCCCCATGAAAAGCAAAGTACTCTGAACTAGCATCAATGTTCAATTTCATTTGAGTCATGCAACCAATTCAATGGATTTCCTTTATCATTACAGATAGTATGAGCAGAGGAGTCAGCAGCTGAAGACACCAGGAGAATGGATAGGTCAGTATAGCATGGACAACTCCCTTGTTGGTATTAAGTGTGCAACACACACCATAGCTGTGTCCTATATGCTGAAGTTCCCTATATACTGACTAGGGAAGATTGTGCACCTCAGGTATGAAAGCCTAAACATAAGGAATGTCTCTTGCTGAAGAGCTGGTTGGCTTTGCAGGGGCATCTCTGAGATCCTCCTGGTCTCCAGAGCTTGGCAACTGGACAGAACTGGAGTCAAGCATGTTCTTTTACAGTCCACAGTCTTCTCCAGAGAGTGTTTTTGTTTTGGTTTGGTTTTTTTTAGTTTTTGGAGAGACAGTTTTCTCTTTGCTTTCAACATATGTAGAGATCCTTACACCCATTTTTTATATTGTAACCTGCTGGATGTAGTCTTCCTTCCAAACTAGAAAACTTGGATTTTCTTCCCTTCTTGGCTTGAGGTCAGTCATGCAGATTACTAGTTTACAATGAGAGCTCAGTAAATGGTCTTGGTGTTTCCGTCTTTACACTAAACATCATTTCAAAAGTCACCATGTGAAATAAAAATTAGCTCAGGCAGCAGCAGCTTGAACCCACCAGATGCTATGGCTTCTCTTCTGATTGAAGAGCAAATGAATTTGTGTCCTTGAGAAGGAAGATGGCCCTCTTTCCCACATGTGTCTGTGCTCTAACCATTGGATTATAATATGAAAGACGGACATTGTCACTCTTCTCAATAGAAAGTATCTGTATCTCCACTTAATGAAGTGTGCATCTGAACTGGTAAACTGGTAATCTGAAAACATCTGCCAGTTCAGCCACCTCAGAGGATGTTGCTGTGAGGGTGGTATCAAAGCAATCACACAGGAACATCTCTGAGCATGCACAAAAGTGGAACTCAAGTAGATTCAGAAATATTTAAATGAGAAATACTATAATAGTGTAGGCTCTTCCAAGACTGAGCAGCACTTGAATAGACAAATACATGGTTTTGGGCTTAAGCCATGTTTTATGCATCCAGAATCTAGATGTGAAGAAATTTAGCAAGTTACAAGAAGGATTTCTCTAGCTTAACACTGACAAAAATGCAGATGACCTTCAGGGCTGCACTTTGCCTCTGCAGAATTTCAGTCTGATATATAGAGTTTTATCACTTTCTGGACTTCTTTTTTTTTTTTGATGTGTGTGAGAAATTTCGAGATTCTGAAATCTGCTGAGATTTAAAGTGAAATCCATTTTAAAATATTTTGTTTAGAGAACTTCTGAGCTTTTCATGTGGGAAATGTTGTTGTGGCGTTTATATTGCATTTTTTCTACGTATGTTTGCAGGATATAATCTAAGCGGAAGTGAAGGACCCTGACTTCTTTTTTTTCCTCATGAAACCAAACATATGAATACTTTCCCTGAAAATTTTGACAAAATTGTCATGTTCTTGAAGAAAGTTTCATTTTGCCCAGTCAGCATTCTCCTATATTCTTTTGGAAGACTTTTTTACCAGTTCTAACTAAATTCACATGAGAAAGTTAAAGGCAGCAATATGGCAAACAACGCCTATGATATTTCAGAAAACAACTGCTTGACATTTATATTAGATTTCTGGCCGACTATTACAATATCTTTGATGAGTGAGATCTTGATTTAACTCCACATGGAGGTACGAATGCACCTCCCAGAGCCTGTGAAGATGCAGTGCCAAGGAGAAAGAGCAGATGGTGTTTGCCTTGTCCCAGCCCCCCGTGTATTACCCAAAGGGATGACAGCTTTACGCTGCACCTTGACTCCACAGAAACCTAGTGAGGGAAGATCCCATGTGGTTGAACTGAATGAACCCATCTACTGCTGCTCCTTTCACAAAGGTATGGAAAACAAGACTGAGAAAGATCTCAAGAGGCCATCTAATCCATTCCCTGCCCCCAGCCAGCATCAGCAGGTTCATGGTTGACGCAACGTAGTTTTGAGGGCTATGTCACCTGAGTGTGGTTTCATGTGCAGTGAGATGGGGATTAAGGATCGAGAATCTTTATAAAAAGGTGGGATGTTTACAGCTTTCTTTCCCAGATTAGAGACTAAGCATTCTGGTAGACAATATCAGAGTTTGGGAGTTGCTGTCTCTTACAAAAGGCAAGAAATTGCCAAGTAGTTGAGAAGCGGTACTATTGCCTTATGAAGATACTTCAGCACTTACATCTTAGAAGTGCGTCTGGATGCATAACTTTCAAATAGTCAATACTTACTCTTTGGTGTGCAGAAAAGCATTTATTCTCACAAAATAGGGAGGTGCCAAATAAACTGTAGTCCCCAAAACAATACTTTAGCTGCAGCTAAGGCTGCTTCTCCATGCTTTTTGGCTACTGACAGTCGTCCAAATACATGAATGTCTGCTAGAGAGCGAAGACTCCAGCAGTAGCCTCTCTCATGAAGTCACCTGCTTGGGGGAAAGAATGTAAAGCCTTGATGAAGAGGCATCTTTTGAGAGAGAGATTTATTATCTTTTTTATACCCTGGACCTTTGTTTATGACAAGAGCTGACAGTGCAAAGTTCAGATTAAATCTGTCCTCTGCAAGTAGATCCTTCTTTTACTACCGAATGTCCAAATTGTTGGTAAACATTGATGCAGTGCTTAAAAACAAAGTGTTTTCCTCTCATACTGCATCTGGAATTACTGGGAAAAAATATGTTGAAGGACTGTTTTCTTGATGCTTTCACTACAGCATTGAATAAATGAATACTACTATGCATGAGAAGATATATTTTAAAAAAAGATAATCCACAAATATGCAATTGTCACAATAAATCTGTTAAGTATTTTCTCTTAGTCAAAAAAAAAAGGGAAAAAAACCAAAGTTGTGTATGCAACATTAAAGGATCCTCCAATGATGTCTTTATCTTTTTATTTTCTCTGCCTACCTACTGAATGATTGACTTAGGTTTCAAGTTTGTGAAGATTTAGATTGTGAACATCAACTACCATCTAATGCAGAGCCTATGATGTTCCTATACAGGTGGGAAGATAAGTGGATCCATGGTTCTGGTTGAGGTTGGTAATGCCATTTTTGTCATCTTAAGGGGTGATGAATTCCTGCTGGTGCTTGCATTATCAATTTCTTAAAAATACACAGTCACTATCACGTCTGATATGTCTGTACATGTATGAGTGTGCCAATTTACTGGAAGTGGGGATAAGCCTAAAATTGTTATAATAATCAGTATGGGCTATATTGTGCCTTAAGGCACAGCCCTAAGCAAAGACTGGTGTGTAAACTAAAAAGAACAGGTTGGATTTCCTTTCCTTCCCTTCATTTGCTCCTCTTCTCCTCCTCCCTCGAATTAAAAAAAAAGAATGCAAAAAAAAAAAAAAAAAAAAAAGAAAGAAAAAAAAAAGGCTAATTGCAAAATTGTCCTCCAGCCCTTTCTGAGTGTCGTGGTATCTCCGAACAGAAGTAATGAGACATTTTGGCAACACTGGACTCTCTTTCTCCCTAGGCACTCATCCTGGCTAGTCCCCAAGGGCTCCCAACCTCTTCAGCTCTGTCTGGCTCCCCCAGATCACTTTCTTCTGATGCTGCTTCAGATTGCTGTAGACATCTGGGTTCTTTTTCTGGGAAGTGCAGCCTGACAAGTCCTTGGCATATTTGCCTACATATGTCACATCTTCATTTCCCCAAGCCTGTTGCAGGTCTCTTTGGGGCTTCTTTTTTTTTGCCTTGCATTGTTTGGGTGGGTATTTTTACCTCTCTTTATACTACCAGGAAATGTGGGACAGGTTGGAGGGTGAACTGTACTGGCTCAGTTCACCCTGTTCATGCATGGGACATCCATGCAGATCCTGTGGATTAAAGCCTCCATCTATTGCCCACTGGTTCCTGCAAATGAAGAGCTTACTATTACTTTTGACTGCCCAAGTGCCACACAGGGAAGACACTTTCATTACTTGCTGGGACATTTGGCATTTTTAGGCACTTAAACGAGGGAACTACACTGTTAGAGCGAGATAAGGACTTAGCAAAACCAGTCGATTCAATGTGAATCACGCTAAGCCATTTATTACAGAAACAAGTCTCCTTATATACGTAACTATATTCTAATCACGCGTCCACGCTCCAAGCATGGATTCGCTAAATGAGTATTGTGGGCTGTCCGTGCTCTGGAGTCTCACTGATGATATGTCCAATGATTCACGCCACGCCAGGACCCCGCTGACTGAGGAACGCCCCTCTTTCTCACAGCAGACTCTGCTTCTCCAAGCGGCCTTGAGATTCCTTTGGGCCTGACTAATTCAGCAACAGGTCTTTATCTATCAAGACCCCCGCACACTACACGACAAGCCTGCTGACTCTCAGCTCTACAAATAGTCAGTGGAGAAAGAGAGATGAGCACACTGGAGGGAAATGTGCATCTTGGGGGTGATGACTT
The DNA here is from genome assembly GCF_964273445.1 of Streptopelia decaocto. Classification (NCBI taxonomy): domain Eukaryota; kingdom Metazoa; phylum Chordata; class Aves; order Columbiformes; family Columbidae; genus Streptopelia; species Streptopelia decaocto. The sequence goes on from NC_138656.1 coordinate 116,200,666, forward strand.
ACCCTCTGGAGTTGCCTGTATCTCCCTGTAGGGAGATGCTGGGAGAACAGACTCTTTTTGCCTCTAGTTACATGTTGTGGATGTGGGTACTCATTTCAGACAACAAACTGACAGGCATGTTACATTGATTTGTTTACTCTTTTTTATTATAAAAATGATCATGTACCATGAATCATTCAAAGTTACATGAATCGCTTTGCTGTTCTCACTGTCTGACCTTTTGCATTTGATCATTGTTGATTCTTCCATTTACAAGAAGGAATCAGAAAGTCATGCTAAGGTCAAATACAGTTTATTTTAAAATTTAAGATCCCATACTAGAGAAAGAAAAATGTTCAACTATTCATCCGGCTTTGAGAGCGCTCAGTGGGTCACACTATTCCTACATCAAACTGAGATTTTTTTTTGTTAAGAAAAAAAAAAGATCAAGCCTGGAGACTTAGTTATTGCTGGTTCCCTAGTCACATCATTCAGCAACATGGGATTTAAGGTGTCAGTATGACAAAGAACAGTTCAATTTGTTTCAACATTGCACCTATACTCATGTACATATTAGACAGCTATAAAATCTCAAAGAGGCACTATTTGAAACAATGTGTGTTAAAAGAGGGCAATTAGTGGGCAAGATGAAATGAAGGTATAGTTGTAATTATTTCATATCTTGAAACAAAAACAAAGGCCGAAAGTCAATTTTACTGTTAAGGAAATGCAAGGTTTCTAGAAAAAAAAAAAAAAAGAAAGAAAGAAAAAAAGAAACTTTTTAGAACTAATTGCTTGACTCTAATTAGAGAATGTAACCTTTGGAGGAATAGTGGCTGTTGAAACTCCAATTTTATTTGCATATATTAATATGTACATGACAATTACACCCCCAGAGAAAGTACAGCCTGTGCCCCAAAAGCCTAGTTTTAAATTTAGAAGCAAGAAAGAAATCCTAAACAACTTAAGAATTTTCAGTGCTTCTGTAGGCTTAGGATCCATTTTATGAAAACTTTGGAGTGCTGAAATGACAAACCTAGTTGTCATTTTAGATTATGTGGAAGATACACCTGTTTATGTTGGTGTCCCTTGGATCCATATTGTTTCATGTCTTCATGAGTGACATAGACAATGGAATTCAGTGCACCTTCAGCAAGTTTGCAGACAACACCAAGATGAGTGGCATGGTTGACATGCCTGTGGGATGGAATATCATCCAAAGGGACCTGGACAACCCCTGGTATCAATACAGGCTGGGGGATGAAGGGATGGAGAGCAGCCCTCCTGAGAAGGACTTGGGGATACAGGGGGATGAAAGACTGGGCATGAGCCGACAATGTGAGCCTGCAGCCCAGAGGCCAATTGTATCCTGGGCTGCATCACAAGGAGCATGGCCGACAGGTGGAGGGAGGTGATTCTGCCCCTCTACTCCACTCTGGTGAGAACGCACCTGCAGTTTTGTGCATCTCTGGGGTCCTCAGCACAAGACAGACATGGACCTGTTGGAGAGGGGCCAGAGGAGCCCCAGAAATGATCCAAGGCTGGAACAGCTCTGCTGGGAGGACAGGCTGAGAGAGTTGGGGTTGTTCATCCTGGAGAAGAGAATGCTCCAGGGAGTCCTTATTGTGGCCTTTCAATACTGAAAGGCAGTTTATAAGAACGATGAGGACAGGTTTCTTAGTAGGGCCTGTTGTGATAGGACAAGGGGTGATGGTTTTAAATAAAAAGAGGTTAGATTCAGACTAGATATAAGGAAGAAATTCTTTATAATAAGGGCAGTGAAACACTGGCCTAGGTTGCCCAGAGAGGTGGTAGATGCCCCATCCCTAGAGACATTCAAGGTCAGATTGGACAAAGTTCTGAGCAACCTGGTCTGGTTGAAGATGCCCCTGCTCATTGCAGGGGGATTACACTAAAAGATGTCTCTTTCGATCCAAACTATTTTATGATTCTATGTCCAAATATTTGTACCCAAATATCCATAACATCTATTCCAATATGTATGTGTGAAAAAATGATATACATATATATGAATATACAAATATACATGAAATTTCTCAATATTTAGTCTGTATTATAACAGGTGCTCGTAAGGGCTTTCTCCCATTGTACCCAGAGAGATGTAGAAATGTACAGAGGGATGTAGAAAATCCACTATTTTTGCCACTGAAGAGTTGATAAATGTGGATAAACATGAAGAGAACTTCGTGTTGAGGTTGGGGCAACCCAGATATTAAAATGTCACTACAGCTTTGTTGAAATGTCTGCTAAGGGTCTTATAATGTAACCTGGTTATATAGGTATAGGTAACCTTGATTATATAGGTAATGAGTGTAATTAAATTTGTTATAGAGGGAAGACAAGATGGGTTGCAGGTAATCACATGAGATCCAAACAAACACCACACTGAAGGCAAAGTCTGTTGTTTCTTTTCTGCATTTGCCCTATAAAAGGTTACAGAAAATAGAAGAAAAAATGTGAAAGACTAGTCAAGAATGTAAAAAAATAAAATAAAATAAAATAAAATAAAATAAAATAAAATAAAATAAAATAAAATAAAATAAAATAAAATAAAATAAAATAAAATAAAATAAAATAAAATAAAATAAAATAAAAAAGAAAAAAGTCAGGGTCATAATTTTCTTGCTTAATAAAGAAGCTGAGAAATGTAGAAAATGAAATAACTATGAATCCTCTACTGGGTAGTAAGTGGTAACTTGATTTGGATGGAAAACATATTGCATGGAACAGTTTTGAAGTGACTAATAAATGTGTAATAGTTTTCCCAACTTACCAGCAAATTCTCTGTTAATTTTGTATTCTTATGTCCTTACAACATTTTAAACTCTTTGACATATCTTCCTATTCTTTTGGTTCAGTATTCTGGCTGCTCTGGCACAGAAGTGGAACAGTCGTTGTTTCAACAATCAGAGGTGTTGCCACAGTTCACTGAACACCTCATCATACATACACAATAGGTTAGGAATATTCTTATGAGTGTGTGTGTATGCTTAACAAACCAAAATATATTAAACAATATTTCAGAAAAATTCAGATGAAGACATTTGAAGAAGGAAACCTTAGAAAAGAATAACGATGGCAACAAACACTTCACATTCACAAATGTTAACAAATCTGCAATTTTACTAAATTTTATGTAAATAACAACATTATTTTGAAATATTGGTCTTAAATCAAATATGTTATTGCACTGAAGTAAGTAGCTACAAATTAAAAGCAAACAAAATCCTTCGTTATATTTTCTGTAGTTTTCACCGTCTCAAGCATTATACGAAAAAAAAATATACTTACTATGTATTCCAAAACAAAAGTCTACCCAAAAATCTGGAGGGTTCTTGATTAAAAATTCAGCAGTTTCTGGTGCAATACTTTGAATAGACAGTTTAAAAAAACCTTCAAATCCCAAAGAAAAATGAAAGTAGTTGATGTAACTTGTGATAAATGTGTAAATTAACCTTCCAGAACAAAAGCTTAGTTATGCTAACATTGTAAATTTTCAGCAGAAATGGTCTAGATAAACTTCTTGAACTGTTTAATATCATTTCATCTTAAAAAAAGCTGTCACCTTCAGTGCACACAGATGTTAGATTTTTTATCTTCAGAGTCATAGATTCCAAACTCAAGACCTGTGATATCTGAGCAAATATACTCTTGATCCTTAAGAAAACTCTACATTTGAAAAATCAGAGTGACTTTTTCAATGCATTAAATGAAACTGAAGTTTAGGCAACTGCATTTGACAATCCTGCTCAGTGTTTTTAATTAATAAGAGCAAAATTCACTCATAGGCATAAAACAGCAAATCAGTGTGCATCTTAAATCTACACATGTCTTCAGAAGCATAATCAGGACACATATGCTACATCTATCCTAGTACATTAAATAATCCCAGGGCCATTGGCAGAGGCACTGGAAACCAGTGTTCAGCTGCCAGCACGGTCCATGGCACACTTGGTAAGCACTGTCTTGTTTCCTGAAATGGTTTAGGAATTAATACGATCCAGGGATTAGTCCCATCTTGGATGTCGTGACCTTCCTTTGGGATGCAAAATTCATTAAGAGTTTGAATATGGATAGATGATCACTGCTCATCTCAGGGCCAGAGAACAGACTCACACTCTTTAGCCAGAGTCTTAGACTGTCTTCACATTGGGAATTTCATCTTGAATGAATGCAAAGTGCTTTAAATTCCTTAGTTAATGATACAGAAAAATGGCAGGCAATACTTTAATTATCTCGACGGAAAGCTTACCACTGCAATAATCTATCCAAATATTGCTTTAAAACAGAAAAGTTGTTTTACACATGAATGGGATATATTTTTGCAATGGCCAAACTCAGACAAGAAGAGGCAGACCAAAGTGTAGATTTCTAAGATGAAGGATAATGTCCACACTTTATATTCAAGGAAATACCTGATTTTAGTGAAAGCAAATTCAGTTTAACACATTTAAGGAGATGTTTAGGACCACATCCATTCTCAGTTACAGTGATGCCGCTGGAACCTCTTAACTGAAGTTTCTTGACAGGCTAAACTCTGACCAGTGCTGGTTTTTATTGCACTGCACACCAGTGAGGATCACAGTGAGACTCTGGCAATGCTCATTTTTTTTTTCTGGAATCTTGGGGCTTTCTGCTGGATAACTTCTTTTCCTAAGGCGAGAAATAAAAATATGAATAAAATAACAAGTGAAATTTATGACAGTGCTGTTTCTGAGACACAAGTAATGTGTCTTCATATGAAAGCAAATGCTTGTTCATTTAGTAGTGTAAATGACAGCATGATGTCAGTGTCAGTGTATGACATGGGGATCATTCACATCTTGTTACAACCAGTGATTACAGAGGAGTAATTTTGTAGTTCAACAGCATTATTGAGGCTTGTTCTCTGTAACAAATGATATCTTTTGTTTTATTTTGTGATTATCTGACAGATCACTGAACCATAAAATACTGCTGCTCCCAGCAAACAGAAAAAGATACCAGGGCCATGTGTCTCTCATGAAACTGTTACTGTTCTGTATGTAATTATAATTTTTCTATATGCCACTCACAGTGGGCAGGTGGACACCAGTTACCTCTGATATTTTTGAGACTCTGACAGAAACGGTGGGAGATAGAATTTTCATAATAATCGATGTAATGACTAATCATTATTCTTTTCCCCAAGTCGCTGTGAAAGATTGCTTAAAAATTCAATTAAAAATTTCAGCCTGACATATGCATGATTAAAGCTATTTAGTATAACATCTGACTTGCATAAATATCAATAATATCACCTTCAGAATAACAATTTATGTTTTTCATTCAATTACTAAAAACAGAATGATCAATGATATTTTTACTTAGTGACCATCTCAGGAAAGATGCCCTATAGATTTTGAACCACAAAAACGTTTTAATGTATATACATATATATATCATTACTAATATGACACATGATACATTTTGTTACACTTCTATTTCTTTCATGCTTACAAAATTCATATTATGTAATCTGAAATGAGTCCTGTAGTTTCAGAACTATTCTGTACACGCTCTCCTTAGAAGTATGCTTAAAGGAATTATTCATTCATGTATGCTTCCACATTAACACATAAAAAAACAATCAATACAGCCATCCTAAAAGCACACATACCAGCCATATCTTTTCTTCCAGCATTTACAAAGAACCAAGAAATTCTGGAGTTATTTTATCAACTGTAACATTTTGGGTCATACTCACTCTAGAAACATCTGAATCACTCAAACAATATAATTATTTCCTATTTAGCCAGAAATACTTAAAAAAGCAACCAACTAAGCAAACAAACAAACAAAAAAACACTTCTGAAAAACATTTTCCAGAGGAACCCACAAAATGAAATAAAATTTCCAAATTAATGAATAAGAAGTCATCTGAAATTAGAAGCCAGATCCAGCTAAAGCAATCTTCTCAGCCCTGTCCTAAGGAAGATTGCTTAAAAGGTTGCAGTGTAGACTATTCTGAATAGGAATCAAGTGGACAATTTTTCAGAAGTAGTCTACATAGCCTGTTGAAAGTTAGGACAGGAAGGGATATCTGTAGGTCAATGGTTTTGAAGAACATATGCTAGAAGGGTTATAAAATATCTAATCAGTGCTCTGAGCTATAGGAGCTTGGTGATAGAAAGAAGATATGATGTCTGAAATGTTTGTGATATTTTAATTTGTAAGGAAGAGACACAAGACCTATTACGATATCACATGGGATAAGTGATGAGAGGTGTTTTTCAGGAGACTATGCTCAGAGCTTCCAGAGAACAGGGAGCAAGCTCAATCCAGAAGCACCTGCAGTCAAGAAGCACATTTTAGCCTGGGAGAAAAAAGAAAAAAACCCTTCTTGGTTTTGGTGTGCTTAAATATGTCCTAGGAGCAATTTGTTTCAATTTCTCTAAAAGAGTAAAACCACAAGGCAACGAGCCTGCTGGAGGGACAGCTTGAATGAAAATTGAGATGTGATGCCCTGGAGAAGAGTTGGAGGAAGAAAGCACTGTTACAACCTGAAACATTTGAAGAAAACTACATAAAAAGATAAAAGTCCATGACTGAAATTTAGGGTAAAGGAGAATTCTCTTCTGCTAATTCTTGCTGCTCTGGTCCTCAGACATTTTCTTTAATTTCCCAGCTTGTACTTTAGTTTAGAGCCATCACAATAAGCAATGTCCATTAGCTTAGCTATTTTTTTTCTCACCAGCATATTTGCAGACAGAGGTCATCATTGTGTTATCTTCATTGCAAACAAGCAATGAACTATTTTGGGGAACTATTCCCCATACCTAATATTAACCGTATAATTTAAGTGACTAAATCAGGAAGTTGTCCCTCTGCAGTCTCTATAGCTATATCCACACTAGCAAAGAGGACCAGGGCATGACCAAGAAGTGATTGTTAACCTCATCCATGACACAATTTTGCTTTTGTTCAACTCACATGGTGAACAGTATAGGGTTTAGAACAATCCACTGAGAATGGATTTACCGCTATAGATTTAGCCAACATGATCAATGGAAAAAAAATTTGATTTCTCTGAAGCATTATTCCAGTAAATATAAACTAGATTCTTTAACTGTGCTCTGAAGGATCCTGCCTCTTCTCACCGGCCAATGACAACAGTGGCATAAAGTGTATACTTTTTTTAAATTAAGTGCCTAAAGTCACTGTGTGTATGGGAGTCTTACAGAGGCAGGATCCTGTTAAAGCCCAAGAAAGTTCACAATTTAAGTGTTGTCATTCCCACTTAAAATAACAAATCCTGGCTATAATTGCTAATCTAAAGGTATGTAAATACTTCCAGTTTTAGGTCAGTCTGAAAAATATAACAGTGATTTGCAAAACAACTAATCATGAACTACAAAGAATAGAATTCTTGCAGGGCACACTTTCTGCACCTCACAATTAGCGAGATTTAACACGGATCTCAAGACTGTTAGATAAAGTGTCCTTCAGCTGAATGTCGCTCCTTATACACTAAAATGAAGAAGTAACCAATAAGAAAATGTATAATCAAATGGCTCTTCAGGGTGTGAATGTAGTGATAAGATTTTGTATATAATGGCTGTTACCTTTCTTGCTGGCTGTTGGTTTTATTCCAGCATCCAGGCTTGCACAACTCTATAATAAACAATATCTTGTCTCTGTGTGCTACAAATTGGCTTTTTTTGCACACCGGGTGACAGAACCCTGATTTTGAGACAATGTAAGGAACAAGTGTAAAGTCCTACAGAACTTTATTATTGATATGTTTCTTTTATTACAAAAGAAGATAAACATTTCAGATATTTAAAAATCTCAGTCATCAAAAGGCTTAGTTAAATATGAATAGGAGTGAAAGTTTGAATCCTCGTATCGTATAAATTACAACTCTACTAGCTAAACCACAATAATGTTGATTAAAGTTGAAATTATTATCTTTGGCTGATAATGTGGTAAGCTGTGTTCTGAATGACACCATCCTCAACTTGTATAATGGAGTTATGTTTGTGAAGGAAATAAAAGATCACTCTATAGATTTTACTATTTACCTGAAAATGACCCAAATAACAGGGAGCATGTAATATAGAATGATCTAAAATTGTTGCTAAAATAGTTAAATAAAACACTATTTCTGCTGCAGCTAAGGCTATGTATCTAGTGGTGAAAATATAGATTATGCCTAAAGGTAACAGAATGTGTCCTGCAAATCAGACTTCCTGAAAAGTGCCATAACAGAGGAAAAAAACATATTACAGTGTTGGGGCTAAACAGATGAATGGAGTCTTTAGAAGGAGAAACAGATCAGTTGTGAACAAAGAAGGAATTTGTACATCCCCCGCACCATGTTGTTGTCATCCACAGAGGAATATCATTACCAGTTGTGGTGTTCACATTTGAAAAAAAGAATGTTAAAAGTTGAAGAGGATATAGTTAAGAACCAATAATATTTTACGTAGTCTTTGTTAATTGTTCAGGTCACTTATCAGAAATAACAGTATGATTACAGGAACAGAAATCATCAGATGATAAAGGGTTATTTTGTCTGGCAGAAGAAGGTATAGCATGAAGCGATGTCTGGAGTTTGAAATCAAGAACTTCCAATCTAGCAATAAAGCATGGGCAAGCTCGAGAAGTGGGCCCATGTGAACTTCATGAGCAGCAAAAAGGCAAAGTACCTGGGTCGCAGCAACCCCCGGTATCAATACAGGCTGGGGATGAAGAGATTGAGAGCAGCCCTGTGGAGAAGAACTTGGGTGTGCTGATAGATGAAAGATTGGACATGAGCTGACAATGTGCGCTGTTAGCCCAGAAGACCAATCATTCCCTGGGCTGCATCAAAAGCCTTGGCCATCAAATCAACGGAGGTGATTTGCCCTTCTACTCCATTCTGGTGAGGCCCCAGCTGTGTCCAGCTGTGGAGCCCTCAGCACAGAAAACACATGGACCTGTTGGACTGAGCCCAAAGGAGGACCACAAATATGGTTGGAGGACTGGAACACCTCTCATGTGGGGACAGGCTGGGAGAGTTGGGGTTTTTCAGCCTGGAGAAGGCTCTGCAGAGACCTTATTTTGACCTTTCAGTATGGAAAGGGGCCTATCAGAAAGATGGGAACAGAATTTTTAGCACGGCCTGTTGTGACAGGACAAGGGGTAACAGTTTTAAACTGAAAGAGCTTAGGTTCACAGTAGATATAAGGAAGAAATTTTTATAATGAGGATGGTGAAACACTGGCCCAAGTTGCCCAGAGAGACGGTGGATGACCCATTCCTGGAGACAACCCAGGCCAGGCTGGACGGGGCTCTGAACAGCCTGAGCTGGGTGAAGATGTCCCTGCTCACAGGAGGGGTTGGACTGGATTAGCCTTGAAAGGTCTGTTCCAACCCAAACTATCCTATGATTCCATGACACCACTGTCTTCAGGAGACCAAGAACAATGGAACTTTCTTATCTCCTAATGATAAAGTCACAAAGTTTTTATTTCATTGAAGTTACAGACAGACAATTTTCTGAACTACCCGGACATTCGATAAGGGGTGGGGGTAAAGCACCTTTAGGGGACCAATAATCTTGCTTGATCATAGCATCATAGAATGATTTATCTTTCAAAATACCTAGACTTCTTTACATTTTATCCTATACTTTAAATCTTATTCTGAAAATTGAGAAGATAAAAGACCAGTTTCTTGTGCTGATTTGCATCCTGTGATGTTGTGGTTTTGCAAATTAGAAAAAATCTTGTGTCTAAATTCTTCAGAGTCAAATCACCAGCCTTTTCTTTACCCTGCAAGATGTTACTCAAAAGAATAGTGTCTTTCAGTTTTGCTATAGCAGGTAATACAGACATTTTTTTTTTCATTTAGCTGTGGAAATGTGTTTAAATTAGTCTCTGGTGTGCCTCCATTCATTCCTCTGGAGCTATATCAGGCCTACAACTGGCTCAAGAGACTGTATTCTCAGCTTCTATGGAATGACTTCTCTGTCTTTAGAGGATCTACACAGCTTTGCACAACTTTTTTTAGCCACAGTAGAGCTGCTGACTGTTTCCAGAATAGTTTAAGTGAATAACAGAACTCAGTCTTCTGCAGTTAGCTGTTTCTACCCCTATTAAACATCTACTTCATGGCTAAAATAAGGACCAGTGCCAAATTTAGCATCATAACAGATGAGATAGGGAAAGAATTATGCAGTCTATTACAAAAATAGAGCCTGAAAAGTCAGAATTAACTGAGAATCCACATGTTACTCAAGCTGAAATCAGCATAGTAGGGTATGAAATTGTAAGTACTGAAAAGAAATTGCAGAAAAAGCAGATTTCTTCATCTGCAGTTCTGTCATCTGCCTTTATAATCGGATTTGAATTGGTTTGCTAATTGATAGTGACTTGATTTCCTGAAAGAGCTAATGCAGTATGTATGCGTTATCAAAATGAATTACAATTGTCCTTCTCTAGCATCAGATGTAGACATTGAAAATAGGTACTGCTGAGTATGGATGTACCCTGTGTTACACTAAACACAATTTGTGAGACCTTTTCAGAAATGCTCCAAGGTCATCCAGCTCAGCTCCTGCTACCATCCTGGTCAGCTACCATCAGTAGCTGCACTGGGACCAGAATAAAGCATCTGAGAGGACCACAATGCAAAAATTATAACCATAAAGACCATTAATGGATTTTAATTCTGAGAAAGAGTTAGTGCCGTATGCCTAAGTCAAATAATTCCTTTCCTCAACTTTATCTGCATGGAGAAAAACCTTCTACATGACTTAGTTTTGGTTTTTTTTTTTTATCTCAGTTTTGAATGTTTACATGTGAAGTAGTTTTCTTTGAAATTAATGCAACTATTTTTGTCAGTAGCTGAGCATCTACGAAGAAGATCCTTTTTCTGGTTCTATGGTTTCTATACCTGCTTGATCACCATGATATGGCCCTGACATTCAGAAAACAAACCTGGCAGAAACACTGAAGATTCTGTCTCAAGTGCTCCCCAGCATGATGGCAATTGCCAGCTTTGGCCACAAAATACTTTGTTTCATCAGGTCAGAAACTCTGTTTTGGTATAACTAGCAGCTTGCCTAGGAAACTGTCCAGAACTTGCCTAGAAGATTATCTGAACCACAGCTGGCCCTTGGACTGCTGTTGGTTTTGTTCTGATTTTCTGTTCCTGGTGTGGAAATAACAAAGCCAAGCGAGGGTACATCAAGGCACTGCTGCTGCTGCTCACCAGATAAGCACAAACACAAACCAATACATCCATGCATAGCAAAGGTTATTATTTTAATTTTATAATCATGTATAGTCAAGTAGTACTTGGATGTTTTCTTTCAAAGCATGCAGTTCCTCCACTGGATATAAAGAAGTTATTTCTTTTTTGTGAAATCATTTATATGTATAAATTGCAGCAATATATGGATGAAACTACACCATTTACTAAAAAAAATAAAAGTATAGGTGAGAAGATCCCACTGTTATTAGCGCATTTAGCTTTCCACTAATACTTTGAGTGCTGTCATTAAAACTGAAGCTACAGCAATATTTTAGCCATCTCTGTACCTAGAAGATTTCTCTATTACTTTGTCCATGAACGTTTTCCTTGGATGATTGGTTGACAATATCTAAAGGATAATTTTAGGTCCTGAAGAATTAAACACAGGTCTATTTTTATGAGCTGGGACAGATTGGAAACAGTTTTTTCGCCTTGTTGCAATGAAATTGGAAATGAAAAGAATGTGTGTCATATGAGGGACAAGTGTCATGAAGCCCATCTGAATTATACTTCATACCCCACTTTATAGCCTAATGCTCAACTATATCCATTTTTTTCTGGCAGTATTTCGCCCATCAAAAACAAGTTATTGACACTTATGTCTCGGATATAAATCAGATCCGGCAGTAAAAGTAAAGAAGGTGGTTTCAGAGAGAGTTGATGATGGGGTGGAATAATGTGTTTGTTTTTTCCTCTAGGATATCACTTTAATATCACCCAGAAACAATGGCAGAAAATAATTCCAATTAAATGGTCTTAAAAATAAGATATAAAGCAAATTCAGGTGATCTCATTCTGTCGTGTGTGTCAGAGTAGACACCACAAAACTGAGCAGATATAGTTTAAATTTAGCTGTCTTAGCATATGTGTACAAGGACTGAGAATGTGGAAATTGGATTTGCTTCACTGGAGTCAATTAAGAAGGACTCTCAACAAGGTAGGTTGAAGTGCATTGACAGGGCACTGGGAATACTTCTGGTGTTGATTGGCATTGGCTTGGGTACAAATAAAGCAAAGCATTCTGGTTTCTGACATTCATTTTCTATAACAGAGAAATTACACTAATGGATAAAATGATAATGAAAAAGGGAATGCAGAGAATAGGAGTTCTCCATGGAGATATATTCCCTTCAGATGTTAAGCTGTAGCTATGCTCTCATTATAAAAGATTTTGCTGCCTAATACACAGTTCCCATTTTTTTTCCTTCTGTTGCACTGACCTGTGCTTACTGCTCTGCCTCCTTAACCTCTCGGAAGCTCCTTGCTTATGAGGGCAGAGCTTAATGAGGTCAGCCGTTCCTGTCACTCTGTGGAAGGGCAGTACCTCAAAGCCCTACCTTCTCCTCGTAGTCAATATCTTTGATGCTACTTAACAGGGGGAAATGTTCATTCATGTCTATTTTCCAGATGGAGAGTATGAAACACACACCTTTTTCTCTTAAGTGTGTGTGGAGGTAGGAAGGACTAACAGCTACTCCTTCTCCATCCTCAAGAGAATTAGGTTTGGAAACAATATAAATGCCTTATTTGTTTCTGATCTCTTTGACATTTATGAGAAGTTGTTTGACGATAGTAGCATCATCAGTGTGCATCTAATATTTCAGTTTTGACCAACACAATGCACAATTTCTTCCATCAGGATTTTCCTTAATAGTGCCACCAATGAACCCAAATTTTCATCTGCCTGAGTACAGCCAAATGAAGCTGTTTGACTTCTGTGCTACGAAGGTGGCTGTTACAAGAAGATCAGAATAATGTTCCCCCAAATAATTTGCCTCTTAATCTCATTAACTGTGGTGTTCTTATGCCCCATTGTATGTCTTTTGTTTTATGTCCTTCCCAGGTTTTTGTTTCTAAGTAAACTTTTTACTGTCATAAATATGTATTCTTTATTTATGTCATGGCATATTTATTTATGTAAGCATTCAATCTATTAAAAAATATTTTGTGTGATGCCCTCTGATCCCAAGTTCCAGAGACAAATAATGTATTTTTCCCTTTAACAGATTCATCATTTTTATATTGGAAAATTTCTTAACTTTGTACTCTTATACATCCAATGTCTTATACATCCAATATTTCTTTCTGTGAAAATTCTTCCAGTATGCCAATCATTCTTGTCAGGAATCACTTGAAGTCCTTCTTAAACTAAGAATCACAGCCTTTTCTTACTCATCAACTTTAGCCCAGAAACATTATTTACTTCAGTGCCCTAGCTCTGTATATTCACCCCTGGAAACAGAAAGGCTTAGAATGAATTTTGTGGCTTTACTTTTTCATGAATGATAATAAGGTATAATGCCCCTAATAGAACAAAAACTATAATTTTCTAGAAGTACTGGAGGAAAGGAGCGGGTGTTATTAAATGGATAATAAGATGAAGTTTAGTGACTTTGTATGACAAGCTAGTATTAATTCACAGCAAATGAGATTTGATGAGTTCCTATTTCTGCCTTCACTACCTGCCATTGTACCCAACAGACACCTCAAAACTTTTTGTAGTTTTCCTCAAAATATGTGTCTAAGGTAAGGTGCTTTAGATACTCTTTAAATATTGTTAATTCCTGGTTTGAATTGAGGAACTGAAAGACATGTGCAGACTATCTGCTCAAAACAAACATGGTTATGCAAGCTATGTCACTGTTTTGTGAGGAATACAGGTTTGTGAAGCAGTGGAACCGTCTGCCCAGGGAACGTGTGGAGTTACCTTCCCTGGTGTTTAAAAGGTGCAGAGATGAGGTTCTTAGGGACATGATTTAGTGCTAGACTTAAGTTACAGTTGGACTCGATGATCTTAAGGGTCTCCAACCAAAATGATTCTATGATTCTATGCTTCTATGATTCTATGATTCTATGATTCTGTATCTTTCACAGTTTACATCTTTCACACTTTCCCAAAGCATGTTAGTCAGGTAAGCAAGCTTAAGAGCTTCCTTTGCATAGAGGTTTTAACACTGGCCTTGCTGCTGGTCTTGACCTGAAGCCAGCTGAAGATAACACTCTAATGACACCAAAGAGTTTCAAATCAAAACCTGTAAAATAAAAGTAAACAAATATAGGTGAGCATGCAACAATGAAGGTGACAAGGTTGGGAGCAAACAGTAGTAACTCTTTGGGTTTTTTTGTGGATTGCGGGAATAGAGAGGTATTGATGGATACATAGAAAATGAAAAGACAGTAAGGGTGGACCATGGAAGGACAAGAATAAAAAAGGAGGGAAGAAAAAGATATGGAAAGGATGATGATAGCATAAGTATGGGATATGGAAACTGAAAGAGCAGGAAAAGATTGGGGAAGAACAAAACAAATAAAAGAGGACAAAAAAAGGCTCCTTCGTTGTGATTCATTTAATGCTTGAGATCTTACACAAGTGTAGGCTATCATGTCGTTTTCCAGTGGCTGTAAAGTCATTTTGAGTTAGCCCAAAGGAGGACAATCACATTGCAGATGCCTGGTTAGAACGTGGATGTACTCATATTATATTTTTATTTATCTACTTGTATTTTTTATCTTAAGCTTTTGAAATGTTCAAAACACAGGCAAAATTACAAGGATTTCACAGGTAACACTATATGTGTTCTGACCCTATTAGGTTTGTCTTCTCATTTTTGTCTAGACATGCAGTGTATGAAGTCCAGAGGCTCCAGTGATAATTGGGCTCAAAAAATTGCACTGGAATTAAGAATCCTCATGGGTTTGTCTTTGGCTTTTGGATAAAGCAGAAGGGGTGGCTAGAGAACACATTTAAGGTCTCACTGTTCCCTACACGAGCTACTCTGTGTGCTTTTCCCATTTGTCTATAAATACAACAGGATGTGGTTGGAGGCCTGTAGTTAGTTGGGTTCCCCAGCAATCAGTGTTAGGTCCAGTCCCGTTCAACCTGTTCATCAATGACATGGATGAAGAGACTGAGTGCACCTTCAGCAAGTTTGCTGATACCAAACTGGGAGGAAGGCCTGACACACCAGAAAGCTGTGCTGCCATTCAGGGAGACCCAGACAGGCTGGAAGACCGGGCAGAGAAAAACCTGATGAAGTTCAACAAGGGCAAGTGTAGGGTCCTACACCTGGGGAAGAATAACCCCAGGCACCAGTACAAGTTAGGAGTTGACCTGCTGGAAAGCAGCTCTGCAGAGAAGGACTTGAGAGTTCTGGTTGACAACAGGTTGACCGTGAGTCAACAATGTGCCCTTGTGGCCAAGAAGGCCAATGGTATCCTGGGATGCATTAAGAAAAGTGACCAGAAAGTCCAGGCTTTCCCCTCTACTCTGCCCTGATTGTGGAGAGTTTTTGGCCGTATGCTGTGAACAAGCCAGGGCTTGAGGTGGCTGGGGTGCACTAGGACCATGCGGAAATAAACAGAAGCTGGTCTGCCCTCGACCCAGGCTGCAGGAGGGCGCTGTTGTCGCTGCGCATGTGGACAGTGCCCTGCAGCTAATCACCATCGTGGTGAGGGAAGACTGACTGCATGTGTAACCAATCATAGCCTGTGCTTGCTGCATGGCCTTTTGGGTATAGAGTATATAAGGGCTGGAAAAACGTGGTCTCGGGGACATTGATATTCAGTGTTGTTAAGAGTTCATTAAAGGGTATTGATGTTAAATTCATACTGAATTAGACTCATTACTCTCGCCGGCACCCCCGTCGTGCTCAAAGAGGTCCTGCCGGCAATTTTGCATTCTCCACATCGTCTCACGACACCTGATGAAGCTGCATCTGGAGTACTGTGTCCAGTTCTGGGCTCCTCAGTTAAAGAAGGACAAGGAATTACTGGAGAGAGTCCAGCGGTGGGGTATGAAGATAATTAGGGGCCTAGAGCACTTTTTTTATGAGGAGAGACTGAGAGTGCTGGGTCTGTTCAGCCTGGAGAAGAGAAACTGAGAGGGGATCTTATCAAAGTTTATAAAAATCTCAGGGATGGATGACAAGAAGATGGGATCAGACTCCTTTCAGTGGTGCCCAATGATAGGATGAGGGGAAACAGGCACAGGAGAGTCCATTTGAATATAAGGAAAAACTTCTTACCTTGAGGGTACCAGAGCCCAGGAACAGGCTGCCCGGAGATGCTGTGGAGTGTCCTTCTCTGGAGACATTCAAACCCACCTGGACACATTCCTGTGTGATCGGCTCTGGTGAACCTGCTTTAGCAGGTGGGTTGGACAATATGATTTCCAGAGGTCCCTTCCAACCCTAACCCTTCTGTGATTCTATGATTCTGTGTACACCAGAGAAAGAGAATGGTTATTCACATCAACAAGCAGTTTTGGGCCAAGAACAATCAGATGTAATGTGTCCATGAGTATACCATGGAAATTTGAAGTAGGCTAATAAAATATCAGAGGAAGAAGGTTTTGCAACAACCTCACAATATGAGTACCAGGAGCAGAAAAACACCCCCAAAGCATAATTATTTTTCATATGGAACTTGGTACATTTATTATAGGCATCATAACATGCTTCCACAAGGAATTGGAAAGAAACCTGGAAATCCAAGATATGTCTTCTAGTCCAATATTCTTAGGTTCATACCTGTCTTTGGAGAGAAAGGTAACACTTGTGTGGTTTCCAAGGGAGGCACATTCTTTTAGGAGCAGGATTGGACTAATTTTATGAATGCTATTTGCAATATTATTTTCCTCTCCTGTTTCCCCCATGGACATGTCTGCATTTTCAGATCCCAAGAAAAAAAAGTCTCTACCCAATGGGGACCTCCCTCCTTCTCTCTTCTGATGTTTGGTTGCTAATTTGCACTTTTCATACACCCAGAAGCAAATGCCTGTCTGACACATAATAAAACAAGATGCTTCAAGTGCTGTTTGGTTCTTTAGGAAGAAAATAATTTTTGAAAATAAAACGTACTCACAACGCAATCCGCCAATGCCCACTGACATTCTCCGTGGTGTGTCTGACAGAGGCAAAATGTAGCACAATGCAGAACAAAGAGGATTTTATATGCCTAGCAGAAATTCTTAAAAGTCTTTTATTTCTATTATTTTTTTTTTCCTGAGAAATTATCATAGCTCTGTTTTGTTTTGTTTTGTTTTTTAAAAAAAAACAACAGCCAATTCAAATACTGACAAACCATTAAATGTAAAGGTTGGGAAAGGAGGGGTTGAAAATAAAATAGCTTTTTCCCTTTTATTTCTTGAAACAAATAAAAATAGCTTTTCCTTTTGAATTAATTTGCTTTCTTAGACTTCATCCTTTCTTCCCAGTTACAGAAGTATTCTTCACTTGACAGACAGTAGACATGAGATAATTTGGGGTTTTGTTTTGCGTTTTTTTTAAATAGCAGTTTGGAATCTTTGTTTTCAGAGAAGAGGCCCACTAGGCACAATTTGGGACTTGTTATTAAAGACAAACTAACATCCCCAAAAGATTTTCACACACTTCATGCCAGAATGTGATATTTTAAAACATTTCCCATTTCACATAATTGGATGCACGTGGCTTAGCAAGAGAAAGACAGTTTCAGCAAATACAAGAATTAATGCAATTTATTCGAGATGGTCTCACAGGAGAGATATAGATTTTATGCATAATTCCGAGGAAGATAAAAAATGTTGAAATCAGTTAGGACTTCTGCATATTGCTTCAAGACCACTGACCTAAGCTGCGGTGGTTATTATAGACAAGGATGGAATTTAGAAAAAGTTGTCAAATTAGTATTCATCTTGGATCCTAAAATGAGCACAATTATCATCACTGGGAATATGAGTTCCATCCTTATATTTTCTTGGGATGCTTAGTCAAATAATTAGTAAAACTATTACTAATGTTTGCATAATAATGAAAAAATATCCATATTCCCGGGAAGGAAAAAAAAAAAAAAAAACAACAAAACACAAATATTAAAATTAAGTCCCTTAAAATGATTATACTCTATATCCATTTAAGACACGTTATCGTGACATCTGTTAAGCTGATTTTGTATTTAAAATCTGCCTTTCACAAATTTGGTATTCTGAGATTAAACCACTGTTTGACACAATTGTTGAGGCCTCTGGAACAACAAAAGAAAGTTGCTTAGATGTAGAATAATAATTGCCTGTATTTTTATGTCTTGATGACCATGTCAAATTAGCATCTCAATAACAGTTTCACTATTTATTTCAAGAGAACCAGAACTTCTTCCTTTTTTTTTTTTTTTTATTCCAATTATAGAAGTTTAAAGCTATACTAGCATTTTGACATTCTCAGTAAAAAGCAAGTATTTTAGCCACACAAACATTTTTCTCTGGATGTTGTAAGATATGGTTAGCCTATATTACATGACTGCTATGCCAACTCCAAAGAAAAAAACGGTTAATTGCCTATGAGTTTTGAGGAAAAACTACGCCTTCTGTTGAGCTGTGTACAAAACTACACTCTGAGACACTGATATTGACAGATTGTGCTAATTTTAAACATGGCATTTTAATTCATTTTCAATTGCAAGTTAAATAATGGAAAATTTCATAATTTATTCTATATTTGTCATCATTTTTCTTTTGCAAATAAGATTGTAAAAACAAAGGATCTTTCACTAGCTCAAAGACCCTATTTTAAATGCTTTCTCCTGGGAGCTTTTCCCATTCCTTGTAGCATCTTCCTCATCTCTGTTCCAATCTCAGTTACATCATTGTCAATCTACAGGGCTTGAAATGAACTTTGTGACCTTGTAATTGGGAGGAGAGTAGTCATTAACTAAGGAAATTCAGAAAAGGACAGAACCTCAGCCATCAAACAGAAAAGACATTGGTTTTGTGTGTCTCCTAAGTATGTGCAGAATTGTGAGCCAGGACCACTGGAGAAACATTTCTAATGTCTCCTCAACTCATATAAAGAGAAATATTCTTGGTGCTTTGTATCTTTTGGGGAAGAGGTTTGGAGTCTTTAGATGTTGTCGGGTTATGTCGCTATCAATGTAAGCAAAAAGTTTTTTTCAATGAAAAAGCTTTCAAGAAAACAGCATGCTTCCAGCAAACAGCTCTAACAAGTTGCCACATTAACATAGGAACAAGAAAAACTATATTGGTACATATTTTTAATCTATATCCCAGCACACTGTACACTGTAAAAATGTACACACTATAAAAAACCATGTTAAACAGAACTCCTTTTCCCCACCATTTCTTCAGTCTGACCTTTGTTCTTCTTCGGCTCCCCAGCCCCAAAACCTTCACCACTCTCCCCTGGTTGGCAATTACTTCATGAGGTAAAAGGCAGCACATGCAGTGGTATTTTCCACAGCTAAAAGTGTGTTAGTTGGGCAACAATGAGGCGAAGAACAAGAGAAAGATGCTGAACTCATATTGAAATATTGTCTGTAATTAGGACATTCATTTGGGTATCTCTACTTCAGCCAGGTGCAAGTTTCCATGACATTTGTAGTGACCTTACATCTTTGTGAGGCATATGTTTCTGCCATTTTGGTCAAAATTGTCTGGTGAATTCACAAACAGTTGGGCAGAGAGAAGGGTGCAAGTGGAGGAGACTTTTGGACAAGTGGGCAAATGGACGGTGTGACCCTACAAAACTCACCTCTTTACAAACCACATAAAGCCCCAAGATATGTGTATCATTACATTAACAAAAAAATTGGAAATCTGGAATGCAACAATATCACTTTATGGTAATATAGAGAAAAAGTATTTGGATGTTTCAACCATACACACCCCATTTAGATAAAAATGAATGTCTTAAATTCCCCCATTAATAGAGCTTTCATGACTAAATGGGCAAGTTTAACACAATGCAAACATTTACCTGAGTAAAAATGTCTAGATTTACCTTAAAATCCAAAAGGAATGAAACAGTTGGTATTTTCATGTCTTTTCTTTACACTGGCAAGACTTTCAGATTTGTAAGTGTTCACTTAGCAGCCATATTTTTTGTATATACTTATTACTACACATACAGAAACATAGACTTCATTAATGTTTGTTTTTTTCCAAAACAGACACAAACATGTATAAAAATGCTATATACATTTAAAAAAAACCGCACACATGTTTATTATGTAGAAACCTTCACAGACATGAATCCTTAGTCATTTCGTAGCATTCCTGACACTTAACTCCTTCATTGGATTATGAGATTCTTCAGAAGACAGGAATAAATAACTGGCCTCTTTTAAGAACAAAGGCTGAAGTGAATATATTTAAAAGCTGCACTGTGTTTTGATGTTATTATAGCAATCAAAGTCAGAAAATCACAGTAGCCAAGTAATAAAGAATGACTTCAAAGTCTAAACTCTCTAACGATGATATGACAACTGCAGCAGTTCATCTGTATTTATGCAATTTATATCATATACACATATATATTTATATCATGCACAGAAGTGTATAATTTATGTCTATGTGGTTAAAAATCAGAAAAATATATCAGACAACAAACACTAACCTACAGTCAGTATTATGTTACATGAAAGATATGTGTGTGTATATATATATAAACATACATATATAAGTTTAGATATTTAGGTATATAATATCAGTGTGTTGTTGAAAATTCATCTTCTTCAGTTGTTATTTGTCCTACTCTTCCACACCTTTATAGTGATGAGTTGTTTCCTAGCCTTGCTACTGAAGGCCCTGGAAGCCCACTCTGGATTTCACTCAAACATTGGCAAGGTATTTGAGATTGGTGCTGAGCTGAGAAATCAAGAACTCTGGGATCTTTAGCAGCTGGTTACTGGTTTTTCCTTCTCTGTGACTGAAAGGGTAAAATTTCTCAGTGTGCCAGTTCTTCCAGATAAGGGCATCACTTCATCAGAGATGTTCATCTACAGCCATAAAGACTGATGTTGGTGGTGGCTTCATCCAGCATTAATATTACTGCTATCAAAAGAATTACCTCAGATAATGCATGATTTTTTTTGTCATAATTGTGAAAGACTGTGAACATTTATGGGTATTATGTGAATTTATGACAATAAAAGGAAAACTTCCAAAACCTGAAAAGCAGTTAAAGTCACTGTGATTAATAGTGTTCCCTGATTATCAGCATTGTCTCATTTCTGAATTGTGCCATTTACTGCAACTTCTTCCATTCCTGGGTGCCAAGCCTTGAATTAGTTGGAAGATTTGCAGGTTACAATGATCCCAAAGGCAGCAGTTGGATAATATGTTGGCTTCTGCAGCAAAGCCAGATGGTGGATCTCCTCCCAATGCACACCTGCATCGTCCAGTAATCACTCATTCAGTTGTTCTTATCCAGATGCTTGTGAGACTGCTCAATAAAATGAGTGATATCCATCTGATAAAACTGAGATATCAACTTGAACTAATTTAAAGGTTAGGGCAGATGTAATAGAGTAATTAATTGCTGGACATGGTTTTAAAAACTCTTGAGTATTGAAAGGCCAAAATAATGTTTCTCAACATATCTGTGTCCTTCAGACAGATTTGGGCAATAGGACAAACTATCTTCCTATCAGATATTCCACACAGAATATTTAAAAGTAATAAGAAATGCATGACACTGTTCTCCCAGCAAACTGTGTGAAAGTGGGGATGGCATAGTTGTGCTTTTTCCCAAGATAACATGTGACAGTGCAAGACTTAGACACAGGGAAATGGAGACTCAAAATTGCCTCTGTATCAAAAAGTATTTTGATTGACTCCAAATGTGTTACTAATTTCTTTTCCTATTAATTGGGGGCAAAGCACTGACAGCTTTTCACTATTAGTTCAGTCGTCATTTTATTAAATTAATAGTAATTAAATACTTTCCACCTTCCTGATGACTGTTAGACCCAGATATCTATGACAGGTCATTACTTGTAGAGAAGAATGGTCAGGCACTAATGCTAAGCAATGAGATTACTTATGCATACACTGCAGAGGTTAGAATTAATAATCATTCTAAATTGAATCTCATGAATAATTCATGGAGAAAAATCCAAAACAATTTACTATGGTTACCAGAAGAGATGTGTCTTTAAGAAACAGGGGCCAAATTACCCTTTGCTTCACCTGGGTTTAATAATCAAGAGTAGCACTATTTGCTGGCAGGCAGAGGCAGAGACTTGGGGAAAAAAAGTGACTGCTGAAAGAAATTTGGGATTAAAGTAGGCAGCAAAGTTGTTATATGCTTGCCATGTGCTGTAGCAGAAAATAAATAAATAACATAAACCAATGTGATTTTCGGCGTCATTAAATCAAAGAACCAGAGGAAATTAGCATGCTGCTATTAAGTACTCATGAGAACACACCTGAGATACCTGCTTGAGGCCTGCACTCCTCAGAAAAAAAAAAAAAAAAGTAGAAATGCCAAGAAAAATTAGAGTAGAAGGGATTATTAGGCACTGGAGGAAAACCAGTTATTTGGAGATCATGTAATTATAGAATAGTTCAGGAGACAGGGACATTTTTTAAAGAGGAGGTTGTGTTTTCTTGAATAAAACTATTTCTTAGTGGATGTGCTTAAGGTTCTGGGGAGTCAGAGCCTCCTGAGTTTATCAGTCTGCAATTGTGCACATATGGGCTGCACGTTGTCTCAGCTGCCTCCACAGGAAGATGAGCCCTTAGAGAAAAGGAAAAGAAATAGTAGCAACTCACCATGTCTATGCAAGAGGCTGTGGTTCTATTCCAAAATCTTACTGATGACTGAGCTTCTCTCTGTTGTATCTTTTTCCCTATATAAGATGAACATAGTCATAGTTGTCTTTCTACTGTATCCTGGGAGCCATGAGCTAAATATATCAACTGGATCTGTGAACTGCATCAGTGGATGCCAGCCTGCTCAGATATGATTTGACTGCACCTTTGGCACCTGATCTTTCCTGGGCTCATACTGGCACAAAGATCACCAAATCATATGTTCCTCTCCCATAGAAAAAACTAATCCCACAGAAACTATTGAAGGCTCAGTCTTGTTGGATCACAGGATGCTCAGCACAGCCCCATTCTGTAATGGAACTATGGGATTCTTGAGAAATCATCATACTCTCCTGCTTGTAAGCTCTCTCTTCCCATCTTATAGAGATTTTCTGTCTCTTATCTGTTCGAAAGTGTTAGTGGAAGTCTCATAAGCACAAAATACTGATGAATGGTTGAGTTAGGTGGAAATATTAATAAAATAGCTATATATAATATTTGAGGGCCGTCAGAAGAAACAATATTTAGGAGAGAGTTAAAAGCCAGGCAACTAGGAAACAAATTTTAAAACACATGGATTAAACATTTGATGAAAAGAGTTTGACCTAATAAAAAAATTCTGCATTTTGAATTAGGGGAAAAAGCTTTTTGAAAGCATACTGTCAGGGACTCCCTGTGTTTTCAGTGGCACCAAGAACTAAACTCTAACTTCAAGGAGAGCTGGGAAGTCAGACAGCTGTACTCCCTCACTGGGGTCTAAATGAAGCACCTGACACTAAGCAGGTGACTTGAGTATTCCCTTTCCTTTCATGGACAAGCAAACTGATGCACACTGCTCAGTATTGTAGACAGGCAATAACAGTCTACACTTCTTTTTCTACAATGAAACCAATTACGACACTTCCTTATTCAGAAACAAATCAGCACAACACCTGGGTGGGTTGCAAAAGCCTTTTCTAAACACTGCTGTCACTGTGCCTTCACTATTCATTTGTGTATTAAGCTCCTAATTTTGAGTGCTAGCAAGAGGTTTCTCAAAGTTCACATAGTGTAATTGTTACCTAAGGCTGGGAGATTCTGCTCTGCTTTCTAGGTTATTTAGCTACAGATAATTTATGAGATTGCTGAGGAGGTTGAGAAATCGTTTCACCTCTCAGTTGTTCATGCTTGCACTGGTTTACAACAGATGGGAGAGAATTTTGTAGTTGTGAATGTTTGATTCATGCTGGCCAGCTGCCTCCCATCACTTGATGAAGACAAAAGCTAGAAGGCTGGAGAGGAGTTTCAGTGTTTTTTAGACTGTTGGAGTTGTTTTGACAGCTATACATACCAATAGTTTTGAAGCATAAAATAATAATTTAATACAGTGCTTTGTCTGCTTTTCTTTTTTATATGAAGTAGCATTAGTGAAGCTTCACAGTGTATTACAGAACTACATAGATGTACAGTAAGTGAAATAAGCAGGAATACTGTTCTCGGAGTCAGCTGTGTAAGATAAAATGTCATTTGTTCCTTGATTTGCCAGTGACTTCTTATCTCTTTTTGGATATTTTTCTTAGCACCTGCCATTTTAAAGGTCTAGAGATGCAAAGAGAATGGCCCATAAATAATTATAGAATCATAGAATAGTTCAGGTTGGAAGGGACCTTCAAAGCTCATCCAGTCCAACCCCTGCCATGAGCAGAGACATCTTCACCCAGATCAGGTTGCTCAGAGCCCCGTCCAGCCTGGCCTGGGATGTCTCCAGGGATGGGGCATCCACCAGCTCTCTGGGAAACCTGGGCCAGAGCCTCATCACCTTCACTGTAAAAAATGTCTTTCTCATGCCTATTCTGGATCCCTTCTCTTTTAGTTTAAAACCACCACCCCTTGTCCTGTCATAACAGGCCCTTCTAAAAAGTCCGTCCCCATCTTTTTTGTAGGCTTTTTAAGTATGGAAAGGCTGCAATAAGTGTCCCTGAAGCCCTCTCTTCTCCAGGCTGAACAGACCGAACTCATCATCGCCTTCCTGTGTAACCTCATCTAGGTATTCCTGCTCCAGCAGGGGGATTGGACTGGATGATTTTTCGAGGTCCCTTCCAATCCCTAACATTTTGTGATTCTGTGATTCTGTGATCATATCCTCATAGGAGAGACAGCACGGAAGTACATACACTGTCAGAGTTTTTTTGGGGTAGGGACATCACAGCCAGCTGGATCTGGGTTTTAGTCTCTTTTCTGGTGAATAATTTCACTTATGACCAGACATGCTTTGGTCTACATGTTTGTATCTGTATCTCAGATCCTCACTGTGCTTATGCACCCAACTAACCAAAGAATTTCATGTTATAGCTGAACCTATCTAATGACTAAACCTGCTAAAGGAGATCTGCCCTCATCCTGCCCACCCGCCCCCAATTGCTACCAGGCACTTAGTTGTGCCATTCCTTTGTGTCATTTCTGACATTTATCTGAGCCCTCATTGAGTGTGAATATATTTTGGAGTTTTGCGATGGGTTCTTTTATTTTTATTAGGCTTAATTTTTTAAGCTATAGCTTCTAGAGGTGATTCCTGGAGGGAAGGGAGGGCATCAGGAGGGTAGTGCACACAATGCAAGGGAAGTTTATAGCCAGAGGCAAGAGATAAAGCAAGTAGAAAGTGTGATTTGCGCTGTTGATATAACTATCTTACCTACAACAAGAAATCTCAGAATTACCTGATTCAGGAGCTTAGCCAGCAAAATTCCCTTAGCTTTTGTGGTGAGACACCAGCACCTTCAGAAGAGGTGATTTGGATCTCAGATGGACAAGTTCTTCTTTTCCTCACTGACACCGAGGTAAACCGATATGTTTAACAAAGATGGTTAATCCTAAATCAGGCAGTTCAGCTCAAAGTCTGAAGTTAGGTGGGATCTGGGCCTTTGCAACCATCGTAAAGTCACAAGGAGAGCGGAAGCTACTAAGAAAAAGGCCTTAATTTTTCCTGCAGGATTTTTTGTGAAAAAAGTTTCCTAATGTAGACAGTAAAATCTATTTTTGGAGTGAGACTTGTATCTGTATCCTAAGTGATTATACACTGAACTGCTGATGAAATGAAAATTCCAGTTCATCTTTTGGGAGGAAAAAAAAAAATAAAAGCTTAATTGCCTCTAAGGAGCCTTTCAGGTAAGCTAGGCAAGGGAACACACAGGGAAGGCACTGGGTTTAGATATAATTAGGGTTTCTAATCACTTGGTGGCATCAGACCCTAGGGAATGTTGTGCTAACACGTATTTAAGGGACTTCAGGCATCTCTAGAGCAAGGACAAAATTGAACAGGCTTCATGAAAATGACAATAACATCAGAATATTGAATTCACAGAATCACAGAGAATCACAGAATGTTAGAGATTAGAAGGGACCTCAAAAGATCATTTAGTCCAATCCCCACACCAGAGCAGGAACACCCAGATGAGGTTACACAGGAAGGTATCCAGATGGGTTTTGATTGTCTCCAAAGAAGGAGACTCCACAACCTCCTTGGGCAGCATGTTCCAGTGTTCTGTTACCCTCACTGAGAAGAAGTTTCTTCTCATATTTAAGTGGAACCTCTTGTGTTCCAGTTTGAACTCACTACCCCTTGTCTTACCATTGGTTGTCACCGAGAAGAGCCTGGCTCCATCCTCGTGACACCCACCCTTTATATATTTATAAACATTAATGAGGTCACCCCTCAGTCTCCTCCAAACTGAAGAGCCCCAGCTCCCTCAGCCTTTCCTCATAAGGAAGATGCTCCACTCTGTAATTCAAGAGATTACAGAGGCATTTGGATGTTCAAATCACTTTTTGGGTAGAAACTTTAGACTTTCTGTGTCAGAGTTCACCATCTGAAAAATGACCTAAACAGTGTCTTGCCATGTTGAAGGAGAGCTGAATATCACAATGGTAGTAAAATCCAGATCCTTCTGTAATAAGGAGTGGGAGAGGAATAAATAGGAAACTTTTATGTCTATTTATCTGTCTAGTAGCTGTATTTCCATAAGTGGTCATAATTTGCAGTTTCCTTTATGATATCTGAAAAGCCCCTGTCTGCTGGGATCTTGCATAAGTTGTTTCCTTAATGTTTCTCTATCTCATATCCCCATTTGTAAAACAGAGATTGTAAAACTTATTTTGTGTGGCTGAGCTGATCAGATGGAAAGCACTTCAGGGCAGGGACTATCTTTTACCATAGAAGAGTGTCATATAGGAAAGGTAATAAAAAAGTATCCATCCAAATTGGTTTTAATAGAAAACTGTGTTTTCAGCAGAGGACATGGGCATACAAATCAATTACTACATATTGTAGAAAAGATAATGTAAAACTTGCCCAATAGCCCCTTGAGGCTCAGTTCTATGGTTACCTGACATGAGATAGGTTAAGTTATGTATTGTCATTTCTGCTACTCAGTTTCTATGTTGCATTTAATGAGTATGTAAAAAGCCTCCTTCTAGTACCATTGTGAGGCTTCATTCATGCTTGCGAAACACCTTGAGCTCCTCTAACGGTGGCTGAAAAACTTGATTATTCTGACATACAAACAATAAAAAGTTGGGGAGTAGGAATCTCCATCTCTCCCTTTAAACATATTTGACTTACAAGCTCTATAACTTTCAAACAAGATTAGCATTATCAATAAATCACTGGGTTCACAGATGAGAAACACGACAGAATGCCTTGTTGCCGAGGCATATATAATGACAATAGGTGCCTTAGCAACAGTTGTAACTGTGCTGCAACAGATTGTGCCCTAAAGCAGAAAATATCCTGCACACAAGAGGTTATTCAGGTATAGCAAAAAAAAAAAAATTAAAAAGTTTAGTTATCACTGTTAACATTTTCAGGGTAGAGAGATAAAGGGAGCAAGAGCAGGAAGGGTGGGACTGGAGGAAGGGGAAAAGGAGTGAGGAGAAATTGCAAAGCTCTCAAGTTTTAAGACAGCTCAACCAGCTGTCTGGTAGCCAGGCAGAACAAAGTAGAGCATGTTTTGGGAGAAAAGCATCTCTTTTCATAACCACGAGGGTATCCAGGGGTTCAGTGCTCTTGCACACTGCAGAGTCCTGACAACACGTATCTCATCCTGTGAGTCCCGCGCTCAGTTTTCTGACAGCTCGCTCTCCTTTTCTCACACATTCTCCCTGTGTCCCAGGGCATACGTACCTGATTCTATGGCTTGCTCCATCTGAAATCAATGAGAACTTCATTGTCTGTGTGCCAGACATGCTCTGAAAGGCTGATTTGCCACCAGTTTTACTGGTGAAGCTCCAGGGAGTGATACAGAATGAAAAGAGGAGAGAAAAAGAGAACTAAAGCCTCAGAAGCACTCACCTAATTTTTCATATATAATGCTATCACCTCACAAACAGCCTACTATAAGATTTTAGAAGGTGGACAGACTCTTGAGAAACATTCAAACAATGGCATTAACATTTGCCAAGACAACATTATGTCATTTCTGTTCAGACTGGGAGCTGTATCAGTGAATGACCAGGGCTGGATCAGCAGCCAGGGCTGCAGTGGGCTCTGGAGGGCAAATAACACAGACTGTGGGATGTCACAGAATCATTCAGGTTGGAAAAGACCTTTAAGATCACCTAGTCCAGCCGTCAGCCTAACACTACCAAGTCCATCACCGAACCATGTCTCTCAGTGCCACACTTACGCGTCTTTTAAACACCTCCAGGGATGGAGACTTGGCCACTTTCCAGTTGTCCCTTCTACTTCAGCTGCTCAATTGTCTTTAATTTAGAGGTAATTGTGATGCAGTGGGTTAAAAATTAATACCTGTACAGTCAAAGCAGCTTTCCTTCCCATCCCATAAATCTGCACTGGGTTCAGTGCTGGATCATGAGTAACTTCTGCACAAAGGACGATTTTCTTTCTATATTTTAATAAAACCCAGACAACATATTTTTCTGCTTCTGTTAAAGCAGAATTAAGAGCAGTTACAGAAGGGTAACTCTTGAAATACATTGTTATTGTGTTCTAACATTTTTTTTTCCAGGACAGGAAACAAAGTTATCTCAAGTAGCTAGAAGACATAGTATGTCCAAGACTTTGTTTTGCCACAGATTTATGTGTAACCTAGAGGCCCTGCTTTTAAGGCCCAGATACCAAACAAAGAATTTTATTATTACCTAGAAGTTGTGATGCCCTCCTGCTTGAATTACTGAATCACATGAGCTCAGCCTTTAACAATCAGGGCCCCATTCCTGGGTTTGTCCTTGTTCTGGAGGAAGTTGCCTCCCGTGGACTGCTCCTAGGAGTGTTCTTCTGTTTCCTCCCTCTTTGATTCCAGTGCATATAATATTCAGGCTGAATGAGCATCAATTTTGCAGACTATCATCAGGTTTAGATGTCACACTTTCTTCATATTTTTAGCACCAAAAAAGGGCAGGAGGAGATTGCTGCTGCTTCATTCTAAGCCTGAAAAGAGATGATTCAAACTACTTCAGCTTCTGAAAGGTTTCCAGGGTGCTGCAATGGCACAAGCAACCTGTAGGTCATTCCTCTGTTTGCAGTTGTCTGTGATGAACCAAGTCCCAGCTTGCTGATCCAGCCAGACAGTGTAATTGCTTGGGGATGATTTCCCACTGTGAGAGGTGATGATACAGATCTGGGTATCACTGGCATAATAATAATAGTCTCCACCAGGCTGTTGTATTAATTCTTCAAGTGGCATCACACACAAAAGAAAGAGCAAAGCTAACACAGATAACTCCTCTGGGACACTGGACCCTCAGGGCAGATGAGAAATTAGCCTTGTCTCTGCTTTGGCATCCTACATTGTCTGCTCTTCACAGCTCTCTGCTATTCCAAGCCTTTTTCTTATCACCTGTCATGGCAGGAAGAGCAGCTAGAGGTGATGGAGATGGCTGAATACACTAGGAGAGAGAATCAACCCTGGTATGAGGTTGTGGCTTGGTTTCTCTGCAGTTTTTCTTGACGAATGCCTGGAACAGAAAGGGAATCCCAAAATGCTGATGGTACAAATGGCACCTGCTCCTCGAGCCATATCTGCTTTCAAAACCAGAAGCCCTGCATGCACTGCTTATACAGTGAATCAATTTGATATTTTTCAAAGCTGGACCAAATTGTGGGCAGCTTCCCTCAGATCTGCTATTATGAGTATTTTCATTTGGAAGCTAGTTTTAGAAAAAACACTTTAAACTTGGAAAAATCTTTGTCTCTATCTCCTCCAGGAAGCCTGAGCAAGGACTGCAACTACCCCCTTTGCTTGACTCTGTTCCCCTGTCTCACCTTCAGTGTGTTAAAAGACCTACTGCAGAGCCCAGTGAAGACAACAAATGTGCTGCAGACATTCATGGCTTTTAGATCAGAGCTGAAACACACAGGAAAAGCCATCGGGACACTGCAGAAGTTGTAGGTCCATATTTGCATGCAGGGATGCAGAAGGTGCTTTTTCTATATCGTGAAATAGGTACAAGTGAAATACCCTGGTTTGGTTCATCAGCATAGTGGCTTTATAGATAGATTTTTTTACTCATCATAAAGCTTTCCTATTGACAAAGATCAGAAATTTCTACCTTAAATTACTACATTTATTACTAAAGCCATAACATGTAAAAGTTTGTTCCAAAGCATTTCATACAGTTTTAAACCAAGGGACTGTGAAAAAATAAGTTATTAGCTCAGTATTAACAGTCAAAGTTACAATGTTTAATTGAACAGCTCTGCAGTGGAGGTTTCTGGGGCCTGAAATGTTAAAGACCTTTGGTGTTATGATGAAATCTGGTTTTAGATTTGACCAAGTTATCAGTTTTAAAATAAGCAGAGAGGATGAGACTGTGAACTTGCCTTGTTTTCCTCTAGTTATTTGCATAAAAAGTCCCACTTGCTTCATCCTGCTCTTCTATTATTTTTTTTCGTTTTTCAGTTCTTCCAACTGTAAATCATTAACAAGTTGAATCAGTCCCCATTGCATTTATTGCCTTAAATAGAGGTTATTTTAAAATAGCAGCTTCTAATTCTTTGTTTCTTGGAAGAACCATTTTTTGTTTGTTTATTTGTCTGTAGGACACCATGATTCTTAAGCAATCATTTGATTTCAAGAGCTGAGTCTTGAAGCAAAAATTAGCATTATAAATTAATGATAGTACTCTAAAAATCGATTGTATTGGCTCCAAACACCAACCGAAGTCAAAAGCTAAATATAGGGGAATAGAGAAAAATATAGATTGAAGGCTCCGCTTATTTTTCACACTTTTGGAGCAACACCTGGCCCTTGCAGTAGCCCTATAGACTGAAGAAAATCTAACCACTGAAAAGATAAGTTGATTAGGACACAGAAGAAAAGCAGTGGGAAGACTCTTTCACAGGAAACTGGTGCTTCTAAAATTCAAAACTATCCCTTTCTTTTTCAGGGCGAATTATGTAGGAGTCTTGCAGGAACTTACCAAGTTGACTGCTTTGAAGGCTGTATTTACTTTTTTTCCCAGAAAACTTATAACTTAATCAAATCAAAACACATTTTCATTTTGTCCT
Source organism: Streptopelia decaocto (assembly GCF_964273445.1). Taxonomy (NCBI): domain Eukaryota; kingdom Metazoa; phylum Chordata; class Aves; order Columbiformes; family Columbidae; genus Streptopelia; species Streptopelia decaocto. Next base: position 116,232,012 of record NC_138656.1, read on the forward strand.
TTCGAAAGGTTTTTTCAATGTATTTTCTATGCCAAATTCAGCCTCTAGCCACTTCTCTCTAGAACTGTTTAATTAAACATTTCAGGGTTGGAGGTTTTGGGTGGTTTTTTAATTACATGAAAAAGTTTTTCTCTTTTTTTTTTTTTCTTTTCTGATGGTAGTATACACCAAGCTGGTATAATAATTTTACAGTAAACTCTACAGAAATCAGGCACAAAGCAAGTAAAGCCAGCTTCAGTTTACGTCAACAGAGACCTATTTTTCTCTCCAAGAGGGAAACAGTGTTTAGTTGTGAGGTTCTGCAAAATAGATTACTGATCGAGGTTATCTATTTGCATAATTTGGCAGTACTCTATTAGCAGTATGAAGCTGTGCCAATTTGTAGTAATTAGTGAATGAGACAGAACGGCATTACATTGAGAAATGTTACATGGTTCCTGGTAAGGTGCAGTGAAAACGTGTCCCACAGAATAGATATTTACCATTTGATATTTTCACAAGCTACTAGTGCTCTGAATTTCAAACTAGACCTGAAAAGAGTAACTTGGGTTGCTGTTTGTTATGTACTCATTTTTAGTTCCCTAAGTTTAGACTTAAATATTAATGAAGGAGAGAAAGATTAAAAAAATAAAAGCTAATCCCATAAAACCCCTCCAGCCATGCTGTGGGAATCCATCATTTTCTAGCTAGTGGCAATACAAATAATGTGATGTCTTTTTCCTCCTCATTTTTAAGGTTAGTTAGAGATACCTGAACTACCTGGAAAATAAGAAAACAAAAACAATGAAATTTTCAGCTGCTTGTGTGTTCTTGGCACATGGTTGAAGCACATTTCTTACCGATTAGAACAGCAAGAGTTGTCTGTCGTCTCTGCCAAGCTCCAGCTCCAATGCTCAGCACTGAAAACATTCCCTTTTGATGCTTCTTTGGCCATAACTCAATCTTTCTAGTAGCAACAAGAGCTGGATAAAGGAATGTTTTCAGTTTGCTGCTGAAATAACAAGCCTGAGGAAAAGTATTAGGCTGTGCTGAACTGAAGATTTCTTGTTGGATTTAAAATGATGATTTAACCTAAGTTTATTTTGGTTAGCTGGTTTTGGTTTTATCCTTTTTTTTTATTTTATTTTTAAGACTTAGTTTTCTTTTGTAGGTAGGAATTCATTTCAATGAATTATTGCCTCAATTCTATTTGAAAATGACAAAACATCATTCTGTTTTTCCAAAATGAATCATACCATTAAAAATTCCAGTGAAAGTATTTCTGACATTTAGCATTTATCTCAATTTGGGGGGCTGGTGGGGTTCCTTATTTATCCATGTGTTTGTTTTTTTCCAAAAATGCATACATAAGTAAAGCTGATTTGAAAACCTGATTTTATTTCCATGAACCAAGCCATAATTTTTCTTGAATACACTCATTCACAATCTTGGCAAATGAATGTAAGTTTCGGAGCTGCAATTCAGCAGGTTTTAACAGCAGCCATCAGAAAATGTCAGAAGTCCTGGATTCAGCTGCAATAAGTTAATATTGGTAGCATGCTGATTTAGATGAGCTAATAATAGAGGCTGCTGAATGAATCCCAGCATATGGTTTATATGAAAGAAAGAGAAATAAGTGCTTCCAGAGAAGACTTATCCTACCCTAAATAGATATCTTACAATACTGTTTTGATTGTCTCAAAATTTAACATATTTTCACTGCCTGTCCTAAGGACAAATGAAGGGGGAAAAAAAAAAAAAAGAAAAAAAGAAAAAAATAAAAAAAAAGAAAAAAAGAAAAAAGGAAAAAAAGAGGGTGGATATCTGAAATCCAGTGATTTCATGTTACAAACCCCAGCTAAACCAGGTTATGACTAGACTTACTTATCATAGAGTCACAGAATCATTTCTAGTGGAAGAGACCCTCAAGATCATCGAGTCCAACCATAACCTAACTCTAGCACTAAACCATGTTCCTAAGAACCTCATCTAAATGCCTTTTAAACCCCTCCAGGGATGGTGATTCCACCACTGCCCTGGGCAGCCTGTTCCAACACCTGACAACCCTTTTCCACAAAGAATTCTTTCTTAATATCCAATCTAAACCTCCCCTGGCACAACTTGAGGCCATTTCCTCTTGTCTTATCACTTGCTACTTGGGAGAAGAAACCAATGCCCTCCATGCTACAACCTCCTTTCAGGTAGTTGTAGACAGCGAGAGGGTCTCCCCTCAGCCTCTTGTTCTCCAGGTTGAATCCCCCAGTTCTCTCAGACGATCCCCATCACACTTGTGCTCCAGACCCCTCACCAGCTTCATCGCTTCCTCTGCGCTGTCTCTAGTATTTCAATGTTCTTATTACAATGAGGGGCCCAAAACTGAACACAGGATTCAAGGTGCAGCCTCATCAGTGCCCAGTACAGTGGCACAATCACTTCTCTAGTCCTGCTGGTCACACTCTTCCTGATACAAGCCAGGATGTTGTTGGCCATTCTGAGTTTCGGGATATGGGAAGGAATAAAAGGCAAAAATAGGTCAAAAAGCTCTGTATTAGCCCATGGGTTTCTTTTCATTAGTTGTTTAGTGTTATTCTGGTAACAATTCCTTTTACCTCTCGGATTAGACCAAACTGCAGCAAGAGACAGATCTTCCAGACTGCCATGGATGAGCCAAGTGCTGCATCTCACACCTGATTTATGGGCACTAACAATGCTATTTCTTAGCTGAGGTGGTATCCATTTCACCTCCATTAAGCCCATAAAAGCTAAAAGTTTGATTAAACACTAAACTGTCTACTCTGTAAACACCAGAAGGTCGCCTCATGGAAATGCTGATTTCTTCCATTGTAAATTATATGTTCACGAGTGGTGGGATGATTTACTCTCTGGAAATGTTTGTCTCTCTTCACTGACTATGGAGGTTGCTTAGAGGGCTTGTACAGATTAACTTTTAGATATGCAGCATTGAGTAAAATGACCTCCTCATGCTAACTAGAATTTGAGGTTTCCTGAAGCAAGAAAAAAATAAAGAAAAACTTAATATAGAAAATAAATAATCTGTCTAAGGACTCAGATACATTAGAAATTCATGAATTTATTCCATATATCATTTTAGAAATGTTGAGGGTTTTTATTGTTTGTAAGAGCAAATAGATTCATGTTCTGATTTACTTGAAAATTTCTGTCATATTTCCTATTTTGTATCATTAAAAAAAAAACAAAAACAAACAAACAAAAAACAACAACAACAACAAAAAACCCAAACCAACAACTTATAAAATCCTACTGCTAGTACTGTAGTTTAGTGTAAACACAGTCCATGAAAAATAACGTTGAAGAATGTGAAAAGGTTTCACTGGATATAACACTGCCAGTTTTTCAATAAAAGTTTCATTCTTAAGAAAAGTTGATTTCTGATGCAGAAAAACAATAAATAAACTTCATGAATAATTGATTTCTGAGTTTAGTGTTCATATTAAAAAAAAAAAAAAATAGAAAAGGATTGCCATAGAAAAAACCTCAGTAGACACAATTTCAGGTTTCCTGATGGAACTTTCAACTGTATATAACCTTTATGTGCTATGTTGTAATAAATTAACTTTTAATGAGGAAATAACTCAGTCTTTAGTTTTTTAAATGTATTTTTAAATATATTTTGACTTTCTGAAATATCTTTCACACATTGAAATCATACATTAAATTCAGTCTAAGCTGAAATACAGATTGAGGCTGCAAAGATGTTTTTTACACTAAGTAAAATATTGTTGTGAAGAAGGTCACTTGATTTTACCCACACCTAAAAATGTCAAGACCATGACGAAGGATGCGATGACCCTAATAACATCTACCTGGTTATTATTTTAACATCACCTTTTACATTTGAGTCATCCTCTGTGATCCTAAGGTTATAATTTAAGGGTGAGCTTCATTAGTAAGGGACAAGCTGACCACATCCATAGCACTGCTCAAATGTGGACTTCAGATATATGATGTAAACCAGTTGTCAAAGATCCCTCTATGTTCTGAAATAATTTATTCCTTCCTAAGGCAGGTCCGTGAAACAGAGAAACCTCCTGGACATGTCTCTTTGTTTCCAATAATATGAAGGAGAATGATCACAGCTAGCTTAATTTAGGCTGTTCAGTTGAAGTAATACAAATCCCACTTTTAGCATGGCCCATATATAAAGAAAAAAAAAAAAAGCTGTCTTACAATAATACTTTGTCTGGATTCTTGTTTTTCTAACAAACTCTTATTCATCAGATAATTTGGTATGTTTTCTTCTGTCTTTTACTTCTTTTTCCTCATTCCACCCTAATGTTTTTACGTGGTGCACTGATACAAATTGAAAAATAGATATTAATTAGGCAATTGATTTCTATTATAGGTTCATTTAAAAGTTTTTAAATAGTAAGAAAAAGTGAAAATAAAATATTAATACAATGGAGAAGATCTATTCAAGGCAGGAGGAAAAATAATTGGTCGCTATACTTTTTTTAATCTATGCAGGGATAAAATGGATAAACCCTGCATCTAAGAGGGCACCAGCAAGATAAAACATTTAATTGTGGTGATTTTGACTTACATCAACAGGGTTAAACTCAGGGTGAGAAATTTTTCACCCCAGCACACTGGTGGGGGATTTTTTCTCCTTTTTTGGAAATAAAGGCCAAAGATTAGTCAATAACATCAAGACAAACCTGTGCCTCTTCTGCAACTATGTACTGCAATTTCATGGCGCATGCACTTTGCCAGTTCCAAAAAGAACAAGAGCACCTATCAGCTCTCTGCGCGACACTATAAGGCACTGCAAATTTTAATCAGTTAAGAACATGTATTTTCTAAACAGCATGATAGATTGTTTCCAGAATTGTACCTTCTGGGTGATTTTTCCAATAACCAGTTAGCACCTTTTGCTTTGGTGTCTCCACTTGTAAAACCACCAATTATTATTGTCATGGAAGGGGGCTGTTGGAGGGAGCGTTTGACTTTGAAACACTTTGTGCTGTCTTAGCAACTTGTTCACTACCTCAGGCTTTGAGACAGACTTTGGCAGCAAAGACAGGGGAGGTGTCGGGCATCGAGACCCCGGCATGGGTTCTGGCCTGCGGTGACGGAGGAAGAAATGCAGCCGTCCCAATGTGGGTGATAAGCATACTTCAGTTTATTGATGCGAAGCACCGACTTTTATAGCAATGCAGAGCACAGACCTTTATAACAGTTCTATTCATAGCAATTCTATTTATAGCAGATCTTTATAGCAGTTCTATTTATAGCAATTCTATCTATAGCAGACCTTTATAAAGCAGTTCTATTAATTATGCCTACTCGTCAGCCACCGATTTGATAGCATACATAATGAGCCCATCCCAGCATACATAATGAGCCCATCCCCTTCCGTGGTTTCTCTGGTATGTGACTCCCTCGTTCTCTCGGAGCTGCCTCCTAAACTTGTTCACTGAGGTGTGGATTATCTGAATTTAGAGTTGCTAAGCTAAGTTTTTGTATTTGGAGTTAATAAGTTAGTTTGCTATATGTTTGCTGTGTTGGTGAGGTTAAGTGTTGTAATAGTTGCAAGGTGTGGCGTGCTCGGGCAGGACTTGGAGGAGGGGAGCTTGTGGACAATAGCAGTGCCTGCACCCTGAGGTGGGAAGCAGCTTGTAAATACTGGTTAGACGCATTAACCACGAAATGGCCGATTTGTTGCCATGCGAACACTGACTGACCAACGTTCACACCTTAGCCAGCCTTCTGTCTGTCAAAGTGATTAGCCAATCAGCAATAAGACATGTGTGCCTTCTGATGTATAAAAAGGTGCTCATCGAGCAAATAAATTGGACACTTTGCTTGCATCAAGTTGGGTCCCCGTCTCTCAGTCGCGTCAAATTGGTGATCTCCGACGTGATCGTCCGTGACAGGAACGCAGGTCAGATAACCGCCTGCCTGGAGGCAGCCCAGGGCGAGGTGGCAGGTCGCGACGTCCCGCAGAACTTGGAGTGCTGCTGAAAAAAGCCGGCCGGCGAATCAATCACCCCCGTCTGGAACGAGAGGTGAGCTGCGGGAAACTAAAAAATGGGGAATCAGGAGAGTTCCCCTGAGAGAGACGTTTATGAGCACTCGAAAGCTCTGCCTGAAGAGCAGGGAAGAGGAGCTCTTAAAAGAGATGTTTGTGAGCACTCGAAAGCTCTGCCTGAAGAGCAGGGAAGAGGAGCTCTTAAAAGAGATGTTTATGAGCACGTGAAGGCGCTGCTTAAAAAGCAGGGAAGAAAAATTCTTTCGGGACAAGATCTCAAGTTAATCCTTAAATGGGTGCAAGTTACGGTCCCTATGGTGACTACCTCCTCAATTTTTTCGCGTGAACTTTGGGACAATGTGGGGGTAAAGTTATGGGATGCAGCCACCTCAGGAAATGAGGAAGCGCAGCGTATGCTCCCTAGTTGGAGAAAAATTTTTGAAGCCGTATCGGCACAGGATCCTCCTAATATCGCTGGTGGGGCGGGATCCTCGGCGCGGTCGTTGTGCTGCCGCCGCCTCGAGGCTTTGCCGTCCGTGGGCAGAGAACCGGAAGTTTCCCGCTCTGAGTCTCTGGGGCAATGTGACAAAAAACCGGAAATGCAACTAGGGGACTGTCCGGATGAGGCAGGCCCTGAGTGCCGCCCTCCGCCTACAGCTCCACCTCTGCCCTGCCCCGAGCCAGACACGCCCCCTCTGAGACCATCGCGTCAGGCGGGCCCGGCCCGGCCAGGCCGTCGGGGCCGGGGCCGCCCCACGACGTGCCTCCACAAACACCTGTGGAAGTTTCTTGTGAGCCTCCTTTTACATCATTGGGCTCACCCCAAATTAGCTGTGGAACAGCTATCCATGGGACACATTGTGCCTTCTACTAGTCCCTGGAACTCACCTATTTTTGTTATCAAAAAACAAACTGGCAAGTGGCGCTTGCTCCATGACCTGAGAAAAATTAATGACGCTATGGAAAACATGGGAGCCCTGCAACCCGGGCTTCCGTCACCTACCATGATCCCTCGAGATTGGCATTTAACTATCATAGATCTCAAAGATTGTTTTTTCAACATTCCATTGCATCCGGATGATGCTCCTAAATTTGCCTTTTCGGTCCCTAGCGTTAACATGCAAGCTCCTTTGCAAAGATATCATTGGGTTGTGCTACCACAGGGAATGAAAAATAGCCCTACAATATGTCAATGGTATGTGGCGAAAATACTTAGTCCTGTCAGAATTGTGGTACCTGCTGCATTGTTATATCATTATATGGATGACATTCTAGTGGCAGCACAACACTATGAGATCATGGAGAAAGCCGTAGCCCTTGTCATGGCTGCTGTAAAATCAGCAGACCTCTGTATTGCGCCAGAAAAAATTCAAAAAGTACCACCTTGGAAATACTTAGGATGGCGTATAAGAGCTCAAACTATTGCTCCGCAACCTTTACAAATACAGGTGAATATAAAAAATTTACATGACATGCAGAAACTGCTAGGAATAATCAATTGGGTCAGACCATTGTTAGGAATCACTAATGCAGATCTCAGTCCCTTATTCGAAATGCTTAAAGGAAGTTCAGATTTAAACGCTCCACGAAGTCTCAGTCCTGAAGCCATAGCTTCCTTGCATAAAGCTGCAGCAGCGATTACCTCCAGACAAGCACATCGATGGGAACCAGAATTACCTTTTCAATTAATCATCCTTAATCCTGCTCGACAGCCTCATGAGCTTATTTTCCAATGGGACTGCCAGAAAACGGACCCTTTACTGATCATTGAATGGATCTTTTTGCCTAACCAAGCCACAAAGACTATTTCAACACAACATGAGATGTTTGCATCTTTAATCATCAGGGCTCGACAGCGATTACTTACCCTGGCAGGCACGGACTTTAGTCTTATATGTATGCCAGTAACAAGTGTTTACCTGCAATGGTTGCAACAACAATCAGATGCACTAGGCATAGCTCTAATTGGCTATGCAGGCCAACTCACTTCTCATCCGCCTTCTCACAAACTGTTAAGCATTGACTTTCACCTTTTACCTATTCCAAAGCGGAGTGACCAACCTTTACAGGCTCTTACTGTTTTTACAGATGGCTCTGGGAGATCTCATAAGTCCGTTATCCTTTGGTGGGATGATCAACATCAACGGTGGGAGTCTGATGTCAAAACTGTTCAAGGTTCTCCTCAAATAGTAGAATTGTCTGCAGTTGTTAGAGTTTTTCGTAAATGGTCTGTTCCTCTTAACATAATTACTGATTCTGCTTATGTTGCAGGAATTGTTAGCCGAGCCGAGGCTTCTGTATTACGAGATGTTTCTCACGCGGCACTGTTTAACTTGTTGCAGGAACTTATCTTCTTATTGGACTCTCGTCTTCACCCTTATTTCATTATGCATGTTAGATCTCACACTTCTCTACCAGGTTTTATCGCGGAAGGAAACCGGCAAGCGGACATGCTGACGTTACCAGTACAGGTATTACCAGACCGTGTAATGTGTCTAAAATTTTAACAACCTTTTTTGCCTTTTGGGGAATTTCTCACATCACAGGCATCCCTCATTCTCCCACGGGTCAAGCTCTAATTGAACGCTCTCACCAAACCTTAAAACGCTTATTATTAAAACAAAAAGGGGGAATAGGAATAGGTGCTGCTACGCCAGAGGAGCGAATACAGAAAGCTTTATATGTTTTTAACTTTTTGAATTGTTCCCTATTAGATAATAATCCTCCAGTAGTTCGCCATTTCAGCACAAACAACCTTTTTGAACCCAGGGTTAAGCCGCCAGTATTGATCCGGGACCCAGAAACAGGTAAGATAATGGGACCCTATCCCCTTGTCACATGGGGAAGAGGCTATGCTTGTATTTCCACAGAAAGAGGCCCTCGCTGGATTCCGGCAAAAAACGTGAGACCTTTCCGAGAGACACTACAGCAGTCTCCTGAAGACATTTCTGGTCCTGATCCTGCGACTGATATAGAAGACGCTACCGATCAATAATTGAATGAACTCTGTTCCAGAGGTTGCGAAAATGGGCAAAAGAATAGTTGTCTTAATTGTTATTTTAATTGTGATTATAGCCCATGCCAGTAGAGGCTTTGATTTGCACAACATTGATCCTCGCACTAATGTGGACCAAAGTCAGAAAGGAATCACTAACAGCTCCGTACTACTGTTGGTAAAACAGGATGTCCTCGAGTTGGTCGGTCACCGACCTTGGGAGGTACCAGTTAATTAAAACAAAAAAGGGGGAGATGTGGATTATCTGAATTTAGAGTTGCTAAGCTAAGTTTTTGTATTTGGAGTTAATAAGTTAGTTTGCTATATGTTTGCTGTGTTGGTGAGGTTAAGTGTTGTAATAGTTGCAAGGTGTGGCGTGCTCGGGCAGGACTTGGAGGAGGGGAGCTTGTGGACAATAGCAGTGCCTGCACCCTGAGGTGGGAAGCAGCTTGTAAATACTGGTTAGACGCATTAACCACGAAATGGCCGATTTGTTGCCATGCGAACACTGACTGACCAACGTTCACACCTTAGCCAGCCTTCTGTCTGTCAAAGTGATTAGCCAATCAGCAATAAGACATGTGTGCCTTCTGATGTATAAAAAGGTGCTCATCGAGCAAATAAATTGGACACTTTGCTTGCATCAAGTTGGGTCCCCGTCTCTCAGTCGCGTCACTGAGGCTCTCTTTTGACTGAGAGTGACTGAGGCCCCTCTCGGTCAGTACCTTCCCACTTACCCTTGCTCAGCTCATGCTAACTGAGGCCTACTCGCGCTAACTAGAAGAGATCCTCTTCGTAGAGAGGGTCTCTGGAGCCATGCCCTTTCTCTTTTAGTCATTCTCCGACAGGGAGGGAAAGAATCACCACTGAATAGAAGTCTAAGCCTCAAGAAACATCACCTGATGTACTTTCCCAAGTCAATCAGTCCCATTAGGCCAAACCTATTTACGTGAGCTTTAATTCTTTTCTATCTTTACCTGTATATATGTCTACCTTCTTTCTTTTTATCAGTTTTGTCAGTCTGCTTAAACAATACCAGATTGCATCTCCTGTGTTTCAGCTACTTCTGTGTATTTGCAAAATCCGTGGTGATAAGTTTTAAATATTCTGCTCAAATAGACAATATTATGACTTTTACTTTAAAACACATACATGTATTAAGTATACATGTGTAGAATCATGGAATTATAGAACAGTTTGTGTTGGAAGAGACCTTAAGAATCATCTAGTTCTAAACTCCCGTGACATGGGCAGGGTCACCGTCCACTAGACTAGGTTGCTCAATGCCCCGTCCAACCTGGGACACACGTCCCAGAGTCTCTAGGTAACTTAGTTCCTAAGAGAAAATATAAATGGAGAGTAACTTTCTTAATCTCTTTTGTCTCAAGAAATGATACACAGTGATGGATAGAAAGAGGCAATAGATTGTGATTCAGTAGTATTATTGCTTACTTCCTCCAGCTCTTAAAATCACTGAGCCTCTACAATTGATTTTATTCCAGTTATGTGTCTCTATGGACTGCATGTGCTAGTGAAGCAGTGAAGCAGCTAGTGAAGCACTACTCATGCAGTCTGAATTCAGCCACACCACCCCAAATGGCACTTTACCTCTTGAAAGGTATGACTGTTTGTGGGGGAAGGATGGAAGAATTGGCCCCTGAATCACTGCACGAGGTTGTGATTCCCTTTTTAACAGGAAATAAAGGCTTTTCCAACTCACTGCTGGATGTGTGAAGACCATAAGTTGGCAGATGTGTTTAGTTTCCGAGACTGAGAGTGTAATCACTTTGAATCTCATATGCACTCCTCTATGGGTAAGGGTAGGCCTCCCTTTCACAGTCAGAATCGTTGAATAGTTTGGTTTGGAAGGGACCTCCAAAGGTCATCTAGTCCAATCTCCCTGCCATGATCAGTGACATCTTCACCCAGATCAGGTTGCTCAGAGCCCCATACAGCCTGGCCTGGGATGTCTCCAGGGATGGGACATCTACCACCCCTCTGGGCAACCTGTTCCAGTCTTCCATCCTCATGTCTAGCCCCATGTATAACCCCCCATACTGTGAGAAGGCACCTTCCCTGTCTCTCTTGGGCACTCTCCACCTCCCAGGTGGCAGCAGAACCACTGTACTCTACCACACAATGTCATGTGCTGGACTTGTCAGCTGGCTTCGAATACTTTAGGCAGATGATATTTAGGTCCAGTGCTGGGTGTAAACACCATTCAGTGGTGTTATGGGTCTCAGAAGGTGTGACAGGAAGAAGGAGAGAGTAGAGAATTGGGTAAGAAGAAAGAGAGGGTACAAAAATGAAGTAACGCTGGGGGAGAGCTTCCAGAGCAGTAAAATCTCCTGCTTCCAGGTCGCTATGACTTACTGCCTTGCACCCTGCAGCTACAGGGATTCAGGGAATGGATCATAACTCCATCACAGTTCCTTTCTTGGGCTGCTCCCAGAGAAGCATCAGTATGTGCCATCCCATACTCAGGACTCAGCCTAAGGGCGCAATGTATCCCACAGACACCAGTGATGGAAATGACCTATTAGGTCCATTTAGCTGATTCCCCAGACATCGCAGGGGTCTTCCCGTCCTGCCACGTCTACTCTTGCTAGCCTTGGGCATGAATCTGTCATATAGCTGATGGGTTTGCCACTTCACAGGTTCACATGTTGCTGGGACTTCTGACACTGGGTTTCAGCAGTTTTTTAGATGTATAATAGATGATGTTTATGTGACAGCAAAGTCCTCATGACCCTCAGTGTGTCAGCGTGGGTAACAGCACAGTCTTTAATGTTGGGTTCAGTTGACACAACAACATCGATAGCAGGTGAGAATCAAAACAGGGTCTGTGAATAGCAGAGCTGATCTGGTACAACCTGGCCCTTGAACAGGACTGGTGTAGAAGCAGTTTTACTGGTTTTATTTTTTTTAGGATACCTGAGTCCTCCCTGAATGGATCTGAGAAGGAACCACTTCCTACCTCACTTCCACAACATCAAAATGGAAATAGTAGTTTCCTTTACCTTGAAGGGCTAGGGAGGGGTTAACTACATTAATTTCAAAGCTTTACCCCCGCATGAGCATGAGCTCCGAGATTAAATAAGTATATTTAAAAGCTGCCATCAGGAAGTTTAAAAAATTGTCAAGCCTTTGCAGACTTTCCTTGAGTGCTCTTTCTCCTCAGTGCTCCTAACTGGTCCATTCTCACAGTGGGTTACTTCTGCTGTATGAACCGTGCCTGTTCTCACACTCTGTGCTCTGGTTTGTACAGGCTCGAAACCCAACGAGGCCAGAGTTTCATTAGTGGTTAAAGACAACATGTCTTAGGAGCCACAAAGTCTTTTTTCTGGAAACAAATTCTTCCTTTCTCAGAACCTCAATTCTCAGTGAATTAGGAGCTACAGACATCTTCTTGGACCTGCCTGGTTTCAAGCATGGATTCTCACAAGTGGCTTTTGCATTAAACAAGTCTTGCTTCTCCCTACCTCAGAAATTTTCCATCTTTATTTGCTCTGTAGGCCAGTGCATGAGGCACAGATGGGTGGCCTCATCTGTGGCCCAGTGATAGCCATGCCTCACTCAGTGTCATGTAGTAGGAGAAAGCACATCATGTGAATAAGCAGCTCAGACAGAGACTGCCCATACCTGAAGGAGGTACAGAGGAGGCTTATTTAACACAATTACGGTATGCCCCAATTTGCCTGAGGTGATTATAAAATACAGAGATTATCCCATGTCCCACCAAAAACATTTAGGGCATTATATTTATCTTCAACTTTGGTCTGGGACACAGGACTTTATTTCATTTTCTTAAATTCCCAGTTCCCAATACCCTGGATGGTAGACAGGACACAGGAACCTGTACTTTGAACCATGTGACCTGGTGGTGAGTACTGGGAGTGGGGTTGTCATTCGTTGTATAATCTGGTGATGGACATATCCTCAGACCTTCACTTTGCACCTTATCCACAACGTGACAAGACACATTGAATGCTTTCCTCTTCTTGTTACATGACCTAATAAAGTATCAACCATATAAGAAATTCTGGGATATCTCCTTTGCATGCAAGAATGTGGGAATATAGGACTGGGTCATTGAGTCCACTCCATTTTATTCCAGGTATCATCCCATCATTATTCCATTACATCATTGAGTGCAGTCAGTTGTCACTGTTTAGTTTCATCAGCAATTTTCTGGAACTGTTTGAACTGTTTTTGTCCCTCCACTATGTAGTGCGTTACCCTGGTCTCCCAAAGTATTGGTAGAAACAAGCCCTTTGTTCCAGGAGGCTAAACAAGTCTTTTCCAATTTCTTTTATGTTAAAGACTCCTTATTCTTCAGTTTTCCAGATTTACCTTCCCTTGATTAATTAACGTTTAAATAACCTTTTTTGGAAGTGAGCAACAACATTTTAGAAATATTTATGATTGTGTCTAATACACATTTACAAAATCACTGATATTTCCCAGTCTCTCTAGAAACTTTTCTCCTGGGTGTACCTGGGTATCACATCTGTTCTTTGTTCACAGTTGCATTATGTTACTGGAGCCTGGCTAGCACCAAACTGGAAGGATATAATAGCCGAACCCCCTATAATTAGGTGTCACAGTTTGCCAAGACATCTATGTAGATTCTAAAAGCTGTTGTCTTGGCCCAGTACAGTGTAGACCACTCAGGCAGTTCTGTCACACTTTGAGAATCCCTGCCTTGTGCTACATGGTATGTCGTTCCCTATGTGGAAGTCTTTGGGTGAAGAAAATCAGAAAGCAGGGTTTTCCTCCCAATTAAAAATAAAAATAATAATAATAACAATATTATAATTAAACCTCATTTTTATAACACTGTTTTTTTGTTGTTGCCTGTACAGTTGTACCTGGAGCTGTAATCTAAGAAAGGACTAATGGGATTATAGGAGAGACGTGCTCTCTCAAATAATTCAAATGTTGCTCCTCAAAAGGGCCTGCCATTTTACCCAGATATAGCCATTTAGAAGTCAGACATTTCATATAACTGTTTGGACTTCCTCTGGGAGAAATGCGTAGACAGGAAGGGATAGTCCCAGACAGTAAGAGATCCACTCACCATGGTTTTCTACGACAGAGGGATTAAACACCCTTTGGGGTTGTCCAGTTTCTTTAGGTATTAGATTAGAGTTTAGATGATAAGTGTAGGCTAAACTAGACCTTTCAGGACTTGGCTTAGGGACAACAAGCAAGCTCAAGTCCTAATTCAACCTACTGCTTAGTTATTAGCATGTTTCCTGTTATGTTTTTGGCCTGTCCCCACTGGAATTCCCTAGACCTTTGGAGAGCTGCAAACACCATGGGCTGTTTCTAGTCTGTACAAAAATGGATCAGGTTGTTTTCTTTCAATTTATATAACACTCCAACACTATCCCATCAGGTTTTACAGTTTCACACACCTTGACACACACTTATGTTAAAACACAGAGCACATGGCACATCTTTGTTTTCATGTTCTGAATGCACCCCTTGGGGGAGTTGCAACAGAATTCTCAGATAATTTAGGAACATTTTATGTTAAACATACACATAATGTCTTACAATCACAGGGCATCACAGCAGATTAGGAAGAAATTCAAATCCAGGTACCATGCAGAGTGAACATAGCCTAAGTATAACACTTGGCTTAAAGGCCATAGAGTTGCATCTATCCCTGTTTTATCTAGTAATTAGAAATGCAGAGTAATTCAGGTTGTAAGCAGATGTTGGGAGTCACCTGATTCAACCCTCTGCTTAAAGCAAGTTAACTTTCAAATTAGGCATATAGATGTAGCCCAACTTTTTGAAGCCTAAATTCGGTGAAAAGTACGCTGCTCTTAAATACTAGCAGGAGGTGGACACAGCCATCCTAAGGCATGCTCATTCTGGTGCTCGCAACAAATATTGAGTTGCTCAATGCCAGAGACAAACAGAATCAGGTCTCCTGAACTTTATTTCAGGACACGTTGACTATTACTGTATTAAAAAGGAACAGTCAGAGATATTCCCCATTGCTGGAAATCATCTTTCTCGAACACTATGTTATTAGTAGAGCCCTGCACATGGTTTTGAGTCCATAACAATAGGACTTCTTCCACACAGTCCCCAATATACTTTGAGAAAAAGCACAGAAGACATTCCCAATAGTTAACTTAGATACAGGTATTTTAATTTAAGGATAAGTTTAATTGTATGGGTGCAGGCCATTCTACTTTACTTAACCTCAACGCCTTCCAGCCATACTTAATTTACTTGCACAGACATAGTCAATGTCTCTCTCTTAGAACTAACCTTTTTTTTTTCTTTTCTTTTCTTTTTTCTTTTTTTTTTTTTTTTTCATATGGTCTAAATGATCCTCTCCAAGGACAAGTCTCATCTCTTCTCCCTTTTTATAGCGGTAAAATCAAAATGCCTCATAAGCCATATATGGTCCTGGAAAGGTTTATCATGAGGTAGCAATTCAAGCTCTGTAGAAGTTTTACCATATTCTCTGTGCAGCACTAAGTGAAACAGTACTTGTGGTAGCTCGGTCTCACTGTGCCACATTGCTTAATCACATTACTCAGTGCTTTCATTTGCTCTAATTCTTCTTCAGTTGGATGCTTTTTTTACCCAGAGTAGAACATTTGCAATCTGCCTTTTTACTGTGCATGCAAAAAGTAGCATGTTTTTAGCTTCTGAAAACTCATTCAAGGAGACAGCATCGTTTTTGTACATGGTGTTCTCTGAGAGTGCTGCGCATCCTGCATGCTTGGCTGGTAGCTGCTTAATGCTGTCACGGTCCTCCAGAGGCTTGTCCCATGTGGTTATAATTAACTTTTAATGTCTACCTTCAGGGCAAAACACTTAAGGGGTTAACCAGTTTTCTCCAAAAGAATGAATAGTTAAATGCTAACATACGTTTATCAATATATTCCACAATGTGGAGGAAAATATCTAGTTTTTTTTTCCATCTGCTTGTATCATATTTGTCTAATTCAGAGTCACTTGCCAACTTAAGAGCAGAGATTATCCTTTCAAGTCTTATAATATAAATGTGCTTGCTACATGCTTAACACAAGCTTAATTCATAACTGAATCAGTCTGAAGCTTTGTTGGACCAGATCTCGTTGGCATTTAACCATTGCGAGCACTTGCAGTCTTTCTTTCTCCCATAAGTACATGTTGCATCATGTTGAGACCTGGGAGAGTGTCTTAGTACAAGGACATGTATGACTTCACAGCTAAACTAGACAGACTTTACTTAGAATGTTTCCAGAGAAATGGGTAAATTTATTATATAAGCATATAATTATCTCATCAGATGGATCTGCATTGTTAGAGTGGGACTTACTTCCTAAATACAGTAGGACAGTGTCACCTGAGACACCCTAGGTTATCCGAGGCACCTGTTCAGTGCTTAACACTAGACATCTATATTTCGGGAACTCAATCTCACCTTAAATTTCACTGTACACAAAGGACACACAGAGATGTCTAGTGTCATTTTAGACACTCTGGACAATCCTGCCAATCCAGAAGCATTCAGGGCTCCTGTAAATCTTTTGATACCCAAGAGCATCTCCAATGACACCAGATCATTGCATTCAGGAAACAAAATTTTTCCTACAAAATTGAAACCATGCAGTCTGACATCTTTCTTTGGGTACCTGACTGAGCTCCAAATGAACTGTTGTGTATGTAGGTTGCAGTCTAGCAGAAAAACATCTGGCTCTGAAACAAGAAGCTTAGCGAGTTGCCTGGCTTCTTATTCTGTAGTCAGCACATCTACAGTGAGCTCTCAGCACTGCATGGTGTGGACATGCCTCCAAGGTCTGTTGTGAAGCTGGAGTAGGTTGGTAGAAGAAAGGCCAGTGCTCTCATAGCATGCTGAGAAAGACCACAAAGGGAGAGCAAACTTGTCAAGAAGCTGAAAGACTAAAAAAGCCTATGTATATTAACCCTGCTTAATGCTTAATTCCTTAATTAAATGCTTAATCCTGAATACTTAATTGTGATTTTTTTTCATTGATGTACAGTCCATAAATCTTGAGAGAGACTTACAAGAGCATAATATGGCATCAGACTGTTTCCTCTTAGATGTAACAGATTAAGTCTGTGTCCTGAACATCTCCAAACTAATTCATTGTGTTCTTACAATAGATTCAGTTGCTTTAATGCCAGGCTCTTCCAATGGGGACATGTTTGGATAAAGAATTTGTATGCTGTGGGAATTTACCTACAAATTCTCAAAGGTGTACTAAAATCAGGATATAGTAATTTCTGACATTCCATCCGCAACCACCCCATCTCCTCATGTGTCACTGGCTGTGGACAATCGCATGTTTCAAGACTCGAATTCATAATCTCTGGTAAGTACAGCAAACTGTTGACCCACCACCATGCTCTTCACCAAGAGCTGCCGCAGCAAAAGCCCAGCCTTTCAGCTGTGATATCTCATAGCCTCACTGCTCATCAGTGGATGAAGCTGATACCAGTCTCTGTGATCTGCTGAGACTGAAGAGTAGCCACATTTTGCCTTGCCTATGGGAGCAAAAACATTCAGTGGTGAAATTAAGATCTCTAGGCTGACAACAGCACAAGCAACCACAGCTAAAATCCCCAAGAGATGAATAAGAGCTGTAGACAGAATGAAATTAATTACATGGTTTAGTCACTTCCCAGCCATGTATCTTAAATAAAAAACTCCAGGATGATGATTATCCCACTTCTAGAGAGTATCCTACTTTTAGATATCTTTGGGTCAAGGCACAAAGAAGTAAACTGTTTACCCTTAAGTTATTGGCAAATTAGTAACATGAAAGGTAAAGATCTCGTGAGTGGTAGCCTTTCAGCTGACCACACTTTCAAGACTGCACAATGCTGTAAAGCAACATTTGCTGGCTTCAGGCTGTTAATTCTCTGCATTGTCAGCCCATTCTATTGAGACACGACTGAACAACATTAACTTTTATACACAGTCATTTTCCTGTTGTTGACTTGATCTGATCTCAGTGGAGAGCTGCTGTCAGTATTCCTCAAAGAAAATGGGCTACGTTAAACACCTTCAACTGATGCTCAAGCAAAATCTTGCAAACTTCAGTCAAATATAACTGCCTTTGTAAAAGGGAAAAAGTGAAGAGGAAAAGAGCCTGATACTTAGCTTATGAGGGATTTCAGAAAACACACTCGCCTCTGTGAATTTTCTGTGACTCCAGAATATGCCTTTGACTTTGAATTTACAAACCCTGATTTATTACCCAATTCTTCTGCATGCCAAAGACCACAGCTGAGGTAAGGCCTCACAAACCCTATCATGATGTTGTCTTCAGTGTTTTAGGGGTCATATACATATACTTATGAGCAAAGAATCAACCTTAAACAACAGTTTTCATTGATGTCAGGAGACATTTGGGGTAGGTCTCTGGTAATCACTGTAATGACACACAGTATATAGTTACACAGTATAGCTCTTGGTAACTTCCAGTTAAATCGTCCACTCTTAAAGAACACTGTATGTTTTGAAATCAAAAGAAAGTAATGGACGTATTTTCCATATTCCTATTCTCTCATTGTTACAAGAAACTAAACCTAACTGTGTCAGCTCAGACTGTATTTTCTTCTAAATCAATCTCCTTTTCCAGTAGCATTGAAGTAGATGGACACTGTAAGAGTGAGGTTCCAGTCCACATCCAGAAATAACTTTTGGCTCAGTTATGCTCTTATATAAGTCTGCAGCTACTGAACATTTTTCATGCAATCATTTAATTATTCAGATCCTTCCATAATAGAGGAAAAAATAATGTTTTATGAAAACCATTGTATGACAACAGTTTCAAAGTTTTTTGTTGTTGTTGTTTTTGTTTGTTTGTTTGTTTGTTTGTTTTTCCCAAAGGATCTGCTTGGAGCTAAAGAAAAGTAAGGTGACCTTTTGTTCATTTGATATGTCCAAATTACCAAATAACTGAAAACTTCAATTTTGCATTCTTCCAAACAATTAGCTAAGAGAGTGTAAAGCAGAAACAATCCCAAAGATAATTTTTATGTATAAACTCTGATTTAGGCTTGCAGTGGGGAGGGTTCTATCTAGGTTTAACAGTACAGATGTGATCAAACCTTACGATCAGAATGCAGGGCAAGAGAATGGACCCGGTACTGGTGTTAATGAAGAATACATTCATGGGTGGATCTAAGTGGTAAAATATGGCTAACTACATCAAAGACATCTCTATCTGAGCTAATCATCTACACTGTGTTTTATACGCAGTGGAGGAAAACTAATATGACAAAAATGAACAGCTGAAGATGTCTTTAACATTCTTATTTACATATTTCCTAAAGAAAGCCTTTGGTAACTAGTTCAGAGATAGACTTCCACATTGCAAACTGTTAAAGTCAGGTGATATTTGTTCTATCTTGAAATGTCCCTGAATTCAATAGGATTTCCTCAGTCTTTCCTAGGCCTTATGCTTTCCTTAGAACTTAATTTAGAGACAAGCCTTAATTCTTTCCAACTATTGTTAGACGCAATTGAAAACTGATTCTTCTTCAGTATGCAAGCATTTGTCTTACTCAATATCAGCTGTATAGAAGACAGGCATTTAGTCTGAGCTAACCATGTATGTGTCAATTTTCAATAGTTTGGTTGGAAGGGACCTTTAAAGCCCATCTAGTCCAACAGACCTGCAATGAATAGGGACATCTTCACCCAGATCAGGTTTCTCAGAGCCCAGTCCAGCCTGGCCTTGAATGTTTCCAGGGATGGGGCATCTACCACTTCTCTGGGCAGTGGAATAGAAGTGTTTCCACAAGATTGTGGAAAGCCATTGCAAGACCATTGTGATGAATGACCTCCTTGCAATTCTTCTCTCTTTGTTGTGTGTAGAAAAAGCAGAGACAACTGGTTAAATTAGACCGCTACCTTGAGATGGTTACATTTAGGTGAGATGACCTTTTCCTCTCTGTGATATCCACTTAACACCCAGCCATCTCCAAAGATTTCAGTCAGGTGAAGTGTATTTACAAGACAGATTACTGAGTTTGAATATCCAGCAATTTATAACAAATTTAGACAAAGAGCTAATGAAAGTTTCACTAGTCCCCCACTGAAACACACACACACACACACAAAAACCCCTCTGTCATACTTGTCCAGAAATCAATAGGATTCTGTATTTCAAGTAATTGAAGACATATCTCTTTATTTTTTTCCATTTGAGGGAACTTGGGAGATTTTATCTTTTTAATTTTAATATTATTTTTTTGTTTTCAGTTAAATCTTTTCACTAGTGAGAACATGTGAGCTTAGTAAAACTACACATGAGAAACACTCATCAGTGAATGCTATCATGTTAAACTATAATGGTATTAAGAAATATTCTATTTTTAGTTTCAAAATTGTATATCTTCTTTCCCCCGCTCTGGAAACATGATCTTAACTAATAGTTATTGTGCATACTTGTCAGCTTTTTTTGTAAATTTTCATTGGGGAATACCCACGGAAAAAAAGATCGCAGAGTTTAAAAGATGTTTCAACTTTTAGTAATTAAGCTCTGGTGAGCGTTGCAAGAATATTTAATGCTCTGCTGCTCTATCTGAGGAGGATCTGGAGACTTACAAGGAATTACAAGAACATGATTTACAAAACATAAAGCTCACATTGTCAAAGCATCCTCTGAAATGCTTTCAGATGAGAAAGTTTTTCTAGCGTTTCATTAGAAACAGGCAGCAGAGAGAGTCTCATGGCATTAAGGCATTTTGGTTTTGTTTTGTTTTGTTTTGTTTTTCTCTCCCATACTTAGGAGTAACTTGTTGGCTTTTTTCCACCTCGTGCTCACTCTCGCAGATGAGCATTAGAGAGAATTTGGAAATGGAAGGCCTTTCTGTCTGTAGCTAGCAGGGTCAATTCAGTGTGGCAGCTGCGAGCTGGTGACATAGACTTATATTGACACAACCCACTTTTTGCTGCAGAATCACAAAGCGAAAGCACCCGGGGCTCTTCTGCCTTTTTCAATAAGACACGAATTTTTGTCTTCCTTGTATTAAGCAGAGATCTGTCATCTTGACTTGTACACTAAATGGTCCATTCTGACTGCCTTGTTTGTGTCCAATCCCAGCCAGGGTCTAGAAACATGTGTTAACATTCGGCATGTTTGGGGGCGAGCGGGAAGGGCCTGAGGCTAGACTCCCTGATGTCTGCTGGAGGGTAGTCAATAATCATTAGCCCTTCAAGTGGTAGATGCCCAACATAAACTGTATTTATTTATTTAAAAAATCTTTACTTTAAGCCACAGGGAAAGGCATTTTAGAGAACGCAGCTCCCCTGAAGTAACGAAGCCGTAATAAAGACGTAGAGTCATGTAAGTGAAATTCTGGCTTGGGGGGGGCATGGCTTTTTACCACTGTGTCATCAGCCAGAGCAATGGGAAACTATTAAAAGTAATTAGCCCATGCATGTCTGTCACTTAAACTTATGCCTGTGGTGATAAAGAAGTGTGGCTTGCCCCAAGTCTTTTCTGATTGCCAACATCTCAGCGTTAGCCAGAGAGCTAAACCTGTGGTGATGGGGAAAGTTCTAATGTGTATTATAGTCAACACGAGGTAAATGAAGCTGGGCTTTTAAATTTTGTTTTTGATGGAGTTCAAAGGAACCAAGTTTGCACTAATTAAATATTCAGAGAAACTGTGAAGCTTCTCATCTAACTATGTCTGTTTATGTGTGGATAGGTGTCAGTGGCAGGCCAAACATTGCTGTCATTTATATTTCCAACCATCTTGGTGTGAGTGGGATGGAATGGTGTTGATAGAGAGACTTATTTAGCAGACTTATTTCTATCTTTTTCTGCTGCTCATATACACCAGAAACATTAACATGTTAGAAAAAAATTTCCAATAGAAGGGAGTGAATGTGTAAAATAATATTCCATTCACCTAACATTTGAAGTCCAAAAGTGGGCAATTAGTCTTGCCCCTTCCAGATGATGTAAAGAACCAGGTACCTCCAGAGGGCAATTCAGTACATCCTAAAAGAGATGGAATGGGCTGACCCCTTGAGGTATCTACTGATGTCCTCTGGCTATGGAGAGGTCTTTGATCTCTAGCTGAGACCAGTTACCCCACTTTCATATAGCTGAAATCATGTGAGAAGAATCCCAGTGGAAAAATGGTAGGAATCCCATACTGATCAGGTCCAAATTAACCTAGTTTATCATCAGTCAAATGAATTTATCACTGATATCAATAGTTTTAGAGAAAAAGAGAACCAGCAATAGGAACTATGGATTCTTCTGTTTACATTTTAACATTATGACATTCTCTACCAATATTTAGAGCTTTAAACTTTGAGTTGTCAAAGCCAATAATCTTTTCCAATTTCCTGGAATTCTTTGCATGGCATCTGTGATGCAAATTCATCAATTTTAAGGCTCTGTTTCAGCAATATATTCAGTTCAACCAGCCTGCCTGTGTGTCTCAGTGAAGCCACAGGGATTATGCACGTACCCAGCTTATTTGCTGAACTGGGGCATTAATCTTTAATATTATTGCCTTGGCTGTCCAGCTGGACGAACTGTCTGCAATTAGTTACCCTAAAATAACTGCATATGCACTGACAGATTCAATATACTCTTTAATAAATTGGAAAGATAGGTCCTAGGTTGAGAGCCACCAATAAGCCGCTGGCAAAATGACCTAGGAAGGGAAGTCAGGCTTATTTGACAGTAGGTTTCATGATATTCTTGCTTTAATGTCATAGTTCTTCTGAACAAGTCTCATGTTTAACAAGACTTGGTGTGTAGTGAAGCAGTTTTTTCACATACAGCAGATGGGCATTGACACATGTAGACCTGTGTACATTTTGGAGCTGACATATCTCGTTTAGCTTGGAGCTGTTTTGGAAGGAACACCTTTTAAATTGTCCTAAATATTTCCTAGCTTTCCATCTCATGCTTTAATGTACAAGCTATACAAACAAGTTATTGTTAAATCATCCATACTAATTCTTAAAAAAATTGTTAAAGCCTTTACCATGACCTAATTAAAAATGCCTTCCTTCATCTGTCCTGCAGTGTAGTCTGTTGTGGTGGTGCCTTGAGGAAATGTATAGGAAAAATGGTAGCTTTCTTGTAGGATTTTCCACCTAAATAGCAAATTTTTCAAACTGTGAGACAAGGCATGGGGAGATCCAGAATATGTCTCCATAGGAATCTGAGAGGCAATTTATGGGGAGTAAAGGAAAAGTCTTTCTCACTGTGATTCTGTAGATGACATGCAGTAGGCACCAGCTATGGCTTACAGGACACAGGCCTGTGTCAGTGTGTCCAGACCTCTACTGGTACTTGCACCTGGTGCTTTAAATGCCATATTCTGACTTAAAACATCTCTACTTAGTCTTCTGAACTACAGTGGAGACATCCTATGGTTGGACTCAATGATCCTGAGGGTCTCTTCTAACTGAAATGATTCTATGATTCTATGATATTGTAACATTGTGAATCTGCTATACTAACTTTAAAGTACTGAAATTTCAACATCCATTCCAAGTTCACTATTGAAGTGAAACAAACAGAGAAGTTGCATATTTTTAGAAGGTAACATAACATAGCATATAGAAGTTCTTCATATAGATAAAACAGATCCAGAAAAAAATAATATTAGGATGCCATTTCATATGTATCTAGTTTTTTTTGCAAGGTCTTTTGATTGTTTTCCAATGATTTTTATTTGTTATATTTTGGTTTTAAGAAATGGATTAATATTAGCCTGCTTTTTCAAAACTTTTACAGTTTAATTCTTTTCATTACATAAACTTGTGCTTTATTGCTTTGACCTAGTGTTTCTCCCTCCTGTTCACAGAGAAAAATCCATTCTTACACACATACATGACTGCAGCTGATCATGATTCTGAAAATTCTCTATATTTTCCTCCTATTTTTTTAATTGATCCACTATCTTACTAAATGTTTACTGTTACATTTCAAATTCACCCACTGTCTGTTCATTTTTGATGTTATTATTAATGCCTCATCTCCCTCTTTCCTTAAGAAGACCAGTTCTTAGGCTCAATCACATACATTAATTTTCTGTAGGGTTTGTTTTTTTTTTTTTTTTTTTCCTAGGCTATTGGAATTATTTTGGGAAAATCTGATGATACTGAAGATCATGCCATTAAGAGATTTTTTCCCCCATTCTTCTTGTCCTAGTCCAGAATCAATGGTGCATTTTACCTACTTCATATCACCTGGGAGGAAGGCTAACCCCTTACAGAGGTACCTCTAGAGCAGAAACACCATCTTACACATCTACTTTGATAAGATGAATTGCCTCTGGAAGTTTATTTTTCCATGGACTGTAAACAGGACCTAGAGAATTCTTGAACACATACAGGTTTCAGCTGGTTTAGGTGAGATTAATCTCATCTGCGTCTACTTCTTTTATCTGCCTTGCAGACAATAGGTTGAAGCATTTCTGAAATGGACTTCAACTACAAGGGTCTTTGGCTTTCTTTCCATATATTGAGTTAGTTTGTTTTATGTGTCACTTGCTATTTATTCTCAATCAGTTG
This sequence comes from Streptopelia decaocto, assembly GCF_964273445.1. NCBI lineage: Eukaryota > Metazoa > Chordata > Aves > Columbiformes > Columbidae > Streptopelia > Streptopelia decaocto. The sequence continues at coordinate 116,256,537 of NC_138656.1, forward strand.
GATGCCTTTCAACTGTCTGATGCAAAGAAGGAGATTTTGTTTACTGATTAAGTATTTTTTAAATAATTATTCTGAATTACTTCATTGTGACCAAGCTAATCTTCTGTTACATCATGACCATGCTTGGCAGTCATGCCAGTATAAAGAAAGTAGAGAAGTAAACGTTGTCCTTGTAAAACATCACATAGGCAACTTTTCAGAAACTCCAGAATGCCTATCTATCTGCAGCAAGTTGGGTATTGCCAAAATGGTTCAAAGTAAATTTCCAAACCACTAATAAATCTTTGAAGACATGATTGCAAATTTAAGTTAACTCAAATAAACTTGGATAATGCAGTGCATGTTTTAAATTTGTCTTTCAAACATTTCCTTAATTGGTCTATGTGTCTCATTGGAAACTAGATAGATATAGACCAATAGATAGATGGACAGACTGACCAACCAGGTCCTCAGATCACCTATAAGTAAATGGTACATTATAGGACTTTAGACAGGAATCAGCTGATTTGTGTCCATGGCCTGCAAAAATTAGATCAGGTTAGTGGATTCAACAGTCTCTTTTGGTCTAGAAAGCATGGTTTCTGATTATTCTACTTTGGAAAATAATTTCAATAAATGTAGGAAAAATAATACGGAATAATGCATATTTTTAATTTATTTTTATTGAGCAGTTTTTCCTTTAAGGTGCTTAGGACTTGTATTTTATACACTTTCAGGGTGAAAGTAAAGACTGACAAATTCTAATTTCCTCAGCAGAGTGCAGCTCTGGGGTCTTAATCAGAAAGAAGCAAGAGCTCTGCAAATCATCAGATATTTCTAAGGTTTGAATAAACTTATTTGTTACATCCGTTCAGTTTCCTACCCAGAGAATCTCTCCCTGCTTTTCTAGCTATCTCCTTCTCTGAACCCCTGGAGCAGGAAGATTCTGCCTTGAAGCTATCGGGATTAATTATAACCAACTAATACCAACTTTCTGTTTACCCACGCTGTTTCACAAAGGTTTATAGCATACCTGAAACAATCCCCAAATGTGAACACATTTATTATTTAGGAACTCTTCCTCAGATTATAATTTTAGTTCTCATACTCACTGTAAAAATGTCTGCAAAAGTAAGGAATGGGGATATAAGAACACGGGAGAAACATCCCAGAAGAAAAGTCCCACTGGCTCTAGGGCAAACTGAAAAAAAAAATACTACTAGTTCTTATTTTAAAATTTTAAGAAAAACTGTTACTTATTTTTCTTGTTTTCAAAGGTATATTATTTTTAATAAAATATCCTAAACTCCTGGACTTGTTAATTCAGCTTGCTGAGGTGGAGTTTTTTCAGAGCAATGGTTTAAGAGGAAAAGGGACCTGTTTGTTTTGTTTTGTTTTGTTTTGTTTTTATGGAAGACTATTATTTTTTTTTTCTGTAGAAAACAAGAAAAAGGCCTGTCTGCACTTGTGCTACCTTGTGCTTCTACTTTCTTAATCACCTAATTTTTCACTCCACATTTCCTAACTCTCTACCAGTTTTTATTTCTCAGCCGTACCTCCCAGAGTGGGTTGCTGTCTACCTGACACTGGAGGCATCCAACAGGATGTAGGCTGATGAGAGACGTGGAGTAGTACTTACTTCACCAAGAGTCATCTAGTGCCTGCTATCCCTTTAGAGATAAAGGAGAAAGACAAACATTTCCAAAGAGTATTTATCAATCCTGAAGTCTATAACAGATCAGACATATTGTGCAAATAAAGCTGGCTTCTCTACTTAAGGTCAAGAGAGGTGAGACTAGCTAGCTACAGGTCCATTTAGATGGCTAAACATAGATGTTGGCTTGTTCCCACCTTCTCTCTATGTTAAAGGATGACATGAGAGGGCGTGGGACCACATATTCATCTGTTTCTTCTAGAATACTGGGAAACTGGAAATAAATGTTGCACATTCATCAGTGCAGCATCTGTCAAGGTCATCCATAAGACATACTGTTGTTTCATGGTGGGGACAAAACATTCCTTTGAGGTGGTCACACTCAGTACACTGTATGATCTGCCAGAACTGCTGCATCACGTGCCTGTGTCATGCTGTTCCAGAGCACAAATTATAGAATTATCTTTTCCAGAGGTAAATTTTCTCAGTAGCTCTTTGAGGAGTTATGTTTTGGGCCAGGATGCTTTGTCATTTTTACTTAACACTAGTTAAAACTTGCTGTAGAAAAGATGATCACATACCCTTTGAAACAAATTTCAGACTATAGGACTGTATTTATGAGTGTGTCCATATGACTCTGCCTTGAAAACTGTGATCAGAAGCAGGAAACAAAGTACTTGTTTTATTTTGGTTAGTGTGGAACAAACAACTCAATTGCTTGATAATAGAGGACAGACAAACTATATTTCAAGCATCAGAAGCCATAATCCACCTCCTTTTATATCCTGAGTTTCTCTCTTAGAGTGATAGTTGAGTGTGAATTCACCCAGTGTCATTTTCCAGCCAAACTGTAGTTACATCCATAATGCCACGTGCTTCTTGTACTCACATGCCCCCAGCTTTTCCATTCTCCTTCTGAAATGCCTTGTTCTTGTGCTTAAACAACTTAATAAGCCCATGTTTTCAGCTGATTCCTCACTGCAACAAAGGCTATACATTCAAGCGGTTCTAGCTGCTTTCTACTGTAAATGCATTCTTCCTTTATCTGTGTTATCTATTCATTAAATATGTATCTTTCTACTGCAGTTTTTAATCACCACAGGGATCTATTCCATTTCCATGTGAATGATTTGTTCTTTTTTTGTGCAAAGAGGAAAACACACTTTTAATGCAGAGAGTACACTACATGTTGTACGACTGATTACATCTTTCCCTGCCTCACCCTCTTTGTACATAAATGTACTCACGTCACACATTTCAACTGCTGAGAGGACAAAAAGTTCAAAATGGCTCGGAGAAGACATGCTTAACAGATGCTTTTCCAGTATCTGAACCCTTGCTTTCCTCTCTACCATGAATTAAAATATTAATCATAGCAAGCTCTTTAAATCTGAGTGTCTGCATTTAAAAAGAAGTGAATTTAGCATACAAGAAAATAAGGCACTAGCTATTGCAGCACAAGTCAGGAATGCGTTATTCACAGCCTGGGACAGCGGAGAGCATTCATAGAGCTCTGCCAGCATACACATGCCATGTGTGCTCGTACCCATGTCCTTTTGGCTGGTTTGTCCTGTGTTTAAGGACACCACCATATTCTTAAATGGTTGAATAGCAAGCTGGACCACTTTGGACTACTTAGATTGGGGCAAGTTCTGTTTGAGCTTAGCGAATATAAAAACGTCATCTACATCTACTCTAGATAATGACTGTAGACTCGAAATTGGCATGGGATAAGGATCTCCAAAGGGTACTAGATTTTGTCCTAAAATGGAGGGAGTGATCTTCTGGAGGTCATGTCACCTCTCAATTGACTAAAATCTCAACCAGATAATTAGTTGAATCTTCTGTATAGTTACATTTAAGCGGGATGAATCTGACCTTTGTGTTTTCCTTCACCCCAAGGCTCAGTGACCCTTACTAAGGGCAACAAGCCCTAGCAGCTAACAGACCAATGTTGGAGTAAATTCTTGTTTGCCTGAAGCTCTACTCACCCCTGCATTCCTGGTTATCTATTCTCATGATATAATTAAAAAAAAAAAAAATTTGGGATCAACAAACATGTCATAGTACAGTATATGAAAATTAAAACCTCTGCCTCCTCAGAGACTTGGAGAAATTTAAAATGTTTCTTGATGTAGTTTGTTTGTGGGTCACAGCTTTCCTATGGGCCTTGATCCAACAACAAATTACTCTCTGTGGCTCTAAGGCTTTCCTAAACAAATAACTTATTGGTGGGAAAGGAGAGGCTGTATGAAGATGAGATAGGCTTTCTGTGGCATTTAATCATTCGATAAAACTAATACTCCAGGGAAGGGATGTGAGGAAAAATACATTTTTCCTTTGGGTATTTTAAAGCCTTTTTTATCTTTGCCCAGATGAAAGGAAAAAGAGTAATGTCATGATGCAGCCTCAGCTCTTAACTCTTGTTTGCATTGGCATTGTGACATTCATTGACATTGGTGTGACATTCATCTTACTGAATTTTAGCCTTCAGAAAAGTTAGGTGTCTGGCCTAAGCTTGGCATCTAGTTTTTGTTTGTACAGGGAAATTTCCAAAGGGTTAACCATCCCTCTCCAAGCTTCCTTCGAACTCTGCAGATTACAAAAATTCACTTGAAAATTGAGAGTGTTTGGATTTTGGAACAAATTCAGCCCCTAAACTGGATACAGTTTTTTAAGAATAGGAACAGTTGAATACCAGGACAAGTTCAGCAGATGTAATTAATTTACTTTTTAAAAGGAAATTAGTTTTTATCACCCCAAAAAAAGTTTAAAATTTTATTCAGATTCCAGCATTAATTTCATTGCTCAAGTCAGCTGAAGATGGGACAGTCTTGGTAACCTGTTTTGGACACACCATGATGTTACTTATGACTTTAAAGTTTTCCTCTTAATTCTTTTGCATTATAAGCTGTAGAGAACACAAGAAGCTCAGCATTGTCTCCAACATACTCAAAATATTTGCAGTTCATTAGTGTGGTGAGTGCCACAAAAGTTTGTTTGCTTCTTTAACTAATTTGCCGTACCCTAAATTAAGAAAGTAATTGACTGGAACAATCAAGTTAACTTATTTTTATTTAGAGACATTAATAAAAAAAAAATATATCTTCTAGATTTTATTCTATAAGTCATAAACTGTTGGCCTTAATTAGTAATGAAGACCACATCTCATAATTACCCTGATGCTTTAGCACAAACAGATTAGTTGCTGGGTAAAAAGAACAGGAACTATGAAGTTACCCAGTTACATCTGAAAAAAACCTCTTAATTATTGTTTGATTTTTATTTTATTTAACGTTTGTTTGAGGGCTTGATTTAACCTTTCCCTATCTGGCATTATTTAACCTTTGACTTTTATGAACAATTAAAGGCAAATGAAAATAAGGCCTTCCAAAAATAGAGGAATCTACTGAGGCCAAAGGGAACATCATCATTTTGCAAAAGAAAAAAAAATATTTACCTTAAGGCTACTTAAACACTCAATTTACCAAATTACCCCTGTTTAGTGTAATGGAATAAATGGCATGCATAGAGGATTGCTGTTGGCAGGGTATCATTAGAGCTAAAAAGGTAATGGGCCCTGAATAATGCCCTGAGGAGCCTTGGGTACTGCAAGCTGAAACTGGCTGACCATCTATCAGAAGTTAGAGAGGAGTACAGACACAGAGTAAAAGAAATCCAAGAGTTGAATTCCAAATTTTGTTGTTCTGCAGTGGAGATCTTATATATGACTTAAAGATTACCACAATTTTTTGTGCCTATTGCAAGCAACAGTAAACTGAGTAGCTTTAGTAGTGTGGGTTTTAGTGTTACAGGACAGCAGTGTACACAGAAAAGCATTTTTGAATGGAATTTTTTGGTCAGTTGTAAATGCTTAGATATGAGTTCATATTCCTAGGTTGTCTTTGCAGTCAATAGGGAAAAAAAAAAAAAAAGGTATTTCCATAGTACAATCAATCTCATGTTAATGCCTAAAATAGGTCAGATGATCACCCACCACCATCACCCAGTGTCTGTTTTGTCATTGACTTTAAAGTTAGGTGAATGAATCCTAGTCAGTATGACAATGGCATGGGAGAAATTTGTCTCAAGGCAGAGGGCCTTTGGACAATGTAGGTCTTAGGAACTCAATATTAGGTGGACTTTGTCTTGGACTTTTATGCAGAGTCTATGAAATACAATGTCTAAAAGAGGACTTTTCACCTTTGCCTGCAGGACTTTCTTATCACCTTTTGTCTTCTGCAAGATGTGGAGTATTACTGTCCTGTTGACACTGAGCTCATGACTCAGATGTCATCCTTGACAAGGACCTGTCCTTAGGCTAGATATCTTTTGATAGGGTATGTGAAAGACAGAGCCTGTTCCATCCATCTACACATCTGAAAGTCTCCACTGGAAACCCATCATTACATTTCTCAGGTGTTGCAGGATTTTTCTCTCCTTCTCACAAATATAATCTCGCACTGCCAAAATTTAACTATAAACAGACTGCAAAGATATTTTTCCTGGTTTTCCATTACCTCATGTCAGCTTTAATATTCTTGTACTGGTTCTCACTTTTCTTTTATAGATTGTGGTTTTGTTTGTTTGGTTGGTTGTTGTTGGGTTTTTTTTGCCTATTTGTATTTCATTTGGAAAGAGGAGCTTAATTACTGCTTAAAGTTTGACTGTAATTATAATTGATTTGAGGTTTAGTAACAGCACCAGGAAAAAGGGGAAGAAGTTCAGTTTCATAGAAGATCTCATTTTATTTGAAGTAAAAATGTGTACAATTACATGAATTATTCAATCTGATATAAAACGTTATTTTAGGTACTAGTAAAAAAAAAAGTGATAAACAAGTTTGATTCACAACGTTGCCATAGAAGTAGACCATCCTTTTCTACTGAACAAGTGGGAAGGTAGAACATTCACTTGAGATGTGAAAAATCATTTCAGTTCCTCTCTTTCACACACAGGGGTTCGAACCCTCACCTTTCACTTGGTAAGACAGTGCCTTCATCATCAGTGTGGAACATACCCTGGGGTGGAATGCTTTCAGTCGTTTCTGTTGGTGCTATTTCTCTTTGCATAAATAATTAAACATGCAACAGAGCATAGACTGAAACGCAGCTGTCCCACCTCCCAAGTGATCGTCCAAACACCAGGACACAGAGTCCTGAATATTTAAATATTTTAAACAAAGTGCAATCACTCCAATAAGACAGTATTAGGAGTGGTTGCCCCAGAACATTATGGAATATTGTGATGAGTGCAGGTTCATATCCACACAGGTGCTGCCAACAGATACAAAGGGTTCTAACTGTTGCTTTATTACATAAAAGACATTGCAAAGTCCTGCTGCCATTTTGAATCTGTCAATCTTTTTAGCCACAACCATTCCTGATAGTTTTGGAATAGGAAAAATTCTTCCACTTTTTAAAAGTGTTTGAGTATTTAGGTACTAAGTTTTAAGTATTAAAGTGTTAAGCCAAAATAATAATATTCTTTGTATATTTCTGACCCCAGATATCACCATTGTCTTATTAATACTTAGATTCTTTATGTATTATAAGATTGAAAGGTCTACTATTGCTGTGCTTGCTTTTTTTCTTTTTCTTACACTCAGAATAAAAGTCACCTCTAGATTAAGGGTGAAAGAGGAATTTATTATTATTTTTTTTAACCTTCCTCTGTTCTCTGGGAAGTTGTCCTCATTTTGAGAACTGTTGCCTAAAGTATTTCCTCATTGCCAGAGAAGTCCAGGACAAAGCCTTGGACTTTTATTTTCCAGGAACCTGTTATTTCTCTGGGTATTTTACTGCACCTCTTAAGTTTACTATGAAGTATCAGAGCATATTTTGTGATTTCTGATGTGTTTTTTTTTTCCTAAGGAGAGGAGGTTCTGTGGAGTTTTAAGAGGTGGATATGAGGGTCTCTTCTGAGTCTATGTTCTTACAGTTGCATAAGGGACACAGTTTGCAGCTGGCTGAGTTTAAAGATCACCCTCCTAAAACCCTCAGCAAGGGATCATGCCAAACGTGGAGCAAACCCCATGACAGATGACAAGAAGCCCAGCTCCACCAGTATGTCCATCCTCAGCTGACAGGAGAGGAGCTGGGCCAGGAATGTGGAAGGGAGGGAGAGAGTCAGACCAAGGCCAGAAATGGGGCACCGTCAGAGCTCATTAATGTCACAGTGACTATGAGAAGCAATACGTTATTTAGACAAGCCCCGGGGCTATCCTAATTGACAGCGTTGAGCTCAAAGCCACCTTTACTCCCTGTCCAGTGGTGTTCGCCATCATTATAGAATTTATCTCTCTTGATATGCCCCTGTGAGGAAGGGACCGGCTGCACCATTTTAAAAACAGGTATAGAAATAACAAATCATTTGACTTATGACTTACAGGACATCTATATCCAAGCCAGCAAATGAATCCAGATCATCTATTCTTTAGACTCACATATTTACACCCAAGATCATACTCTCCATATGTTAGACATGTTTTAGAAATATCAAGCAAACTAACATTACATGGGTTAGCAACAGATTAACCAAGTGATTCAAAATCAAAAAGCAGTCCTGGAGTCTTCACATTTACATTGAGCATACCTAAACAAGTGCTTTGATGATCATCTCTGAACATAAAAAAAAACTCAGCTTGTACTCTAAACACAGACATGCAAAATCTACCTTCCTTTCTCTCTTTCTTGCTTAACATTAGTAGTTTCTGCTTCTTAAACAGAAATTACTGATTTCATATTCAGACTAAGTTGTCTTCTTTCTAGAGATGTCCCAGATTTCAGATGGAGTGATCAACAAAAGTGATGAAGTTAAAAATATTAGTCAGGAAGGAGAAAAGATCTCTTACCCTTTGCAAAAGAATCACAGCTAGCCAATGTATAGGATATATACCACACGTTCCCCCCTCTAACAGGATCTAAACCACTGCCAAAGACAAAAAAAAATAAAAAAAAAAATAAAAAAAAAATCATTATTCCATTGTCGTTCTCATGTTTTGTTTTTAGACACACATTGATGTACCTCAGAGAGGTTTTTATCTAAAAGACAAGGCCAAATCTCATCTATTCTTTTCCGTCAGTAGCTCAAAATGTGTTGATTGAATGCTGAACCAGCCAAAACCAACAGCTTAGCAAGATAAAATCTGTGTTTGTATATATTAAAAGTGAAAGAAATTAAAATCTTTACCTAAAAACAGTCTTTCAAGTTTGCCAGTCAATAAGCCATGAAAAATCAAAACAAAGCCTCTCCTATAGTTTACGGTTATGCAAAGCTGAATCAGTTTAAGTATTTGAATGGATTTTACAAGCTAAATGTGAGAAATCAAAGCACACAAAGAAAAAGAATAATTAAGAACTGAAAGTTCATTTTGGGTTTCCTCTAGGTTAAAAATGCAAAACTACTTTAAATACAGGTAAAAATATTTGGCAGTCTATAAAGGAGATCATAGTGATATTGCAGTTGATGAAATAGGTACAAAGAGTCTCTGATGGAAAATACAGAAAATATTATACAAGTCCCTTTTGATGTGAAAGCATCATGTAGTGGCACAAAGACTGACCCTGCAAATAAAGAAATAAAACAAATATTGAGCCTATTGTAAAGCAAATATGCTGTACAAATAAGGGCATACATGCTGTTCTAATAAATATTATAAGAAAGAAAGTATGAATAGAATAAAGGTGAACTGAAGAATTAAACATAGATTAAAAGATTCTCATACAGACAGGTAAGAGGTTGAAATACACCCTGATCTTAATATATAGCAGAAAGACAGATTAGATTGGTCTATATGAATATCCGTCTATTTAACTATCTACCTGTCTTATTTCATATCTTCTATTATTATAAATAAAAGTAACATGTCCAGTTTCACAAAGCTTTTGAGTCATTGAGCTGTTTGAGTCATTGAGCCAGATCAAGAGAAGGCCTATTTTTTAACCAAAAAAATTGAGACATCTGACCAAGTAAACTACTTCATTTTAATATTTTTGAGCTCCCCTTCCAATTTTACCTTTTTATTTATTTTTCTACATTTTATAGCAAAGAGCTATTTCAAACAAAAAAAACTAATTAAGGTCTTCATTTTATGCGTACTAAAATGGACCATTTTGACATTTTTTTTGACAGAAATGTCTTTTAAAACTTAGAAACAGGAATTTAATAAAAATCAACTATTTATTATGAAGTGGTATTAATTTGATGTTTTCCATGTATTTAAAAACCTTAAGCAGAAGAAATTGTCTTTGCACACCTCCCAAATACCCTATAACATTTAAGCTAAGCATGATATTTAGGGTCCTGAAATGACCCTCAGTATCCCAGTTTTTCTCCTGGCTTATTGAGAAGGACTTTGAGACTGCAGTCTGGCTCCCTCTGAATGCTCAGTGACTTTTCCTAAGCAGTAACCAGGGTAACATTAATAGTACTGAGAGAAAAAATGACCTAAAATTGTGAGTTAATGCCAGTCAGGAGGATAAAGTTTCCTTTCAGCTGGTATCTCATTGGTGAAGTCACACACCAGTGTCTTGGAAACTTGTCCAAATCCTTTCTCTGCCTGAAGGTACAGGCTTAGATCAAGAGTAGGACTTGATCTTAACAATGCATTTATCAGTGGGTAAGAGGTAAGTGGGAATTTTTGACTGTGAGCAATCAAGCACCACTCCCGAGGGATAAAGAAGCATCTTGATTTTATGATCTCTGTGTGAGGCTGAAAGACTTGCTTTATGGAATTTATAGAGAGAATTTAGCTCTCCTGATTTTTAGCTCGTTATGAAGATCATAGTTTCACAACTGATCATGGAGAATAAGACGTATACAGCAGTTGTCAAACCTTTCTTTAAAGGTGCATTTCTCTTTCTAGTAAAAAAAAAAAGTAGGCTTTGCCTTTTAATAATATTTTCTTTGATATAGTTTATTGTCCTACCTTCACTCACAGATGGAAAAAGTTATTACTTATGGATAACCAGCAATAATAAACACTGAACATTCTTCTGTGGGTATTAATTTGGAGATGGCTCTGGGGTTACTCTTGCTCACTTTACTAACAAGACTAAGGTCCTGGTAAAAAAAAAAAAAAAAGGACTATTGAGTCAAATAACAGGTTAGACTATGCAAGATGTTGAATTTTGTATTCCAGCCTTGAGGAGATTAAAATTTGATCTTCACCTATTATACAACACCTCATATTGCCATTCCTTGGAGACTGGAAAATAAAGGCACGTTTTGAACTGTGTATATCACCCACTTCTGAAATAGCTGGAGTTGTGGGCTGTGTTGACAATCACAGCTATCCTGATGAACCTCTATCTTGAACACCTACAGATGGGATGAACAGCCCTTCAGAGACCCAGGGAAGAAAAAAAAGAACTCCGCATTGACAGAGGTGGTTGGATGGGAACACAAACCTTGGTTTAAAGCAATGGTCTTGGTTTAAAACATCAATGTTGCACATTAATTTTTTGGGAATGTTGGCTAGCCAATATGCCCCATCTACCCTCTGGCACAGAACCCACCCTCTGTTCAAGAGATGTTTGTGGTTCCACTTTCTGCTGTTCAGCGTGGGTCTCTTTGCAAGCTTTCTAACGTTTAGTAAGAGATAACAGATTAAGCCAAGTGCAGAGATAATGAAATATAAATTAGTAGGTTTGCCAGCCTTTATCCACAGCACTGTCAGAGCGTATTATCTGGTATATCTAGTTCAGAGCAGTCAGTTAAATTTCCCCTTATCAGAAACTGAGTGTGAAGTGTGGTAATGTTGCTAAGTGCAGAACAAAAATCTCTCTTTTTTTGCATCCCATGACTGCTCCAGGCAACATTCTTGGAAATCTCTGAGTAGGAAGGAAAAGAAGACCCTGAGATATATACAGTGTGACAAGCCAGGAGGCTAAGCTCCACCGGTAAACCGTCCTGTGAGCGGCAGTCGCCTGTGGCTGTGACATTACCACACTTTGCTCAGCTTCAGAAAGGGAAATTTAACTGACGACTGCTATGAACTGAAGCCACAGCCTAAACCAGATAATACACCCTGACAATACTGTCAGGCAAAAAAGGCTGTGTTCCCATTGATTTCATCGCATTGGAGACACATTACCCAGGGCTGTGTATGTTTGAGGGTATATTTGAACACTGTGGGAATATCAAAGGGAAAGACACACTGATTTGGGCAGAAACAGGCCTTGCAGAGATAAATCCCCAAAGTGCACTGACTGAAATATATATTATTTGGTGAAGCGGGCATGGCAAAGATATTGATTGCAATTATAGCTAAATCCTCAATCTACATCTGATATACCCTGCTGGGTTTGTTTGAAGAAGTGCAAAGCAGGAAAAAATATAATGTTTCTTGTATCTTGGGGTTGTTTCTGAAGAACTGGAAGTCCAGTTTCTCTGCATTTCAAGCCAGTTACAAACATCAATGACAGGCAAAACTCAAAAGGTTCAGAGCTTGGGTTCAGATCAGAAAGGATCCAAGCTTCTCATAATCTCTTGGGCCTTGGACTACCGAAGCTGCATAAACAGGTTTTGTGATCACATTAAAAAAGAAGGTTACTATCTAGTGTCATAATATGAATTCTAACAAAAAAAAAAAAAAAAGTTTTGAAATAAATACGATTCTCATGCTGTAGAACACAGGCCAATCTCTAATTGTTTGGCTTACAGAAAACTTCTCTAGTGCCTAAAAGAAAAGATGCTACTCAGTTCCCAACTTTTACTAACTTTATTTAACTTTTAACTAACACCTGGTCCCTTGCAAACTGTAGACCTCAATGTCTGTAGTAAAATGTTGCTTCTTAAATTTGCATTACTTAGTTGATGTCCCTATTTTATTTAGCTTAAGAACCATAAGAAAATTTCTCACAATCTGTTTTCTTCCTACAGCTTGTTCTGACCAGAGCCTTGGAGTATAAGTGGGGAAGGAAAGTTGAAAATACATGTTTTAGAATCTCAAATAAATTGTTTTGTCATAAAAATATCAAAGGTTCCAGATGATCAAGACTGAAAATTTCATGAAGTCTTGTTCTACAGGTCTGTTGAACTGCTGGCATAAAATTTTGCTTGAAGATTGAGTGAAGAGCTTCTGGGTGATAGGGTATGAAGCTTTCTCTGTTTACAGTGATAAGCACATTCAGTTCCCATTCTACTGCAACAACGTGTATTGCAAAATTGGAATGATCTTGTTGTGAATATCTGAGTTGTTCCTAAGACTATCAAAAGAAAATGACCAAGTCTTGTGGCTTTTAACTTGTGTCTAACAATGTAGGGCATCCTTTAAAAAAAGAAGGGAGAATAGGAAGTCATTGGGCAAACAAATTAATATTTGTTGCACCTTTTATAATGGGAGGGTTTACCAAAAATATAAAGCAGGAAATAACAGACCCCTTACTTCATGTCAAAGACATTTGGAATGTTTGCAATTAAGTCATTCTTCCTTTCACTCCTGTGCTATCTAACTGCATCCTCATTCTTTTTTCTTATTCTTAAGAATTCAACAGCTGCAACCCCAGCACTCTGCAAAGCCATAAATTAGGATCCAAGATGAACTGATGTTTCATTTGAAATGTTTCATGCCTGTTTGCAGCTTCCAAATTAGCATGAAACAGCACCAGAGGAAACAGAGGGATTCTCCTGCTTTGTACAAAGAGCTGTATGAAATTTTGAAATGCCTGAGATCTCATTACTGACGACACTTTGACCTCAGAGTTTTCATGTGCTGACCCAAAGACTGCCTTTAGAAGTAGAACTGCAGATTCCCCATTCAGTGTGACTGCAAGGGTTTATCAAGCCAGATGATTTTTTCAAATGCAAAGTAACAGTACGTGGCTTCCCAAACTGAGGAAAAGTAATTAAAAATGATAGATATGAAAGTAGGATGAATAAGCAATCAGCTAGGAAAAAGGCAGACAGAATGCAGTCCTTTCTAGGGTGCTCTTGGTAGGCTTTTATGTTTTGTTGCTAAGCCTGTTGAATCACATCCAGAGATCTGGGATTAAAAGCTCTACAGAGGCTTAAGGTACCAAACAGAAAGCAGGGAAAGAGCAAGAGCTACTCACCTTCTGAAGTTACCTCTTATTACTCCTGTGACCTAGTTTTATTGGGAATGCTCCTCAGCAGCAAAAAGAAAAAAAAAATATCTGAGAAAAGGTAATAGAACAAATACTAAGGAAAAAAATTCTGTTGGTTGGAAAAGAAACTGAGTATAAAATTCTGGTCCCTCTGAAGTCAAAATGAGAGTCACTGCTAATGACAACAGAGACAAAGGTTCATCACAATACAAAACCTTTTTAAAATTTTGACGACTTATTTTAAGAGAGACTTTAAGTAAAAGTTTGGGGAATAATACCACATTCTCACTGTTTGGGTCTCAGAAAAGACTAAGTAGTTTGTTTCTTTCAAAAGAGAATCTGGAGAGAGATCTTTGTGTGTTCCACTATTTAAGGGATGACAGGCTACACCAGTTACAAATCTGGCCATTTGGTCACATTTTTCACCCAATCTCTCTCCGTTCAGTTGATGGAACAAGTTCAGGAATTCTGCAGGGATTGAACAAGTTTAAATAGAACAGTAAAGAACTGTCTTTGCAAAGCAAGGATGGAGTCTGTGTCAGAACAACAACAGGTTCATTTGAACTTGTAATTCAATGCAGATTTTCATCTTCTTTACACTATGCGTAAGACTTCTGAGTTCAGCACTTATCACCGATCTCCTTGTTCCTTTGTGGGATTGTTGTATTCCATTGCAACAAAATAATGCTGCAAGCAATTTCTTCTCTCGGTGTCATTTTCATTCCAGTTTGCTCCACACTGGAAATTAGCTGGATGGTGTTGTTTAAACTGTTTTTAAAATACATAGTGTAAAAACCTCACCTCCAGACTCCGCAAGACTTCCCTAACTGACTGTGACTGAATGGAAAATTCTGCCGCTCTGATTAAACTTATATGTAGAGGTGAATAAAATATAAAAGAGGTCTTGAGCATCATCTTTTATTTAGTGTCTTGTCCGATAAGTATGATCATACTTTTAAGGATCACAGTATATTTTTAGACACCTTGTAAAGCACTCAAGCTTTTGCTTAGAGTACTAAGAGTGTATGGTTTAATAAGCCAGTTGACAGAACATTAGTGACATCAAAGCAATGGAAAAAACTCTGTTTGCTTGCTCTTCCTTTCATCTACCTTTACAATACTGTGCCATCAACAGGGTTAGGATAGAAAAACACATACATACATGCAAACCAAATGCATATGATGAGTACTACGTGATGAACAGTTTGAAAATAATGTTTATTCAGGAAACCAATATGTTTTTCTCCTTCTAAATGGACATAAGATTTTATGCAAGTCCGCTGTTTCAGTTTGCTTTTGTGTTGCAGTTTATCATGGGGTTCCTGTTTTCTTCTAAGGAGGAACTTCTTTCCTTTGAGGTGCCAGAGCCCTAGAACAGGCTGCCCAGAGAGGTTATGGAGTCTCCTTCTCTGGAGATATTCAAACCCACCTGCACACATTCCTGTGTGATCTGCTCTGGGTGTTCTTGTGTTAGCAGGTGGGTTGGACTGGATGATCTCCAGAGGTCTCTTCCAACCCCAACTATGCTGTGATTCTTGAAGTCTCAGAACTTTTCACATAACTGATTGTCCTCAGAACCATGCTGTGTCAGATGACACCATGACACTCTCTTGATTGGACTTTTCACTCATCAGAGAAGATCTCATGAGACAAAGAGACCTCCAAACTAATTGCAAGAAAGTCACAACTGGCAGGCTCCAAAACACATCTGGGTGTAGACAGATTGAAGTATCAGCCACAGTACACATTACCATCTCCTACTGGATGTCTAAAATGATTAATTAAAGAGGAATATTTGCTCTCAGGACAGTGGGAATGTGAATTTAGAAAAAATATTACATGTTAATTTTGTTAGTCACTCCAGCAATAATCTAGTTATGCAAAACCCTTCAAATATTGCAGTTTTGTACCTTTGCCCTTTGGTTCTGCAAAGGATAGGGACAGGAATTTTCTCTCTTACATCCTCAAGATTCATATATTATTGTTTGTTAAAAGTTATAACACAAGCATGATACATGAACATGTAAATAATTTCTGAATAAATGCCTGAATAAATGCCTGAAATCCAGATGCCTCTGGTTCCAGGTATCAACCATTTAGGTTATTCCTCTCAACAGCAGCATTTTTACCATTATTGGTCTTCACCTTGCACAGGTAGAAATTCGACATAAATTGTTACAATTTATCTATAAAACAATGATCATTAGCATATGATCATAAGGGATTCATCTGCAGGTCCTGAGGTCTGTTGTTGTTAATGGGAGAACAATATCTTTGAAAAAGAGAACCTTTCCTATTTACACATTGTTTATCATCTCTGCTTTTCTCATACTTTGCAAAAGAGCTAGAACAGCAGGAATTCGTAATTCACTGGTAAATCAAGTGCTCATATCTATGTTACTTTCCATATAAAACACTTAGAATATACTCAGCTGCAAATGTAAAGCCAAAGCTGAACAGTGAATTCTCCTTAAGGCCTTATTTTCCAGGCAGTTTTTTGCCTATGTAGATGTTTCAGCATTAATTTTGATCATATTCTCTTTCACACCCTCTATCTAAGGTACTAAAAAGGGAATTCACAGGAATTCGTAAGGTGCCATAAGCAATGTTCTCAGAAGTGTAAAAGAAATGAATACGATAATAGCTTTCAGACTAAGTTCTCTTCAATGTGTTTAGTTCACTGGGTGTTAAAGAACATTTAGTAACAGTTTAAACGAGTCAAATGAGGATGTAATCAAAATTCATCAGGTAAGGTGCTATCCAAACTGAACATTATGCCCTCTTTATGCGTTCTGTAAAGGTTTCTCTCCCCTCTTGACCTGTTCAGATGAAAGCTGGCTGGCTTCTTTAAAGCACACTTTTCAGGGACCTTTATCAGAGCACTGGAAAAGATGGGATTGATGCTTTTTTTTCCCTCCTATTTTCTTTTTCTTTTCTGTTTTTAAACCTACTGTTTAATATCTCAACCCACTCTGCATAATTGGCATCTCTCAGGCTTCTCCTGGAAGTTTCTTTCTTAGCAAGTGCAGCACATTGGACATAGCCACTGCTGGAAGTACATTTCAAATTAGGCAAATCCTATTTTTTCTAGCATTAAAAGGTTGGTCCCATTCATACTGTGATTACAGTACATGTTGAACATCCTTCTAATTCCAGGTGTGTAAGGTCAAGTCTATAGGAAACATTATGATATCACAAGTTGATTGCAAAGTTTGGACTTGTTTCATCACTCATCTCCCATATATCAGACCCTGAATATTCCCATAGAATTTAATCGGGACAAAAAAAAAAAAAAAAAAAAAGGTTTTCTAAGAATTTTTTTAAGCTTTTAAGCTAGTTGAAACATTTTCTAGTGGGGATTCCTTTTGTTTCACTCCTACTTAATGCTGTAAAACCGTTGCAGACAGAAACAGCTGTCATCTGGACTGTCCTACAAAGCTGTAGATATCTGAAGAACCTGTTAATTTAAGGCTAAAGCCATTATTGTATTGTAACTTATTATTGATAAGTATCTCCCTTCAACAGTAGCTAACATGACAGATTTGCTGCTTAGCCTAATTTATTTGAACATATTACACAAACATATTTTATAAAATTATTTATTTGAATATATCACCCACAAATGGCATAGAAGGAGAGTGAAGGGTAGCAAAATACGGGATATGTAACTGGAATTTGTAAGTAGAATGAATGGGTGATGCTGGTCTTGTTTTTCGGGTTTCCTTCCAACACATAGAGACGTCATCACTTTAAGTCATGTGCTGGAAGTTTCACCTGGCACATGTCCTCAGAGAGGGCACTCCTTGGCTGGAGGGAACCTTCTGCAGCCATATGAGGTAACCTGTTCCACGCTGTTGTTTCAATAGTGCAGTCTCTCTTCTACCCTGAGACCTCATGCACAAGCACAGCTGTCCAGTCTGATCAAGGAGCTGCGTTGACAGAACACATGAGATCTTCAAGCAAAATAGCTTTTGAGGTCCTGTGTCACTGTTGTATGTGATACTGAACAAGCTATGGTGGAGCATGAGGTGGGACCTTCAGAGGCACCTTCTCACTCAACGAGTACATTCCAGGAATGAGACTATATCTTAAATATCTTAAATATCTCAAATATCTTAAATATCTTAAAATATCTTAAACTGGTGGGATGCATAGAAGGTCATTATCACTACAAGAAAAAGGACATAGCCAAGTTTGCTACTACTGTTGTAATCCTGATTTCCTGGCCAATCATCTTTTGATTAACAGCTTAGTGATTAAACTACTCATTTTAACCAGTCTTCTACTCAAAGGGGACCATGGGTTTCGAAGGCTGGCAAGTTGTTAAGAATAAATGAGTAGTATCAGCTTCCCTGGTGCTTCATGTACAGGAAGATTACCATGGAAATTTCTGGTTGGGGACAGAGGTGTGTGAGGTACCAAACCAGGAACCAGAATTTGTGTGAAAGCTTTGCTCAACTTCCACCTCTGTTTGTAGGCTTTCAGATGAAACCAGTCTTTCCCCACAAATGTACATATATTGAATTATATAATGTAGGCTCTTCACCCTGATAGGGATATTAAGCCTAATGCTGATCTTAATATTTTGGATGAGAAGTTTCCAAAGATGTACTGCAGATATCAGTCCAAGATTTAGAAAGAACCACTGAAAGGTGATACCAAAATACGAGCAAAACACTCTGTATTTTTGTTCTTCTGAGTTTCAGCAACACCCAACTACATAAATTTCAACTAATTTCAGAGCTGCCAATGACACATTTAATCTTCACTCAGGAAGGATAAATCAAAGAAGTCTTAGAGAATTTCCCTGAGTTGTACTTATGACAGAAAGGGAACACATATGACCATACACCAAACATAGGCATGTTGTCTGAGTCTGAAAATAGCACAATCACCTTCGAACATGTAGCAGTTAGTGGAGGGATACAAATGGATAAATACTAAGGTACATCTTCGTGGTCCTATAGGTCTTCAGGCTTTATGCGTTCCCTTTGCAACCTATTAGTGATCTGTCTACTAATATTAAATAAGCTCCTTGAAGAAATTTTCCCTAGATCAGTTTGAATCAGGAACTCTGAGATTTGAAATCGATACTCCTTCATTTCTGTTAAAATAAAGTCGTATTTCTACTGAAAACTCAGTTCGATAAAACCTGTACAGATATTGCTAAACAGCAGTTAGGCTGGGCATCCTGGCAAATAAGATGAGGCTGTTGACCTAGAACAAAATGCTCTTGATCAGTAGAAGAAAACCAAACCAAACCAAACCAAACCAAAACAAAACAAAACAAATCCAAAACAAACAAAACAGAAACCAAACAAAAACCAAACAACAACAAAAAACAAACAAACAAACAAACAAACAAAAACCAAGCCACAGACTGCTGCTCAACTCTTGGGCAAATACTGACAATTTGTATAGGATTTTAATCACAGGAATTTTCTTCATGGAAAAAAATTGAAGAACATTTCTGATCTTACACTGTGGATGATTTTGTTGAACTCAAATAAGAATGAACCATGTATTTTGGTAAATTAAAAATGTAGCAATTTGAAATGTATTACCGTGCTTTAAAATTCCTATTTTAATAATTTTTAAAATGCAACTAAAACTCACAGTTTAAATAGTCATTTTGAATGTTCTTTCCCAATTACTCTTATTTGTCAAATAACAGAATTCTGATCTTATTGGTTAGCCTTAGGTATAAGAACACAGAATTTAAGGCAATTTGTCCTTTGTACCTTCTGATAACCTAGGGGATACACTAAAATTTTGTTCATTTATTTAAATAAATATATAGCTTCACAAACATATATATACAGCCTTTTCATTACCTTGGAAAAGGGTGAATGAAGTCTTACTTACTAGGTAGTGACTGATATTTTTGTCCCAATTTGAATCAAGTGTGTTTGTAAGGGTATTGGGATTCAAATGAAAATGTACATCAACAGTGTCAAATTTGTTCTCATTAGTTAAATATCCACCTCTCTTCCTCCTGCTTCCAGCTTTTAAAATCAACACTGAAAACCACACTTGGAATGATGCCAGATGACTCCGATGAATAAACTGCAGAACTAAAGTGAAAAATATTTGTTATCAGCTGAAAGAAGAGGTAATTAAGCAAAAAGCTTTCCAAACCACAGAAAGGAAGAATATTTACCTTTGGCAAATTAATAAGCACTTTTTCATGTTGTTTTAAATTCTGAAATTTATTTAAACTCTGAACAGACAAATATTTATGTTCTGACTGACTTGTTAGCATCAACTTAAAATTAATTTAATTCTACGTGTTCTACTTATTTGATTGAAATTATACCATTGCATAAAGACAAATCTTTTATCTAAAATACTATCTCTTAATCCCAGTACCATCTTAAACAGAAGTTACATTGATTTTTATACATAATGTGTATAAACCGAAATTATCCAACTAAATTTTAAATTTTTTAAAGCACCACAGCACAAACAGATGTTTGTTCAAAACATTTGTAATTTCTTTCATAGAATGAGATCCTATAGTATAAGCATTAAAAAGCTGGTTTTGTTTTTGTTTTTTGGGGGTTTTTGGTTGGTTGGTTGGTTATTTTTTACTTTATTTTTTAGCTACTTTTAGCATTGCACTTGATTTTGAGAAGCTGTAATATTCTAGTACCTATTTTCTTTTCTTATGCTGGACCAGACTCCTAGCCAGGAGTAAGAGCAAGGAGTGCTCTGGAGAAACTCTGAGCCTTACTTCAATGGCTCCTGATGTACCACGGGATCCCTTATGCACTATGAATGACTTTTGTTCCCTTCCCAGAAGAAAGCCATCCCTTCTCTACCCTTCCTTCCTTCCTTCCTTCCTTCCTTCCTTCCTTCCTTCCTTCCTTCCTTCCTTCCTTGTAGAGATTTTCTTTTCCAGTTGATACTATGGTAGGTTTCTGTGACTAAGTGCTCATAAACAGAAATTAACAAAGTCCATACCACACTCTGCATGTATAGATAATACAGACAGATATTGTACAGTCTGACTGATTAATTTATATAAGGCTATTGATTTTCTCTTTCTCTCCATGAACCAGAAGGTGGCATCTGATTACTGGCTTGTAAATTTGCATGTCTTCTATCTTTACTGCATCGGCCAACTTTAGTGATTTCTTTTCTTTACATATCTATCAACATGAACACACGCACACACACAAAAATGCCCAGCTGTCTACATTCTTCAGTCAAACACATATATATATTATTGTTAACCAGTTCAAATTTTTTAGTAATATTTAACTTTGTATTGAACTGCTTTGTTTAAGGATATGAATTCACTGTTTGTTTATTGATAGGTTCAGCAACACAATTCAGGAGACTGACATTTCCATTCTCCAGACTGAAAAATGAAGGCAAAAAAGATCCAAAGACCTCCTTCAGATGCAGACAGAAATGTTGTAACAAAGTACAAATATTTAGATTTCCTTGCTTTCACTCATGGACCTTCAACTACAAGATCAGTTGAACTAAGTAGCCTATTTTATAAAATAATGCAATTTGTAGATTCTTCTGGGTCACTTCCTCAAGTGTCTGACATTAGTTTGTATGGTATTCAGACCTTGGCATTTTGTGTTCCTAGTGTAGCTGATCTACAAATGAGATGAATTGTTTCTGTCAACTTGTAGATATTTGGATCTTTTTAACCAAACCAGTCATGTTTTTAACCCCAAAGGTGTCTGGTTCAATATCCTTTGTACTGAGTAAAAGACAGTTCTCATATGAAATTTTCATAATATTTTTCTGAGAAGAGAAATACAAAACGTTAGCTTTCCTTGTGAGAAAAAGCTGGGCAGAGGTGTGAAGAGACCTGTGTAGCCTGTTGGGTTGATAGTACAAAGCCTGACAAGACCGACATTTTAAATAGTTTTGAAGGAGCTATATCATGTTCGTTGCTTATTGTCAGGATTCAGATGCTTGGAACTTTCTGGCCTCAGTCTTCAGAGTCTCTTTGCTGTTGGATGGTCCTTTCACTGAGAGAAACTATATTTGCTGTAGTTTTTATAGACTGCATGCAAGATCTGCCTGCACAATGTAAGAGGACAAGCTGTACTCTGAACAGCTGGAAATACTAATGGATGACACATAGACACTCCTGTTTCTCTTTAATCCCAAAAGCAAAGAGCTTGAATGATGAAAGGTCATTTAGAAAACGTATGGAAAGCTGGACAAAGACAAAGAGTTTCATGGATAAGCCAAAAGACCAATCTGCATCTCTAGGAAGGAGTAGGAACTACTGGTGCAGATTGTGAATGTGAGTATTGCAAGGTGACAGGAACATGGTGAAACAGCAGTCAAGACTGGAAGATGGGAACTGACAGGAGTGAGCTGTTCAAAATCAAAAAGAATATATTTAAAGGTGATGGGATACTGATTTATTTAATGCAACAGTAAAGAAACAAGAAGGAATATCTTGGGTGAAAGGGAAGCTGTCTGGGTCAAATCACAGAGGGGAAGAAAGATGAAAGAGTTTTCGGCGCAGTAATTCTTGAAGGCCCTTATAGATTGTCAAGAGGAGCTATGTGAAGCAGAGACAGATTTTTGTGATGATTTCATACACATAGTGTTTTTTATAAACATACATGTGCACGTACTTACAGACATAAATAAACATATGCATTTTACATTGCAGTATGGTTATAAATTACACAATCCATAAAATTACAAGCTTAAAATATTATTATGAACTAAATCATTATGGGGAGGTTCTAGCTCCCAGATGAAAGCTGAAGAACAAAAAAATCTTACCAATAAGATTCAGTTACTCCTTTTAGAGCTGGCACATTTCTCTGAAAAAAATCAGTGAGCAAACATGTGGCAGATGAGGTTTGGATTAGGTTTTATCAAATAATGAGGGTGCTTTAGAAAGGAGATCCATTTGGAAGGATATGTACATCTGAGCAAGGAGAACTCACTGAACCTGGGAAGTGATTGAGGTAAAAAATCTGTTCATCTTCTTACCTTTGTGTTCATTCCATCCTCACAACCAACTCCACTTTTTTCATTCATATGGATATTTTACATTGTTTTAGTTTCTTTTTTAGTTCTCACTTGGTTTGGTATTTGCAACTCTGATGAGATATCCTTTTATATTTTTCACCTTCTTTTAAATAAATTTATATTTCTGATCTTGTCTCTGATTCTAATAAATACTTGAGAATGGGAGGAAATAAATGAAATATGCCATGAAACATAAGATCTAAATGATTTTATAGGCAAAGAAGGTTCAGTGGATAGAAAGGGACCGTTAGAAATTTAGGAAAATAGATGGATTTCAGTCATCAAAACGATGAAGCATAGCCTTAAAATGGGAGAAATAGCAGCAGAGATTACTCTCAGTTTACAGTGCTTATCAAAAGTATTTTCTGATATGAGTGTTTATAGTAATAAGAAAGTAGTAATTTAGAAAGACTTTCCCTTAATTTTGCAAAGAGGAACAGAAAGAAAGATTCATTGTGTATCATATTAACTGTCTACAGAACATATGTCTGCAGATAAAACCATACCAGACTTCTTTCATAGTCGATGGGGAGACAAATGGCCAGTTTGAGGTCTGATGCCATCTCTCTCTTAGAAATTTGATTTTAGGAGAAATTTACTATTTAGGAATGGAAGCTCTACAACTACTGAGACATTGGTGTTTGTGTTTGCTTTTAGTATCCAAAGATACCACATCGTTAACTAGAGAAATGGGTCTGCTTATGGATAACAAGATAGCTGACACCACAATTTAAAAAAGAAAGTGCGTGCATGTACGTATATATGTGTCTATACATAAACATAACTCCCTGCATAGATATGTGTGTGTAGCTTCCAAAATGAATAAAAGGGGGAAAATTATATATGAGCATGTAACTATTTTGTTACATCCCTTCCACCTCCTGTTACTGCTGTGTTATACAAAGCTCTTATTTATAAACTGTAGTAATTTTGTTCTAACGTGCAGAACACCTGGCTCCCCAGAATATCATTATGGAGAAGGAATAATTTTATTGTTTTATGATTGTTGCTATCAAAACCCAGTAAGAACTGTAAATGTCTTAGTTGTTACCTAATTGTCTTTCTATGGCTGGTTTGACAGAATAAAACACAAGAATATTCTGGAAGCAATTAAAGGTATTAATAAAATGGATTTGCCTCACACATCTATTGCTTATCATATCACAGAGCACATGAGCACAGAGCATACATGAAAATTATGCTGCATGAAGTGCTCTTACGTTTTACCTGGACTTCACTCTTTGCTGTTTTGACCTGAGAAACAAAAACAGGGAGAAAACAGAAAAACTGGTTCAATCACATAGATTAGTAAAGAATGAAATCAGCAGACCTTGGGCCAATCGCAGTAAGCAATCTGGGGTCTACAATGCCATCTTTTTGCGTGCCATTAAGTGTTTTACCTTGTTTGGCAGATGGACTTATCCACAGTAACAAGAAATAAGCACAAATTGTCATTTTTTATAAGTACAAACACATTTCACTTTCAATGAAGATTAACAGGTTTCCTCAATTGTCTGAAGCACTGAAATGCACTTACTGGAACAGATAAACAAATTCCTGCAGCTCTTACTCAATTGCTTGCCATGCAGTAGTACCCACCTTTGATAGAGGAGCTTCTGCTTAGAAATTTTCTCAGAACAGAGATGAATGTGTGTTTGGATGTGTACATGATTGTATAAGTTGAAGAAAAAGGTAGAGCTTTTCTACCTAGAAAAAAAAAATCCAGCATAATTGTAGAAGTTAAACCTACTCCTTTAAAACATTTCCATACTGTGAGCTTTTTACAGCTGCAAATAGATTAAAGGGGTGTTTAAAGGTATAGCATTAAATGAGTACAAATAACTGTTTTACGTAAGTTGCCTGGGGTACATCAGTAGCCTTCTAAATGATCAAAAGGTATAGCTGGAGGCAAGGTCCAAAACCACCTGCTTATATAAAAGACTTTTATATGAGGTAGCTGATATCATACATTTACATTGATCTTCCTTTAAACACTGTAATGAAATCAGCATCAAAATTATGTTAAAGTAATGTTATATCTACCTTAAAGAGACGGGAGCAGGAAAAGTACAGTTCCATCCTTGAATTGCCCCGTGTGCAACTGCACTGGGATCATGTATTACACCTGTAGGTCATCAGGGCTAAGCTGTCTTAAGCTTTTTTACATTCATTTTGACATTGATTCAGCAAAGCTCTGAGGAACATACTTCAATTTAAGCATACAAGCAGTTCCACCCAGGTCCACAGAGGACTTCAGTCCGCCCTTAGCACTTTGCTGAACCAGTTTAGATCTAGGTTTGAATACTGGTGTTTTGCTGAGTAAGACCCACCCCTGATAAAGACATCTTGCCATTACTTTGCTGGACTAGGGTACTTTCAAGCAGAATTAAGAGTAAAAAATCATTTGGAAACAACTGATATTTTTTTCTTCTAAGTGTGGCAACTTCCAAAAATTTCACTCTGTATTTCACAATCCTGTGTATCTTAACAGTGCAAGAAGCTTTGCTTATAGGATATGCAAATTTTAAAAAATTACAGGAAAAGATAAATCACACTAAGATCTGCAGCATTATAATTATCTGTGTGTTGGTCATATTATTTTCTCAAGCTTTATCATTTGAATCAGTTCAACATCTCTTGGTATTTGTAGGGTACACATTCTTAAGCAGAGGTGGTCCTTGAAAGACTAGTGGGTATGCAATCAGTACCATAAAACACTTCTTAGGCAAGGTTAATATTGTGATATAGCAATAACTGTCTATCAGTCTGGCCATTTGTACCCACTTTTGCCATAATAAACAGATACTAACAGTATAGCACAAATAGAAAGAACTATGTGATCATGACTAAAGGTAAGGCAGAGAAAAAATAGGAAATAAAATCTGAGATTGGAATAATTTCTTTTCATTGACACCAATGGGATTTGAGAATGGCTTACTAACATGGAAGCATTCACACCAGAGACCAAGCTAGGAGAGATTAATTTCATATTTTGAGGTCACCATTGGCAAAACCAGGACTATCTTCCTGTTCCAAGAGAAATTTTAAACCAACAGCTGACTCTAAGTGTTCATGAGATGTCTTCTCTAGGTAGTACTTTAATAAAACTGCAGCCCTGCCTTATAGTTTGCAGGACTGGGGGCCAATCTGTGCCTGCAGAACAATTCAGATACTTGTTTCTTACAATATTACTGAGATGTTTCTTAGCTATTGCAGGTAAAAAATAAAAATCTGAACTCAGACATGCACCAGATTGATTTTCCTTGCTAAAATATGGCAATATAACTGGTGTTCTATTTCCTCTTTACAAAATAAAATATTCCATTCACTTTTAACATGGAATAAAAAAAAGAAAAAAAATAGCTGAGGAAAAGTCCTAAACAGCACCTGAAAGGACATTGATCAGCTCTTCATCCCCCATGAACACATGCACAATAGAAAGCTTTTAAAGTGCCCTTATTGTCAGGATACTGACCTTGTTTAAGAAAGAAAATGACATCTTTGTGTTCTGCATTTATTCCCTAACTGGGTAACTTCCATCTAAAAACAATGGAAAAAAAATAAAAAAGAAAAAGAAAAAAGAGAAGAGAGAGGGTTTTTTTGAGATCTGTAATACTTAGACCATATTGCTTATAAAAAGATGGAAGATCCCACAATTATGTGCATTACTTTTACAGAGAAAATGTTTACAAAGTCTAGGGAAAAGAAAAAAAAAATGAACCACAGCCAACCTCAGGGTTTAAAAGCCTTTTCAAGATATCATTTTTCTCTCCAAGGTGTTGAGTTGGCGTCGATAAAAGACCTCTCTTTGAGAATAAATGCAAAAAGTCAAAACAGTTTTCCATTTTAGAGGAAGTTTTTCAGTGTGTTTGTTACCATTTCAATGAGTTCTTCCCCTCTTCAGATAGTCAATATAGGAACGTTAACAATAGATGAAAAGAGATTTTTTTTTAAAAAGTGTTATTTGTGCTAGGTGTATAAAGACTGCAAATTTCTTGATAAGGTTAGGCTAAAAGACACTAAGATAAAGTCTGTGAGGCAATGACATGGAGAAAGCAAAGGCAAGACAAAGAGAGATACTGTTAGACAGCAAAGCTGGTTAAACATGGTGAATGTGGGAAGATGGGAACCTGGCTTTCAATATTTTCTTCCATGTTCATAGATTGGCGAGGCTGAGCTGGCGCAGAGTGTAACATAACCTGCAGGGGAAAGGGCCTGAACAAGTCATTTTGCTAATGAAGCTGTGGACCTAAACTATCCATGTCTACCTTGTTAGGTTCAAGCCTGTTTTGAAGCTCTGCTGGTCTCCAAGCTCTGCTGGTCTCCAAGCTCTGCATAACAAGACACCGAACTCAGACACAGCCTAAGCTGTGGAACAGCCTGGTTTCTTAGGAAAGACCATGGGCACATTCAGGCACCTGACACACCATGCCATCACATTGCATCTATTTGGACTATATGATCATTCTAGGTCACTTCCACCTGAACTATTCTATACTAGTCTATTCTAGTACAATACAAGGAGGGGAGTAGGAGGAAACACCCTGTAGCTCTATCCTCTAGCACCTATATCGAGAATTTTGTAAGTTCTCAGTGTATATACAGACTTCAGCCACCTCTATATTAATAAACAAGTTTAAAGCATAGAGTCAAGTACTGGCTTCTGTTTTGTGATAACTGTAACATGGGCTCTGATAGAGTTTTAGCACTGGCCAGTTAACACTGAGCCAACCATTAGCACTGCCAAGTCCACCTCTAAACCATGTCACTAAGTGCCATATCTACACGTTTTTTAAATACCTCCAGGGATGGTGACTCAACCACTTCCCTGAGCAGCCTGTTCCAATGCCTGACAACCCTTTCTGTGAAGAATTTTTTCCTGATATCCAATCTGAACCACCCCTGGCACAACTTGAGGCCATTTCTTCTCATCCTTTCACTTGTTAGTTTTCTTTCTCTCTTGCCCTTTTTGCTTGGGAAGGCTTCTTCCAAAAACCAAGATGTAAATAGTCAAATTCTTAGGGAATTTTTGATGCATTTTTAGTGGTTTAGCAAGTTGACCATAACACTTATTTAATAAAACTGCTTTGGGATGTATGAGGGAGAGGACTGTGTTCATGTTGCTCATGTTACCTGATAGTGCTTCCCCAATAGCAAAAAAAAAAACCCACCACCACCACCAACACATTAAAACAACAACCTACAATACATTAATAAATAAATAAATAAAATCTAAATAAATGCAACTTATCTCCAAAACAGCAGTTAAATTCTAAACATTGTTCTGTTTGTTCTGATGTTCTTCATTCAGAGGATTGGCTAGAACCTTGAGGCATACATGACATGGCATAAAAAAAAAAGCAAACAGAAAAATAAAAAGATCAGGCACTGAGAAAATTTCATGCTCTTAGGTAGTTAATTTAATAAAGGTACACAAATACATATCAATCCCCAATGGCCCTTTCCTAGACACTAGCAAGTAGATTCTTTCTAAGCATCTTGTAATTTTTAGGAAATGTCTGCGAGGGATGCATCTGTTTCTAAGTCACCATCAAATTTCTATAATAATGACTAAGATTAAAATAGAGTGCAACTCATTGAAACTCAAGGAGAAATTAAAAGAGCCTGAATGAAAATCTCCCTTATAACAAAATAGAAAGAACCAGGAAGCACAGTGTTTTTTTTGAAGTATGCATGTTGGTGTAGAGACCATTCTGTTTAGGACAATGTATTTTCAAGTCCTGAAGCTGCAGTCACTCCTTACCAAGAGGCACATGAACTGGAATAACAACTGTTGGAGATGGTCACATGAAGAATGTCAAGCCAGCAAGTGTCATCTATCATCTTTCCGCCAACGAATACTGAATTCACCATCTTCCTTTGTGATACAGGATATAGGAGACCAAAGTAAATACCTGTTGTCTACACCTGGAACTAAAAAGACCACCTGCCAGGATTGATTGGCATGACTCGCCTTTAACAAAAGCTGCCTCAAAAAGACTACGGGACAGAGACAGGCAGGCAGAGTTCAGAAGGAACTTAAATAGCACCACATACTCCCCATGACAGCTTTATCTGAATCATTCTCAAAGCCACCTCCCCTTGCTTTTTAATTCACAAGTTACTGATGTCCTCAGAAGTGGAAAAAGAAAGGAAGAGAAGAAAGGAAATAGTATTTCTTCTGTTTTCTCCTAGAATAGCACACTGTTTATTTGGCTTATGGATGGTGGTAGTTGTGATTTCAGCATCATGATTCAGTTCTACTGTTTGGCCAAACATTGTTAGATAATAGACACAAACATGGGCTTGGGTTGAATGTCTAGAAAAATATACTTAAGCAGTCTGACAGTCTTGCAGGGGTCATGTCCTTGACTAGATATTTTTCCCCAAACTTGAAGAGTATTTCTGCCAAAAGAAACACACCAGGAGATTCTGTCTTTCAACAGGACAGCAGCTACCAGTTCCCTCATCCTGTAGTTTGTTGCCTGCAAGAGAGCAAGGTAACAAGGTAACTTGCAGCCTGCTATCCTCTTCCTCCCACCAAGGTCTTTCTCAGAGTACCACCACTCACAGCTCCTTGACCCTGCTGCATGCTGTTTGAAATCTACTCACAACATATCTTTGACACTTGTGCCACAGCTTGCTGAACCCTGAAATATCATTAAATCCATGTATTGCAGTAGGTGCACCAAGTACATCATATTCAATTTCCTGCTGGCTGCAACTTGGCATTATCTGTATTTCTGAAAACTGCTGACATGTAGTAAGAGTAGCTGTTTTTATATTCTTAGCCCTAATGCAAATAGTGAAGTAAAAGGATGGTATGCTTGCATTGAGATTGCTGAAACTGAAAAGAACAGGAGCTATGGATGAAGTAAAGAGGTTTTGATAAACAATCTCATAAACTCAAGTTGTTGGATAACTAATGTGGAAAGATGCACATGCAGGTGACCCTCATAGTGTTTACTGACTGCCAAAAGACACAATGATGAGACTTTTGTGTGTTTATCCAACTGTGACAAAATAAACTTAGGGGTCCCAGTAAACAAGTCCAGAACGAAACAAATAGATGTTGGAGCTCTAGAACTTCCTCATGATGGTGTCACAAGAGTGTACAAGTATCCACCAACCTAAAGTGTCCAATGTTCCTCCTTTCTTGAGTGGAAAGGGAAATGAGGCAAGCTGAGAAAGATATAGAATTGCAGGAAAAGGACAAGAAGTTCTCTTTTTGGAGCAGTCTGGTGCTGTTCTGTCTTTGGTTTGTTAAGAATATAATCATTATAAATGGGTCTGTAATGTGCTGGGCCTGGCTTTGTTAATTTAAAATGAGTCATGGGATGACATCTCTCATGAACTCTAATAACCAAAAACTGTACAAAAGTGTGGCTGAGGAAACACGACTATTAAAACTATTTTTTAAAGTCAGATTTCAGAGAAGACTTATCTCGGTTTCCTTAATTTACTGATTCAATGCTTTTTCCAGTGTTTATCCTACCAAGTTCATATAACAGACATACAGAAGCTGACCCAGAGCTCACTGATGTCAATTAAAACCTCTCGTTGAAAGAAGCAGGACTGCACTATATTTCTTTTCTTAAATACTCTGTGTAGGAAGATGAACACTGTATAAATATGTTGGTTTAGTTAAACCGCAGGTGACTGGGAAAAAAATCGCATGTCAGAAAAAAAAAAAAAAAAAAGAAGATAACAATGTGTGGAGAGAAAGAATTTGTTAATGAACACTAATGTCCCCCATTGAGATGCAAATGTCTGCTAACCCTTGCGACATATTACCTGGTTAAAATGTTATCTGGAGCATATCACATAAACTTATGTGTCATTTAGATGCAGTTAGGGCCTTACTTCAGTGGTACAACCTAAGGAAAGGTGCTATTGGCACTTGCTTTTCACATAATAAGCTTCATTTCATAATCAAGAACTGCTACGGGAAATGCCTCATAGGACCTTGGCTTTGCTGAACCAACCATAACCATCCAGACTGATTTTCCACAAAAAAGCTCAGGTTCAAGATTAAGATATCCATTCCACTCAGTCACTTGAAGGACTCACATTGCTGAGCTTACTCAGAATCGAGCCTCTTACTAAGACCGCAATGAATTCAATAATGAAAAAAAACACAGGGTAAAAATATTTGGCATAACAACCCAGTGGTTAGATTAGTCATGCAGAAGGCAGAAGACCTAGCTTTTAAGCTTTCCTAGAGTCATGGGGTGGTTTTGTCAACAGTTTCCACATCCGAGCAGAATTTTCTCATTATTGTGATATTCTAAAAATAGATCTCTAAATGTTTTCTACAGCACAACTGCTCAAGACTGGCAAGATTAATGGGGCCATTAGGAGAGAACACAGATATGTGCAGTTCAGACATTTGGCTGGAAGTAGGAAGCTTTGGTTCCTTCCTTTTGCAATGTGTATGTTTTATAGAAAATAACTATCTAATGCTAAAGAAACATGATTTTTTCAATAACTTCTGTCTGTCTCGGAAGCATTACATCATACATAAGGACATTTAATTCTGCCTCCTGCTACCTAACTAAAAAAAGAAAACAAAACAAAACAAAACAAACAAACAAGCAAACAAAAATGGGAATTTAGCTACTCACTTCATCACCCAAATCCCTGTGCCAAACACCTTGGTTCACAGATAAAAATTTTGAATTTGTTTCCTTCCCTGCAACCTTTGTGTCCCAAAGCCGTTTGATTTACAAAGTTTTTGGGAACAGATATTTTCTTATTGGACGCTTTTAGAGTCAAATACATGCAGTAAGTGGACCTTGATGCTCTGAGGGAAATATTATTAATATAACCAGCACAGGTTACTAATATCCATATAAGCTACTATTAGTTTTTAAGAATAATTTTGCCTTTTTTATCCAGATCTAGATGGGGTTTTTCTCTTTAAAACAATCTGAATTTCCAAGCAAATTCTTTCCATTTTTATGAACAGGGATATTTTTTATCAAATCCTGAGATTATATTGGCAACCTTACACTATCTAGCAATTTTTATTATTATTCTGGTTTTGTACTTACATCTAGAACTGAAAAATACACTGAACACCAATGGATATGTTTGATGGATCTCCACCAAAAAAAAAAAAAAGAAAAAAAAAAAAGAGAGAGAGAGAGAAAGCATAAAATAGAGCCCTAGTGAAAGCAATGAAAATATTTTCCTTTCAAAGCTTTTATTTGGTTGCTAGGAAAATATTTATGAAATGCAGTTTAATGCATTTGCTGAAAATTAACACAGAGATGCATTTGCAGCTAATTAACCTATTCTCAAAGAAAGCAATTGGGAAATGCTTGATTAATGTTTAAGGCATAAGATACACACAAAAAATGTAGGCAAAACTTCATCATGGCCCCCAGGAGACCACTGTGTGACACAATCTAGACTCTGTGTGTAGCTCACTCTCCACAGGAACTAATTTTGAAGCGCCAGAATGCTGTGAATTGTCTGTAAAACACTGTAGAAGAAACTCAGCATAGAACAGAAGGCATGCTTTCCTTAGGAAAAATGCTGATAAAATTTTAATGAAGTAACATGTTGTCATGGGGATTTGTTGCTATTCATTAATTCATCGTGCTTTTCCCCTATAGTTTTGCTGAAGTTGAGTGACAAATTGTCAAGTAGCAGTCTTAAAGGTTTAAAGTTTCTCATTGATAATCTAACTTCCCTGCAAATTGTTTTAAAGGATGCAATGTTTGTGGAATAAGCTTTCCGAGACGTTAAACTTAGCGGTGTGGGGAGAGTCAGGGGATGGGCTGTGTTTACCATCTTCCCTCAACCATCTCACTGGCAGTCTGGCTAATATCCACCTCCCAGACATGAGTCCTAACACATCTGAATATCTTCAGACATGCTCATGTTATCAGTATGCCCTTCTTTTAGAAAACAAAACAACTGATCTGAAAAATATATGTCCTTTTCCACAGAGGGTGGGAGGAAGTGACTGACCTGACACTGGTGATGAATATTGCTCCTTTTCAAGTTGCTGGTATAAAATAAGTTTATTTTGTGGTTCAGGCACTTGG
Organism: Streptopelia decaocto; assembly: GCF_964273445.1. Lineage (NCBI taxonomy): Eukaryota > Metazoa > Chordata > Aves > Columbiformes > Columbidae > Streptopelia > Streptopelia decaocto. The sequence goes on from NC_138656.1 coordinate 116,289,314, forward strand.
GTGTGAGATCTTGGTGATTCTGCTGCAGCTTGTTTGCAGAGGGGAATTACTGAAATGACTCCCATCACGTTGGTGAGTGGACATAGGAATTTACGTTTACAAGAAAGCAAGTATATAAACCAGCCAAAAAGATGTTCTTGACCAACATTACAACAGCAGGGATGATATTCAGATCATAAAATGGTGAGATACATAGAGAAAAAAGAAGTTTACTGGCCTTCTTTTGGGGAGACAAGCTGACCAATTAATGGCTTTTGTTCTCAGGAACTGTGTGTTATGTTCTTATACGATGTATGTTTCCTCATCAAACCATTCCTTCTGTCTTAAGCTTTGCAAACATTTATCTCAGCACAGTTTTGTTTTGTGTTTAATGGCAATATCATGTTTCTCTATAGATGAAATTACCCTGAACTACCTGAATGCTATGGAGAATGACAAGAACCAGCTGTTTCAGCTTCCAGCTGTTTTCCAGATTTGATGATGGTATTGCAAGTGAGTTAGCTAGGGTCTAGTATCAGTCATTATCATGAAAAGTTATGGACTCCGGATTTTAATTCCCCACTAATATAACTAAGAATGAAGGTGGTGATTTTGAACAGACACTTCAAGGCATCTCAGTTTTCCCATACCTTTCCTAAATCTCAGGAGTGGATGTACATACTTCAGTCACGGAAAGGACATTTAGGAGACAAAATTATTTGATGAAAGCATGAACTACTATGACCTCAAGTTGTGCTAAGAGAGGTTTAGATTGAATATCAGGAAAAATTTCTTCACAGAAAGGGTTGCCAGGCATTGAAATGGGCTGCCCAGGGCAGTGGTAGAGTCACCATCCCTGGAAGTGTTAAAGATACGTAGATCAGGTTCTTAGGGACGTGGTTTAGAGGTGGACTTGGCAGTGTTAGGTTAATGATCTTAGGGTCTCTTGATCATGAAAAATGATTCTCTGATCCACTACATTCAGTTGTGCTAATGGTAGCACCCATGGTTTTGAAACAACACCTGCAACTGAAAGAACTTTTCCTTCCAAGTACCACCATCAATTTCTCCTTTCCATTTCTGTGCTGATATCCAGAAAAAACCTTCCCAACCACCACAAATACTGGAGCTGTAAATCGTTTGGTCTACTACTGTTGGTCTCTTCTCCCAAGTAGCAAGTGATAGGATGAGAGGAAACGGCCTCAGGTTGTTCCAGGGGAGTTTTAGGTTGGATATTAGGAAAAAATTCTTCGCGGAAAGAGTTGTCGGGCATTGGAACAGTCTGCCCAGGGAAGTGATGGAGTCACCATCCCTGGAGGAGTTTAAAAGATGTGTAGATGAGGTTCTTAGGGATGTGGTTTAATGTCAGTCTTAGGTTATGGTTAGACTCGATGATCCTGAGGGTCTCTTCCAATCAAAATGATTCTATGATTCTACTAGAAGCAGTCTTAAACAATGCCTTAACATTTTAAATTTCACAGAAGCTGTGTATTATCAGAGTTAATCCCAATACTGTGTTGGCTGGCCTATTCCCAGACCGTTTTGCTGGAAATGAGAAAACTGAGTATATATGTTCAAAAGAAGTTACCTTGATGGTGACAAATGCCTGTGGATTGAATTCACCCATCTTGCATCCTGTGCTTTTCTGAAGAGCTGTCAGGTGGTTGAAAAATTGAACTGTTTACTTCTGGTGCTGTACCACACCTCAACTAGAGAAACTAAAGCTGTAAGAGACTCTTGTTGGTACCCATGCCATCACCCAGTCTTGCTGGTCATGCTGTGATTTACTTGGAAACAGGATGGCTCCAGAGTCTGATTTAGTTTGTCTCTATAACTTCAATTCTTCTGACATATTTTCTCACTGGAACATGGTTAGAGTAAAACTGTGATTGAGGAACAATAGGAAAAAAACAGACTCAGGCAATGAGCAACTAAAAAAATAAATCTCTAATTATGAAGACTTCAGGAGTCGATAATTCGGTCTCTCAGTTGGCTTAATTGGTGCAATCATAGATCAGTGTAACTTTACACGAAGTGAGAATCCAGGGCAGAGCCTGCTTTGTTAGTATTAATGTGGAGTTAAGCCAAATTATCCTGATACACACTGGATCAGGATCAAGCCTCCTGTGGTCCTCTACCTAGATATTCTTTACTGTCTGGCCTTCTGCATCTAAATCCCCCTTTAAACACATTTGCCTTTCATTTCTGTAGGACCTTAGCATAATTTGCACTTTAATTCTACCTTTTGCTAAACGATCCTAATGTCCTTTACAGGCATTAATTGATTAAAGCTCTGTCTGCTCTTAAGAGTGGATGCTTTTATCCTCAGTTTATCCAGGAGGATACTGAAACATATCCAAGTCAAGTAACAAGCTCAAGGTCACAGGAGGGGGGGTGTGAAATAAACTGAGAATCAAACCTCCACGCCTGGATCTGCCGTGCTGCAATCTCTGCACTGAATTGTGCTCATCATCCTGTGTGTGCACACGGATCTGGATCCGGCAAGTTTTAGTGAAGCCTTGCAGTGAGATATAATTAATTTGTTACGAATGCCTATAAATAAAATAAATGCTGAAATGATCCACACTTCTCTGTTGTCAAAAGCATCCCCATCTCTCACAATCCCTACTCACTGGCTGCTGACATTATTTCTTGGTTATTGGATGACAGTTCAGTGCCTTGAGTGTTCCTCTCGCTGTAGGGTTAGTAGGATAATTGACAAACCACAGGGACCAGATCCCTGGATTAGGATGACCAGACTGTCAAAACAGCCATGACAAACTCTCACATCAGCTTCTACTGCAAGTCAAGTCTATGAGGGAAAAATGCACCTTGGCAGGGCCAGAAGGGAAGTCTTTAGTTTAAATCTTTTCCCACTGCACAGAAAGCTGCAGCAGGGGAAGGAAAGAGCATGGATCTTTCTGTTTAATTCATAGAAAACTCTGTTACAGCAAGTCACAATTAATTAGAGTACTTGAGTAAACATTTTGGGATCCTATTGTGTTTGCTTAATGTGTTTACTGGAATGCATGACAGATGTCACTTGTTTCTTATTAGAGACTGACAAATGACTGTATAGTCTGTGCATGTGAATACATAGAGGGATTGTAGTCCTCACACACAAACACATGTAAATCGACTTATTTTACAAGGTTAGTATTAACATCTAAAAATTGTGAGTATTATTTGAATTAACTAATGTTTACACAGGAAATTTAGCAATTAAAAGCATTATAGAAAGATCATTATTATTGCTGGATAGTATCTACAGGGGTTTTTTGTATTTAAGTAATAAAAAAACCCCCTTGAAACAATAGTCAAATAATTTGCTTTACTTCATGTCACTTTTGACATTTCTCTTAGACTTCCAGAAATTCAGTCACGTATCTATTTATAAAAAAAAGACAAATGTTCTCTGTATGAAAATCTATACTGCAAAATGTTAAGAGAAAATGAAAATGCAAATACAAAAGAAGATTATTTACTTAGTTCTTAAAGTAAACCATTGAATCGGAACATATAGGATTAGAAATATTAGATTATTTTTAAAACATAAAACTTAAAAATTCTTATTGATGCAGCACTTGATCTTTGGAGTATGATCATGCAGTTTTGGAACAGTAAATCTGGTTGTCTTTGTGGTTTTTGTCTGTTTGTGTTGCTGTTGGTTTGTTTTTTTTAATTGAGAGTCACGTTTAAGAAGGAAAAGTGAAATTAGAAAAGAAGATTCCACGAGCACTTCTTTACTTAATGTCACAGAATGCAAGAACAACCATAGTATTTGAGGATGAAAAATCAAAGATAAAAATAGGAGGAAATGACATTTTCTGCATCAAAAATAAAATTACAATTTTGGTTTATATTTGTCAGAATTTTATGTTTTGTTTTGTCTGTGAGGCAACAAAGTTTTCTTGTAAGGGAAAAGAATCATCTCCTGAATCTGACTGTTGCTCATTCAGATGCGAAATGCCCTCAGATTTCTGGAGGCACGAATTTTTAATTTAAAACTTCTCTAATTGTTGATATTCTTTCATTTAGATACACAATATAGTCCAGTTATGGGATTCTTTAAAGCTTGTTCCTACTCTGTCCTTTGATTAAAGAAGGTAAACAGGCGTGTGCACAGGTTTATTCATGTGGTTACAGAAAAAGCTGCAGAGAAAACACGTAATTGGAATGTTTTGGTTTTTTTATCCTCATGGTGTATAATGTGAACATCAAATACATCTGGGCCTTTTTAAAAATTTCTCGATATATGGCTAAATGACTCTTTAGCTGCCGATAGGATTTGGAAAGAAAACCTGTATAAGAGACCCAAGTTATATCATCTTCCAGAATCACTTTTAACAGTCCTGAGTTGAATGAAATTTCATTAGCTTCAGGGAAAGTTTGCTGAAGTCTTGTGTTGTAGAAGTAGATTCTCCTTTGCTGTGAGACCCAAATAAAAAGTTTATTTTTGGCCTTAGGCCAGTCCTGCTTATTACCTGTGAAACTCAGTATCAGTAGGAGGTTTGAATAAAAACCTCCTTTCTTTGTCCAGCCTGCTGGTTCCTTTACTAACATTGTTCTCGATGAGGTAAAGCAGATTTGGCAGGAGGGGAGAGGAGTCAGCAACCTGCAGTTGTGATTTTATAATATGTCAGCTGGATCCTTGCTTAAGACAGGCGTTACGAGCTATTATGACAATATGTCTCAATCATTTTCAAGATGAGAATTAATTCAGGATTCAGATTCAAAAGGTTAAAGCAAGCTGGAAGTATTCAGGAGTTTGTGGGTTTGCATGTATCAGCCTTTAAAGGCTTTGCAATGAGAAATAACCAAACCACATACAAGGGCAAGATAGGAAAGCAGATTTTAGGAAGGCTGAAGCAAAGATATTGCAACAATCTGAAGTGGAATGAAACAGCAAGGTAAACAAAACCTGACCTCAGACTGTGAAACTTAGCCAAGATTTGTTTTTCAGTTCCAGGAAAAAATATTAAATTACCCAGAAACTTACTTTTCTTGCTTGTTATTATGTGCCTTCACACTTTCTGATGTCAACGACACCCCCAATGGGCACATCTGAATGTTGCAAGTTTCTAGGCTGACTATATACAAGAAAGTCTTAAAATTTTGCAAGTCTATTAGTATTACATTATTACATTTACAGCCATAACTGAAATTAGAGGCATTCTTCTCCTCCAACAAAATCATAGATATTTTGGTGACCCAATACCTTAAAAATGCACCATAAAAAAATTCAAGTGTTAAGCAGTTTTCATTTGAAACAAAGTCATTCCAAGCAAAAACCCTGGAAGTTTTCTTCTGAAGATGATGAGTTGAAATGTATTATTGTTTTTCAATACACTTTAAATTTTTCTTTCTGCACAAAATAAGTCTGTGAAACAGAATTAAATTCATAAGACTTTTTGGTAATACCAACTGCAGTTCTCACAAATCCACTGCAATGTGAGCTATTCAAAAATATTTACAGCAGGAAACATAAAATATCAGCAAGCATGTTCCAAAGGGATAATTTGAGCTTTGTAGTTAACTTCTATCATCTGATTCAACATTTCTGATTTAAGTAATTGTATATGATTGGAAAAATGATAGTGCTGCCAAATTCATGTGGGATACAAGCAAATTTGCCACATAAAAGAATAACATTATTCAACATGGCAGAAACTGCAGAGCTAGAGTTTGAATAATTTTTGTGTTAAATGGTACAAGCTTGCCCTGGTTAAAGCTTCTTCCAACATAGTAGAACAGAAAATATAGATAGAAACAATTTTTCAGCTGCTTTATTTGTCTATACTTTTGCAGCAGTGTTCTTCACTATCGAGTTCCCGATAAAAACTTCTACTAATGACTAAATTATAACTTTCCATGTTAGACTCCATACAGTGATACCTGATCTTTTCTGTGTTTTATGCAATTAGCAGCACATTTAGAGACTTACCTGGTAGCTGTCAGGAAACATCAAGCTGGAGTAATTGCAGACACTCTGATTTCAAGAACTGATGAACCTGCTGCTAATTACAGTCTGCGGTGACAACCCACCTCAGCATTAGTTCACCTGTCAATGTGTTATGCTGGTAGAGTGTAAGCCATCAAAGCAACACAAAACTTCCTCCCTTAACAAAGACCTTCTTATATTTGCAAGGTTGAGAGAAGGTGACTTTCCTGAACTTTTTGATAAGATAAAATTACCAAGACCTTTGAAAGCACAAGTCAGTGCTAGAGAATCCTGGGAAGTAATCAACCAGATAATCTTCTGAACAAGATCTAAATAGGAATAAATATTAAATATGTTAAAAACACAAACACCCCAAAATAGGCTGAAGTTCCTTACCCATTTGCATATAAGAAAGCCACATGGATGCTACAAAGATACTGGACCAAACTCTCATTTGGTATAAATCAGACAGCATTAATTTTATGTTTCTGGAAGGAAGAAAAGAAAGAAGGAAGAAACATTTTGTGTTAAAATTATTTTCCATTTACAAAAGCAGTCCTGTCTATTTGGAAATTTACCCTTAAATTGGGATCACTTTTTCATGGCATGACTCAGATTTTTAATCAAGAGGAGACATTTAGTCACCAGTATCTGACTCAACTTCTATCTCCCTCCTTGTCCCATCTGAGTTGAAATATATATTGCTGAATGAAGTTGAAGGTGGCTCAAGGTACAATTTGAAATCCACAAGAAACCTGTCCATATCCACTGACTAATTCAAAAAAAGGGTATAAATTTTCAACTACCTATAGCTAAAGGATTTTTTTGCTCATACAATGAAGAATCTAGTTTTTATTCAGTAGCAGTTTGGGATAAATTGTGAGGTCAGTAGTGTTTCTGCATCTGGTCTTCATTTGACTTGGCTAGATCCATAATATTGAACTGTTAAAATCAGAGATCATGTATTCTTTTCATTTTTCACCTCAGTGTCTTAGGAGTAGGATCAGAATTATAAAACAAAAAAAAATGAGTATTGCACACACAAATTACATGGAGTTATAAACCAAAAATATCTTTTTAAAAGGAAAGAAAAAAAAATAATTCCAGCTCAAGATACAAGCCTGAATACAGTGACTCTGCTTCCAGCAATTACATGTATGCATTGAGATCTGTCAAGAAGCCAAAAATGAGATGAATGAAGAGGTCCCCCATTAGGTTCCCACTGGTCGCCCATAAGGTCTTGTCTTCAGCCTGGGTATTGCAGGCAACATTTTGGCAGCATTGCACAGGATCCCAGGGTCCTTGGTCTAGCAGAAGCCAGTAGAAATTTTCCATTAGAAGTCAATTACTTCTAATAGAAGTAATTATGCTGGATATGTAAACTGCCAGCCCAACAGGGAGTCAGAGCAAACGCTTACCTTCCTGCAGAGTACAGGTCAGCCAAAGTAATTTGCTGGTTGCCTTGGATTTAAAACCATGTGACTTCAAGGTCAGATGGGTTCATTAGTCTGAATCTACTTTTACTACTTGACTGTATTTATTATGTATATAAAACAAGCATTTTTTGGATGACATGTGATTCTTGTGCTCAGTGTATAGTTGATACAAACCTTATCCTGTGTGATACTGGGAGGTTGTAAATGTGGACGTGTTTTTTCACGCTCATGTTTTTGCTGTCTCAGCCACACTCATTCCAGTGTTTTCCACTCTTTTCTGAGCCTGGTGAGAAATCACTCTAGGGAAGTGGTTACCTTTTTGAGCATGTTCATAGGCATGATACAATTTCTTCTCCCTTGAAAGAGCTCAACTTGGCCCAAAATATGAGGACTCACTGGACCAACTGGGAAGAAAAATCTGTGGTTGGAAGGGATCACACCTTAATTGCTGCCTTTGCTGTACTGTTGGTTTTTTTTCATTCTTCACTCCTCCAAATTGTATATGCTCAAAAAACTGTGAAATGGAATCTGCCATGGCCTCTGAGGAAACACAACCAGCCCTAACTCAAGCAGAGATCTTTTGCAGAAAGGTCACCTTGCTGCATCTTACACTAGTGACTTCCAACCAGTAGTATGTAAACTACCTTTACTGTTGAGATTGACTTGTTTATTATGAGGCTGAAGAATTGAGTTTGGAAATGCCCAGCAATGCAGAAGTAATATTTACTGTTAAAGATGGTGCAGCAAGCTAAAAAGGCAGCCACCATTTGGAATAGCACCAACACGGGCATTTTCCTTTTCTGAAGGTTTTTCTTCTCTACTGTTCCTCCTGCTAAGTGCTGCACTGTGTCTCAGTCCACAAATGTACAGGTTATCTCACTGTTCTCAGCAGAATTATTTTTATTGAGAACAATCATTTGCAGCAGTGAGCTCTGAGTGTCACTTACAAGCAAATCCAGTCATAATTGAAAGGGTGCATGAAATTAAAACTTTAACCAGTAAATGCCATACAGGGAAAAAAAAAAAAAAAAAAAGTCTAGCTATGTTTGTGCAATTTATTTCTATTTATATCTGACTATAGTTCTACAAATTTTTATTTATATGTCACAAAGCAGATAGTAATTAAGACACATGCAGACACCTATAATACGAACAATTTTTGCTTGCTAACTGCGGTGTATGCTCATGAGCTTTAGTTATGTTTTGAACAACCCGTGAGTTAAAATTGCAAATACCTACAGATCTGAGTCTGCCTTGAGCAGCCTTTTTGGTTCTGATTCCTGACCTACTTTAGAGGTTTTATTTATTTTTTTGCTGAAAGTAGCACCCAGCTTTTCAAAACAAGAAATGCTGAGCTAGAGAAATATTTCTAGACAATAACTTAGTTTGAGAGCAGTCAGTAAGCGCAGACTGTAAATTCTTGGGAATGCGTGATTTTATCAAACTGAGGACCAACAATCTTGTTTCTCTAGGTAAGTATGCAGTGACTTGAACTGGATTTGGGGGGAGAAAGGCAGGCAAAGAAGAAGGAAGGAAAGAGAGTTGGACCAAGGGTTGGACTCGATGATCTCTGAGGTCTTTTCCAACCCAGTCGATTCTGTGATTCTGTGATTCTGTGAAAGGATGAGACCGAGAGAGCAGTACCTCACTCACTCTTACCACACATTGGCACGTGAATATCCTGACTTGTGTGATACCAACACACCCACAGGACTCGGTTTCCACAAAGACCACTGGAACTAACTAAAGACATGGATAACGGTGGATAACGAGGGCACTAGAAGAAAAGGCATGAAATCTAAATCCCCATCCAGGACACCATTAACTTGCTTTACAATCTTAACCAATGCTGCATGCTTTTATTACCTCCCTGAGATGTATCTGTCTTTTCCACTCTTTTAGTCAAATGACAATGTCTAAAGTTTGTAGGCATTGTATACAGTACAAGAGAAACTTGTTCTTTGATTATACTACATAATAAAAAATATTTTTTCTTTATGTGATACATCTACTTCCATTGTTGTATGTCCAGAAAAGTCACATTACGTGTCATTATGTAAAGCAGTTCCTCATCTATGACTTTCTCTTTCACTGAACTTTCTTACATCACCTGTCATCTTAAAGTAATGCATGAAACATTCAGAAGACAGAATAAATCGAAACAAGAAAAATGCATGTTCTTTAGGTCCCCTCACTGCTAATTTCAATAGCTATCCAGTATCTGAATGCTGCAGTGACAGGATTTCAGACAGCTGATTTGACAGAGATTCTGCAAGGGCAATGTGAACTAAAATACTTTTGTACTAAATATATAATTTTCTGCAGATTGAGGCTTTGTTAACAAAACTAATATGAATAGGTGTTATTTAATATTTATCAGATTATATAGGGAAAATAGACCATCTCCAGCAAAAGTGGAATGCCTGCAGTTCTATAAAGGGGGAAAAATCTAGCAGATTTCCAAATAAAAATTCAAATAGGCTTTAACTTTTACAGCTTTGAGTACCAATAGGTAGATTAAAAGTTAGCTTGAAAAAATGCCTGAGGGAACAAACAGTTGCTTAATGAGGGTACGTAGAATGAAATTAAAATGCAGCCTTAATAAAGATAAATTCAAAATGTAATGTTAGCAAAGTCGTATTATTTAAATCACATTCCCATCTATAAAGTGACTACATTTGGTCTATCTGGAAAAACAGAATGAAGAAAATATACACAAACCCTCTAATGATCTCCCAAATCTCAAAGGTTGACTTCAAAATTATGGAATAGGATTTAGCCCACAGAGAATATGAATGGTTACATATAGCGCAGAAAACCTCATTTCAACTTCATGAATCTTCAAAGCTGTCTTCCCAAAAGGGCTGGATGTGCATGTTTTGGCTAGTGAGAAACAGATTAGTTTTGCTAAATATTAATAAGCCTTTCCTATATGCTTTAATACTTGTTATATTCTCATGCTGTTTTCCTTAGCAGTTGGAGTGTCTTATTGATCTGACACCGGTATTTCACTGTACAGTCACAGTGACACAGAACACACAGATGTTAAAAATAAGACCTGCCAAACTCAGAGCTAAGTTGACAGACATATACATCAGTAGTGTGTACGTCATCAGACAGAGCTTTCATGCAGCTCAGCCATATGACCCCATCATTTACAGTACTGCATGGAGATGCACTAAGATATTGTCCATAATCTCTCCAGTCTCAAGGTAAGTGAAGACACTGTCTGGATATTGACTCCAAGGGAGCAGAATTAGGACTTTGTTGCACATGTTCGAAAGCTCTGATTGAATATACGAAACAAATCCTCTCCTGTCCTTTGTCCCCCAATCCCACATCATGCCAATAGTTACCTGAGAACAGATTTCCCGCTGCTTTAGTTACTTTTAATTGTGACAATTACCCTTACCAGCCTTCTCACAGTCTGATATGAATGCAGATGGGAGAGAAAATAATTTTAATGGAACTAGAGACTTATTAAACAAAACTTCATTGTAGACTGTCCTCTGCTTCCAGTAAAGTCTGTAATGAAGTTCTCATTGCCTTCAACAAGAAGTAGTATGTGATGAATGATGACATTTTTTCTTTGTGTGATCCTTGGTGTTCATTATTCTTTGTTCTGCAGGATTTACACACTTTGGGGTGTGGTCCAAGGTCTTTTTAGCTTTTTGTAACTTCCTTTGTTTTGTGACTTGCTTGTTTAGTGCTCAAATAATTTAGCTGATTAAACATTTAGTATACTTAGTTATTCTGTTGAAATTAATAGGACTTAGACACACCAACATGCCAATAATTTTTTAAGAAAGTAAGCATAAACATCTCAGATCCAGAAAATATTCACCTACCAGTCTTCACCAGTGTCCAATTGAAGATGTTTACCAAGGCATATAAGAAAATATGAGTGATCCTTCCTATCCCAAAATGTATTCTTGCAGCCTCCAACTGTTGCTGCTGTAAAGCAATTTTTAACTCTGGTTTCCAAGTACCATTAATTTACCTAATTCCTCTTTGGACATGTTTACAACAGCCTATGGTAATGAGCTCCTCAGCTCAACTGTGCAGTGTAAAAAAGGTATTATTTATTTGTTTTAAACTTGCTGCCTGACAATCTCCTTGCTTCTTGCTTATCCCTTCATTTATCTTAGCAATGAATAAACGTTTTCTGTTCACCTTCTCCATGATATCAATGTATTAATCGCATCCCTTCCCTGACACTTTTTCCATGTTGAGGAGTCCTAACCAAGGCAAACTGAATGTTTTCTATACCTCTGATCATCTTCGAGCGTCTTTCTTCATACCATTCCTGGGAGTGACAGATTATAAATGACAGAAAATTAACTGCACCCTTTATTCAAAATAAGGGTTTATACAATCATATGATGTCTTTAATTTTGATTTCCCAAAGAATTCCTACATTTTGGAAGGGAATTACCATGACAATGCAGGGAGTAAAGTAAAAAAAACGAGAACCTAACTTATGGCTGTTTGGCAAGTGGCTTTATTCCTCAACTGTTCTGCTTCCTCAGGTATTATGTAATTCCTGAAATAATTTTGGGGATGTATAAGGTTGAAGTTCACTGCAGCGTATCACACTCGGTTCTAATAGGAATGTAGTTGGTATATATAAGCCTGCCACACCCTGACAAATATCCCATTACACGATGCAGCAAGATGTGCTCAGTGTATATGGAAAGAGACATGCTGAAACAAGTCCTCATCCTACATCTGAAGTGACATTTCTTATATAAGGAGCTGGTTGTAAGATCGAGAAAAATCGCTGGGAACAATTTGCCGTATAGTAAAACACTTCTCAGATAGCTGAGACAGCCTTTAGCACAGCAGCATGCAGCATGTACTGCTCCAAGGCTTATTAGAATTCTGGTGAACAAGCTTCTACAATTATGATTTGATTTTAATTAGTTTAGATATTAGCAGAATAGGCCCCAGCAGTCTTTAAATGTCACTGAGTTTCCCAGAAGGCCAAGGGTGTTTCAGCCATCTTTCTTGCTTTGTCCAAAGGGCCTCTGGGAAACCAAGAAAAAGCCAAGAAATATCAAAGACTTCGATATACTGTGGTCACCCACGCTAATCAGCATTGGGTCTGTTAAGTGTCTCTTTGACTTACATTACCAAACCTTTTAAAAGAAACACATTTTAATAATTTCCTGAAATTACCCACTAAGGGCATATGTAACATTTAGCACATTATTATATACACTGCAATGAGGTTCATCAATCAACCAAAACAGAGTGCAATGTGCATGTTTTAAACTACTTCACAGGAGAAACTGTTGTTGATGAGAACTTTTTAAAACACATTGGTACAAGTCTACTGGGGTGGTAATTAATTAGCAAGAAGGTGACTGGTGCCATTGTGCACTGGGAAAATATTACCAGGTTGATTTCGACTGCGAAACAGCTTTTTTGTTAGCTGAAGAACTTAATTTGCTTTTGTGAAGCTCAGAGATTGAAGGGTCCTCTAGGAATCTGAAGGCCTTGACTGTTGATCAAGTCAGTCCTTTAGCTTTGAGAAGAAGAAGAAAGAAATGTAGAGCTAAAAAAAGTTGGAGCATAACTCTGTGGAGGGAATTTAGTTCACAAAACACTATGCCATATATCTTTTTTAATAATTATATTATTAAAATCAGTTGCTACACTTAAAAATGGCCCCAGTAGATTATTAATCTAAGTTTCAAGAAAACTAAGTGAGATTCAGTTCCAAACTCAACTGTCTGAGAGTACATTGAGGGTCAAAACCCTCATTATTACAGTAGACTCTGGCTCATGCTGGTTGTATACACAAAGGAAATTGTGCCTTTTGTGTGGTGTCAGAATATTGAAGACTTCTGCTCAGAGATGCCAGGAGATGCATATAACCTGCTCCCTTCTCGATGAGCATCTAAAGGTTAGGTAAGCATTACAAATGACTACACATGCCTGTGCTAAAGGAATTTAATTGATATCATAATATCCAGCTTCTTCTGCACTACACTGTGTGTAACGATCTTGGAGATACCGTCTATGCTGTTCAGAACTCAAATTTTTCAAGTACTGACTTTTTAGAATAGCCACTCACCAGGCATATTGGTGAAGAGGTTGCAAGTCAGTGAACGGAGTATGAGCAGCCTGTCAAATCAAGATTTCTAAGACATACTGAATTCTGTAGACAATAACATGCCATGGAATAAGATATGAATACAATCTCTGGCCATCAAAATGATCAAGTAGAATTAAAAGCTGATTTGATGTGAGTTCAAGACAAAACACAAAGTGCCAGCTCCTTACCCAAAACATTAGCATGAGCAGAGCTGTAAGGTTATATACATTAATGCCTGTGAGGTACCTCCCATGTTGTGATGAGAGGGACTACATAACTACCCTGAGGAAAAGGGGAAAAAAATATTCTCTGTGGTGGCAAAGCTGTTCCAGTCTAGGCTCCCTCTTCTCCTTGGCTCTGAAGCCAAGGTTGGCAATGTTCACACTAATTTGCACTTGCCCTTGGATCTCTGTGGGGCTCTGTGTGGAGCACCTATGGCTCCAAGACATACACTTATCTTCTGTATCATTTTTTCTGTTTTTCAGTTGAAAGTGTTCAATACCATAATGAGGTCTTCTTGGCATGAAACTGAGAAGTCCTTTGTGTGTGCAACAGAAAGGTGTGCGGAAATCTGTGACGTTGCAAAGTCTACTGTGCTGTATTGTAGTATCCTGTAAGGACTGAAGTCATAAAATCATAGAATCATAGAATGTCCTGAGTTGGAAGGGACCCACAAGGATCACTGAGTCCAACTCCAGTCTCTGCATAGGACAACCTCAAAATTCAGACCATGTGTCTGAGGGTGTTGTCCAGTCTCTTCTTGAACACTGTCAGGCTTGGGGCCATGACACCTCCCTGCAGAGCCTGTTCCAGTGCTCCAGCACCCTCTGGGTGAAGAACCTTTTCCTAATGTCCAACCTAAGCCTCCCCTGGCACATCTTCCTGCCATTCCTTTGGGTCCTGTCATTGAAACGTTTTGGTCCAGTCTCTGTCTGGAAGATTTTTTATTGGTACACATCACAACTATGACAGAGAATATGTCAACAGCAAAGCAGAAGGAATGATAAGCAATTGGGTATGTGGGATCATTCTCTGTTCTGTTTTATTTAGTATCAGTGGTAACTATGAAAAGCTTCCCACTGGTTTCAAAGAGAAGTATCCACTCAGGTATCACTAGTTTGCCCGCTAGGAAACATCTAGCATTTTTTAACATGGGCAGGAGAGGGATGACTTTGTAAAACTGCAATACTCCCACTTACGAGGTGGATAGCAAAGAAAGGTATCACAGGCCAAATGGTCTCAACGTGGGGAATTTTACTTAACTTACTGCCAATTAACACAAACTTTTGATTATTGAAGAAAAACTTAGGGAAACATCTTCTCTCCCCATTACTCAGGCTGGAATTCAGTCAATACCTTTTCTCCCCTCTTTCTAGTTAGTTTGTTTGTTTTTTTTGTTGTTGTTGTTGTCATTGGGTTTTTGTTTGTTGTTTTGTTTTGTTTTGTTTTGTTTTGTTTTGTTTTGTTTTGTTGTTTTTAATGTGTGTTATACTTAATCTGTCCCAGTTCTTGTGGTGATAGTCTGGGTGGCACAGGAGGCTGAGGTCATGCTTGTAGCAGAGTCTACCTCTCTTTATTTCTTATTCATTTTCCTCTGCTCCAGAGAGGGTCCTTCATAGACTGCTCTCCCTCAGGGGTGTTTCTGCACCTGGGTGCAATAAAACAGTAGATCTGTATGCTGTTCTTTCTGCCCTGAAGCAGTTTCTGGACCTTAAGCCACCAATACTTCAAGACTGGTTCCTATAAGGATCAGTGGCTTATGCGGTTTAGCTAAGAGTGTGTACATGTGCATGCTTTCACATCTATCTATTTCTCCCTAATGACTTTTAAAAATATTTGTCATTGTCAACATAATCTGAGAGCCTGACAACTCTTTCAATGACATGAAATTCCCAGAAATGTCACTGGCTAGCTTGGGAAAGGAGAAAAAGCTTTTTTTGCCTGATTCCATTGAGACACAGCTGCAGTTCAAACTCAATACATTATTATTAACAAATCTATAGGGAAAGGACACTACATACCCCAGCAGTGGGAAAATGTCAGTGCTTGCAGTTTATTAGATATCACAAAGTTCAAACTCATCATTTCAAACCATAAGAAACCAAGCCTGATTATTCCTACTGTTCTTGAAAGCAGTAGTTGGTAAATATCTTCTCCCATAGAATTACTTCTTGAGGGCCATATTCCATAACAGAGTTTCTCTGAGTCAACTGGGAATAGAAATTTTCCTTCTCATTCTGTTTTTTCTTGTAATTTATATGGGAGATTGATTTTATTTTGTATTGAAATACCTTGAGTTTGAGTGCTATACCACCCAAAACTGACAGATGTTATACTACGTGTTTACATATCTATGCTTACTTCAGTGGTGTACATTTTTACTTTATCTTATAGACTTATAGGAGGGTAGTGGCTCAGACTCTGAAGTACTTTCTTTTGATTTGCAAGTGGAAAATTATGCAAGGAGAGAATTAGCCTGCACCATGTAAGAACTGTGTTTCTTTATGCCAAATCTTCTGACCTCTTTCCTAGTACTTGCTCAGGGCTTACTCTTTGTTTACATATATAGTCTGGATTCTGGCTTGGGGCATCATACATCTGATCAAGGACTGTGCAGAAGTTGTGTATCCTTTTGATTAGCTCAGGCAGGTGTTGCACGAGAGTCGCCTCTGACTTTCAGATCTCCCTTTACTTTGTTCTCATTTGTGTGTATTCATGAAACAACATACTTTGGACCTGTGGTTTTGAGAGAATCCTGCCATCCATCCGGCACCCATACATTTGTGTTATAAAACATCTTGAAAATACAAAGGTGAACAAGCTTCAGCTCTTCACCAGTTTTCCCCAAGTTATTTCCCCTCTTATTTCTTTGCCTACTCTGAGTTAGAGGAGGAGACAGCCCAAAGTCTGAACAGAGCAGACAGCAGTTGCAAAGGCTGTTGGGATCTGCATTTTTCAGGGGTTAAGCTGAAGCTTATGTTTATCTATGAACAAACCATCTTCACATGGCACCATTTAGTAGTACAGATGCCACCAAAATTATGTAATTAGTTCTGTTCCAACTTCTAGTCAAGAATATTTTCTACCGCAGCTACAGGACTGGTGTATGATAAGCAAAAATAAATCAGTCTTCAGCACAAGTCTTTCTTCTCTTGTTCTTTTCAGTCACTCTCAGCTTTTGTTTAAGGGAAGATATTTGATAGAGAGAGGAAAAGCAACAGAGATGTTACATTAAAGAGCCTATCATTGACAGTGTTTTATATTTAATTACAGCTTTGATTCATGTTTGAGAATAGCTATAAGGCATCTATTGTTTACAGTCACCTCTGTCTCATTAACAGCAGGAAGATTTTATCTTTTTTTTTATTATTATTATTTTTTTTTCCACTGGTTCTTTTTGCTACTGCAAAATGAACAGTAGATCAAGTCTGACAATTCTGGAAGTTTGATGTATAGCAGATTTTTTTTTCCTTTTTTTTAAGAGATTTTTTAGATATGCCTTCAACCAGAATTTACATTCCAAATAAATAATTTCTTATCAAGAGCAACAGATTTATCTTTTCTATTCTTCTAGACAGAAGCTAAAAATACTGTTACTACTCATCCAGCCAGTTTAACAACAGGAAATCTTGCCCCCTATATGACAGATACTTTATTTATTAAACAGAGAACACATCAATTTTGCATAGCTGTTTTATTTATGTAGACTGTTTCGTTGCACAGGAAGATTTATACAAAGGTGGGAGGATCACACTAAGGTGTGAAAATTAGGAAAATAAATTAGTTTACTAAGAAAGATTAAAAGACTATGGGGTATTCATTCAATAATAAATTGTGATACATCTAAGTATGATAAAAAAAGATATAAACAGATTAAGGGCTAACAGGCTTGTGAGAAATATATACATTTAAGAAGACAGTGATGTACAGCCACAGAAAATAATCACAGCTAATGAAGCATCTGAAAATGCCCCTGTGAATATTTTCTATGTAAAACGAGCCATTTATTTTCATTTTAAGAAAGGAATACAGTCAACTGGAAGCCTACCTAGTTGTAACTGTAAACACATAATTAGAAACTGTAACAATGACTTAAACGTTAAGACACCACATCTGCTCCCCAGGTTATTGTTTGCTGCTAGAATTCTCCCCTTCTGTATATTCCTCAACAAAAACAAACAACAAAAAAAAAGAGACCAGCACTCGTTCTCAGTCCTTGAGACCAGCTGGGAGGAGACAGCTTGCATCCATATGCTTAGACACTCTTCCTTCTGAAAACAGAGCGACTGCATCCCACATGCTGCTTGGAAATGACTCCTACATTGTGTTAACCCCTGAGCAGTGTTCAGACACTGTCAACTACAATAACAAGGACCAAAACCATGGCTGGGAGCATTTAGATAAGTCAGGATGATCACTGGATGATACCCAAGACTCTTTCCTTGTTTCTTCTGGTGAGAGGGACTGGGAGATAAGTAGGGTTTGGGAAGAAAGAACTGGGTGGAAGGATCAGTTCAGAAAGAGCTGTTTATATGTACTGAGGAAGCCACTGTAGAAACATTAGTCTCAGCTAAGCAATATAAAAAGGAATAGAAGATGGAGTCATCAGAGACCCCAGAGTGGACACTAAAGTCCTGAAATGCATTTTATCCCACAGCCGTGTTCTTCAATACCTTGTTTTGTCCAAAATTTTAGAAATAGAATGTGTAACTTTTTTCTCAGCCCCTTTCTCAAGCCAAAATATTGACAGATATGTATCGTATATATGCCAACATCATGGCAGGAGATTTAGAGATGAACCATGACACCAAACCTTATTCCAAACTATAAAACTCAGTGCAGAAAATATGTCCTCTCAAGTGATCTCTGCAACATCACATGGTTGGTAGTTGGCAAATGTCTCCTCCAGACTATTCTCCTTTCCTGACCCCAAAAAACAGTGAACTGTAAAATGTCATTATTTTGTCCTTACGTTTTTTTTCCTATATTTACATTCTTGTATTCTCAGTCCCATCTTTCAGTATGCTGCACTATTAATAGGTATATTAAGAGTCAAACAGTGTATTTGGATAAGTAAGTTATAGATTCTTGCTTATCCCGAGGAGTGGGAATGGGAAACTCATAGATATTTTGCTTCTTTTCTTGTACAGAAGTAGGAGTTTGAGTGACTTACACCTTTATCAGAACTCAGTCATAGCGGGTCTCTGTGTTTTCTTAAGGGAGTTTTAGCTATCTCTTCTCTTTGGATGTCTACTAAGAGTGTTCTTCCTGGGTCTCTTCCTTGTGGAAATTGCATCTGTGGGTTACTTTGCCCTACTTTGCAGCTACAAGAGCAGCAATCCCAGTTACCCATAAATAAAAGGAAAAACAAGAAATGTTAAACTGCTGTTCACTGTGCCTCAGCTAGACCTTTCCTTGCAGAGGGGCAATGGGAATACTTATTTTTCCACTGTTACACTATCAGAAGGAACACTCAGGCAGAATGCAATGCTATGCTGCTTATAAAAGTCTTTATTCACAGATGAGGATTGTGGGTTTTTTCCTTTTCTTCTTTTCTTCTTTTTTTTTTTTATTTTTTCTTTTTTTATTTTAACAAAAATGTATGTAAGGTCTTATGCCCTGCTATGGTGCAGTAAAGCCCCACAAAGAATTACAGCCATAATCATCTGAAGCAGTCAAAATATCCAGATAGTATGTGCCAAGTAAGGCAGGATAAATTCAGCAGGGTTCACTTAACAAAGGGCTCAGTGGATTAAGTTCGACACTTGGTTCACAGGGGTTGGAAAGTGAAAAACACCTGGTACTTTGGAAACTCAAAAAAGAAAAAAAAAATGAAAGAAAAAATAACTCTCTAAATATTCCCTTCTCCAGTTCACACCTTCCCCTTCGCAGACTAATTGTTTTTTCTTGAAAACTCTCTTAAAGCAGTTCCCCTTTATGTAGCTTCACTCCACAGTGCCACTTACTTTTTTTCCTTTTAGAATGGAATGGGAGGAGGGTGACATGATGCAGAATCTGTAAAGGTGATGAAGTGCATGGAAGACAGTCCTCCAGCTACTTGGCCATGCAGGCAACTTCATTTTGTCTTTATTTGCCTTTTATGCCATGGTGGTATCAATAAAAATGAGGAAAACATCACTTCCAATCTTTGTTCTATTAGGTTTGCACTCAGAGACTGGAGAGCTTTCCAGTGGTATATGAACAATTCCAGCAAATGCTACAACAAACGTTTTAAACTGATAAGGGGAATGAGGGCAGCACTGTCTATCGGTATCGGGTAACTGGGTAGCAAGAGAAAGAAGGTGACAGAGTGCTTGGCTGTAGCTGAAAGGTCTGGCAATGTATGAGTCCATGGGCTTTGGCACACCCTTCTTCCTCTCCTGTATGGGGCTTCTGTCACATCAGACTTGCAGAGGAAGTATCATTTTCTATGAAACTTTTAACCCATTTTAAGCATTTCAACATTTTTTCCCATTTATTCCAGTGAAGAAAAACACCACCTCCTCCATTGTAAGAATCATTAATTGTATAAGAACAAATAAATGAGCTTAAAGACGCAGGATTTCAGAAGAAAATAGCCTATTTTTCCCTAGGAGAATACATGAAAAACAAGAATTTCTCCATCCAGACTTACTCTGTTTTCTTCTGCTCTTTGACACAGTTCACCGTGGGCTTGGGAACACACATTCCCAGAGCTTCAAATACTCTTTCACTGCTAAGGGTTTCCAAGCTCACAAAGCTACTTATAGTGCTGCGACAAAAGATCTGGAAGATTAACCGAATTCTGTAGCTGAAGACTGCCTATTAAAAATCCTTCTCAAAGAATTTAAGAGATATTTGAGACAAAATTTTTGTTAGTGGGAAGAGCAAAGAAACTTAAATGAACAAAGCCAGGCAGTAATTCCACCTTTAATTCAACTACTACTTATAAATCTCCTCTGATTAAAGGTAATTCCAGCATTTTAAAGATCAAAGTCTTGCTGGCTGCTTGATTGGTTTTTAAATTCTGATTTTATATTCTACTAAACTATACACCATGAAAAAGAAAAAAAAGGAGAATAAATCAGCATGTGCCACACTGATGGTTACTATTTCATTCAGCATTAGGGAATGAGAATTGCCTTTAGTTTTCTTCTGTTACAAAGATCTGTCTCATTACATCAATGAGAGAAAACATATTTTTCAGTCAAAGACTTACCATGATAAAAAATTTTGAGGAAGGTGTATTGAGAAGGGTATTTTGAATATTTCCAAGATGTGGTGATTATAACCCCCTGAAAATGAGGACCTGTTGACATGCCACATTGTGAAATGTCTGAAAACTACAGCTATATTTGAAAATCTCATCTGTGTCTGTACCATCTTGTCATTCTGATACGTGCACTATTTTGAGGTGTTTTGTTTGTTTGTTTGTTTTAAATAAACTAATTCCATAACTTTACTATACCATTTTCATTACCCTGCTGCACAATGTGAATATTCTCAAGCTTTTCCCTTTTTCTTTATAGCAGAACTTTTAGGAAGTTTATATAAATTAATAAAATCCTAGGCTCTATGAAGCCAATCTTGCTTTGAACATGCTTTTATTGATCTTTCAGGTAAATCTACTGTGAATGTTATGAGCCAAACCCAGATCACCAACTTCAAACAGAATTGGCGGTACCTGTAGAGAGTTTTCCCTGGCAGACAAGCTTTCACTAAAGCCAGCAGAGCAGAGGTGAGGATAAAAAACTTGCTTAATTAACATTTCAGATGTATTGCAAGTTGAGTGAATTAAGGCAGCTTAAACTATCCCTCTTGTATTGTGGAGGATGACATTTTTATTTGATATATATCTCAGTCATACACTTATAATAGGTTATGTTAAAATGGAGAGAGTAATTTAACTTATACTTCTCTTGGTTTTATTTGTCTCACTAGGAGACTACAGCTTCTTCCCCCAATTTCCCGAAGTGAGAATGGTTGTGAAAGTCATAGAAGGTTTTTATAATTTGCTAGGACTATTTTCCATTATTGTGAGAGGGAAAGGCTTATGTCTGCTGTTTTGTGAAACACTGTTCCCCAAATTCTTCATCCAAAACCCACTGAAGTCAATTGAAAGTATCCTAATACTTCTAAAGGTTTTTGGACCAAACCTTAGAAGAAAAAACTGGAAAATCAGGTTTGTTTATTTGTTTGTTTTGCTTCCCCTTCGCCCCTCTGTGGTTTTGTTTCAAAGTGGCAAAGAGGATTCAAAGGGACAGATTCAGATACTACTGAAACCTGGTTATGAGATGTACAGCTGACAAGTGCTCTCTTCTTCCATTTAGTTACAGAGTGTTAAGGAAAGGACTATTAGCATGTTAGCCTGAAAAGTAACTCAACCTTGTTATGTATTTTATCAACATGTGTTGGTGACAGGGTCTACAATATCTCATGGTTCTCCCTGTAAAATATACTACAGTAATCAAGTCCAAAGAGACTCCATGGAGAGGGATTTTTTTTCTTTGCAATTCTGGGCTCAAAACTCTAGGAAATGGAAGATTTAGTTAGAATGTGGACAGCTAACAGAGATTGGTGGGCTATCACTATATTGCTTGGATTCATGGAGGTTCACCTGAATGCTCAGCAAATTTTCCAGATCCAATTAACCAAAGAGACCATTTGCTATGTCATAAAAATGATGAGTGTGATAACAACTCTTTCGCAGCTTGAACTATCACTTAAAATAAGGATGAGTGAGCCAGCTTGGCTATAAAGAAAAATAAATGGCCATGCCTGCCATTTACACTATACTCACTTCATCCCATGCTGGAAGCATAGTTAAGCAATTTCTATTATTGTTCAACAATTGCAGTGTAGCAATAGGTACCTGGAAATAATTTATATTCACAGAGTGAGATGA
The DNA here is from genome assembly GCF_964273445.1 of Streptopelia decaocto. NCBI lineage: Eukaryota > Metazoa > Chordata > Aves > Columbiformes > Columbidae > Streptopelia > Streptopelia decaocto. Next base: position 116,311,654 of record NC_138656.1, read on the forward strand.
AATATCCATAGTGTAAATGAGAATTAAAATAGTCTGAAATGAACACAGATCTGAATAGGTGCAAGAATTCTTTAATGATCAGAGCTGTATCTGATTATACAAAGTCTAACTTATTCCTCTTGGTATGTCTGTCTGTGCATATGCATGCATAAAATTACTCATTATTACACAGTACCAGTGATGATCATTAAAGAGTAGATTTCCATTATAGTAGTGGAGAAGACAGTTGTGGTTCAAATTACTGCAACATAAACAGTAAAAAAAAAGGTGGGAATGGGAGGAATGGCAAACAAGCACACGGCTGTCTGAGAGTTAAAGTAGTTATATTGTCTAGTTTAGTTATAGGGTGAACTGGAAAGGACTGAACAATCAGAAAGACCAGAGAGAATCTAGAGAAGGGTGGAAGATGTGACAAGCACCCAGCACAGAAAGGTAGGGGAGAAGAGACATTGCCATCTCCTCCCACCATGATGCTGGAAGACACATCTTCCATCTCTCCAGAGGGAAAAATAGACAGAAAAGTAAAGGGAAACTCTTTTATTATGTTTAGAAATAACACTGAGGTTTCTACTGTACTTCATACATTGTCTCCTTCCCTTTCCAGGGCAAAGTAGATAATATTCTCTATGCAAACCTATGGAGTTTCTCTGGGACTATTTCAGAACAGGAGGCCAAATGAAAAGCACTGAAAGAATTGTCTGGTATATCTCAGGAAATCCTTGAAAGAAAGGATGGGGAGACCTAGAAGATAAAGCTGTGTTAGTTCAAGGCAACCAACAACCAGGAATCCTAAAACAACAGCTCTCATTATATGACAGAAACCTTGACAGCAAAAATGTAATTTCTATATAAATTCTGAGGTAGTAGTTAAATGACAGGAAATGCCTGGTTTTGTAAAGTCTGGCACTCTTGATTCTGAATGTTGGTAATGATGACAAAGATGTACAGAAATACAATGATGTTCCTGCAGCAAACTCAACTGTGAATTGTCAGCTGTGTACCAGTAATGAGAAAGATGTGTTTTAACACTGGGAATGTCTACATGCAATGTGGGTAAGAGTGAAGATCCAACATTTTATTGTTATTTTCCGTGGTAGTTTACCTCAGTGAAAATGTCGAGGAGCCACTGAACAACTGGAGTCATCTTGGATTCACCTATAGATTAAAGAATGGGAATTTAGATGGGGAGTAGGAGGGGTATAACCCAGATTTAATCTGGAAAACATTGCAGCTAAAAGCTGAGATAGTGTATCAAATTGAGATTTCATAAAGATGTCAGTCCTCATTTGACTTATACAATATCCTGGTTTAGAAATACGACTGGTAACATTGTGATTTTGAGGATATCACTGGTGTTAATTTGATCAAGAAACTATCAGCAATATAGAAATTAAAACACTTGAATTAAAAAATGTAAACTAAAATATAAAATAAAATAATAAAATAAAATCTAAAATAAAATTAAATCTAAAATAAAATAAAATAAAGTAAACTAAACTAAACTAAAATAAAATAAAATAATATAAATTCTACCCATACAATCTGGAGAAAGAGAAACAAAATAAAACCAAATAGAAAATTCCAGTTTCCCAATTAAACACTGATTTTATTAAGTATCATAAGCCACAGGCTGCTGTAAACAACATCCCCTTTCCTATAGGAGTCATGGTCTAAAAGGCCACAAGTTCAAAATATTTCACTTGCAGAAATCTCTAGCAGGATCAAGGTTCAGTCTCACAACCTTTAGAAAAATATTTAGTTCTATGGAGGCACTGCAAATGTGACAAAAGAAAGGATCTCTTGATGGCACTTTTAACAGTAAATGACACTATTATACTTCAAGATAGACACAAGGCCCCAAGTCAACATTATTTCAGAGATGAATTACTGAGAAGAGTGCTACAAACCTGTCTTACTCTAAACAGAAATTAAGGTGACAGGGTACTCACGGGACTGAGGCAAGTTAAAAGGAACTGTGTTGCAACACTAACGTTAAAGCTGACTCTTTTAATTTCACATTCTTTACCTTACAAAGAAGAAGAAAAAAAAAAAAAGAGAGAGAAAAATGACAAAAAGACAAAAAACCCTGCAGCCCATTTTAGATTGTACCACTCATGTTGAACTTCACATGTTTAAACAAGTGGATGCGTCAAAAACCCTCTCCAAACCAGACTAATGCAAAACACGATATAGTCAAAAGGGAGATTCAATCATTGGTCTGTGCTCTAAGCGGCATGTCAACATCTCATGAGAAAAAGATATAAAACCCCAAATTCACATATTCAGGAGAGAACCTTTTGAAAAGCAACCATTTGAAACTGCCAACAAACTGAAGAAAAAATGAGATTTGATAGAGGTGACAGAGCCTACAGCATCAGATTAGCTCTTTATTTGTCACTGCAAGCAAAAGACGTAGCGTTCAGTCTGACAGACACATTCATGACCTTTATTCTGCCAAGCCAAATGAGAGGGAGGACACTGAATGCAATTTTGCATCCTGGAACTGCTGCTCAGGAAGCCTGTAAACAGTGATTTGAATAGAAAACAAAATATCTGAGCACTGAGACTTCTTACTGAGCTGTCACTTCTCTGTTTCACTATTCACAGTGTGTTGTGTTTAGACAGTGGTTCAGTCGTCGGCTCGCAGAGGAACGTTCAGAAAACAAAAAGCCCACCACATATGGACATCTCTTCAGTACAACATTTATAGTCATGTAACAAGGTGCATTGTAATCCTCATTTCACATTTTTACTCACTCTTTGCCTTCTACACTCTCAAACTCCAGTGGAAAGTGTGATGTTGAAAATGATACTACCCAGTCCATACAGGGCTCTGATGGCAAGAGGTGAGAGGGAATATTGAGTAGGTAGATAATCACAGAGTCATAGAATGGTTTGGGTTGGAACGGACCTTAAAGATCATCTAGTTCCAACTCTCCTGACATGGGTGGGGACAGCCTCCACTAGACCAGGTTGCTCAAATCCCTGTCAAATCTGTCCTTGAAGACTTCCAGGGATGGGGTATCCTCAGCCTCCCTGGGCAGCCTTTTCCAGTGTCATACTACCCTCACAGTAAAGAATTTCTTCCTAATATCTGATCTAAATGTGCCCTCTTTCAATTTAAACCTCTTACCCCTTGTCCTATCACTACACTCCCTGATTAAAAGACCCTCTCCATCTTTCTCGTAGGTTCCCTTTAGGTACTGGAAGGCTGCTATAAGATCTCATCAGAGCCCTCTCTTCTCCAGGCTGAAAAACTCCAACTCTCTCAGCCTGTCCTCATGCAGAAGGTACTCCAGCCCCCTATCTCCATGGCCTTCTCTGGACCTTCTCTAGCAGGTCCATGTCCTTCTCGTGCTGAGAGCCCCAAAGCTGAATACAGAACTGAAGATGGGATCTCACAAGATCAGAGTACAGGGGGATAATCACCGCCCTTGACAAAGCCTTGTTTCAGGACAGCTATCAAGCTGGCATGTTATTTGCACCAGCCATAGTGCCTGGTGATGATCCACAGAGTAATTAACTTCTGACTGCTCCATTTTCCTACAAAATATGATGATGTTTTTTTTGAAATCACAGAATGTTATTCTGTAACATATAAAAACTCAGCATCTGGACAGTATGGACAGAGAGAAAAACCTGGGACAACAACATTATCAGCCATCCCTAAGTAGACTGGTTTCAGTCTAGAACATGTTCCTAGCCATGATTATTCTCTGATTTAATTAACCACTAAATAAGTACTGCAAGGCAATTTGTACAATTTCTGTAGTTGATACAGAAGAGAATTGTGACAGTCAAAGACAAGAATAAAGAAAATCTGTCTGTGCCTCTACTACTGGACCATTGATGACTTCTCCTGCTCAGCTGACATCATGGTTTCTGGTGTCGTTTTCATTCCAACTAGTACTCGGTAACTCATCTATCTATCTCAGTTAAAAGAGGGGCCCAGACACAGTTTTTTTCTGGCTCTCCCACGTCCTCTCCAAAAAATCCTAGGCACTGATCCAGAAATAATTCAAAATATAGTTCCTAACACTCAGAAATATTTACATCTGTAATTTTTTTAAATTCAAATTTCTAATTTCTGTTCTGGTCTCAGCTTTGTTATTTTTAGTTCTCTGCTGTACTATTATTTCATAGCACCTATCTTCAGCTGAGCTTTGAGTTTACCTTTTTCCTCTCTTTCAAGCACTATGGAGCTAATCTGATTCAGCTTAATAGGACCAGAAGTTAAAGAGGTTCAAGCTGCAGTCAGTGTTACTCTGTATATTTGCTGCCCAGTTGTCCACAACCTGGAATACCCATGACTGGCTCATTGCTCTCCAAAGTCTCTCTTTCCTCCTGTGTGCTGAGATGTGAATCTACGAGGATGTCCATACAATATGTGATTCCTCACTTCAAGTCTCTGATCATCCCATGACAAATAGAGACACAAATTCACATTGTTTCAGAAACATCCCTCTCCTTAGGTCCTTCTCCTCCTTAATTAACTAAATTGTACCAGTGGGGGAAAATTTAACAGAGAGATTAAAGGGTAAAAAATTGCAAGTAAAAGCAGGAGTAATTCCAGGATGCAGAACATATCTCCTCGGTTCACTAATTTTTTTACATCTCAAAATATTTATTATGTGCACACATTGTCTTATTCAGATGTTTATCCAAAACATTTCACACTTCAGTGATTTATTTTCTGCTATTTGTTTTCTTGTTTGTGTCTTTCAGTGAGGACAGACCAAGCCATCCTCAAGCCAGACCTTGCCCTTGGAGTAGCCTCTGAAATATGCCCTTGAATGTTACAGAAGGACATATGTTTCTCCATTTGATTTCAAATGATTTTGACAAATTTTAAGATTCTCACATCTTCACCAAAAACTTACAGGCCAAATATGCTCTGGGTTAGATGTTGTTTTTCTTTGTATTGTTAAGAGAACTGAAGCTTTTTTTATACCAATCAGATGCAAATTCTGTCAACTCACTTAGAATATTTTGAACATATTTATTTATATGTAGAAACTACCAGGATTTTCAAATGTTTTATGGCCAGTCTGTCTTTGTTTGTATTTAAGATATGAAAACCATACTATTTAAACTTTCTCCAGTTTTCTATATTGTTGCCAGACGGGGCAAGGATTGACATTGGTAGGATTTCCTTTGTAAAGTTATTCAGTTCTGGCCGGTTCCATTGTGTTATCTTAATGAATATGTCATTCTGCTTGTGAATACAGCTGATATGTTGGGGATTTTTCACTGAATTACACGAAGTATCTGGCTGATGTGAGTATGGAAAAACAATAAGCACATCTGCCTGCATTACAGTAAATTATTCACTGTAGATCTAATTGAGCTAACTATGTCTGCTAGGATGGAGAACAATGTTATAATCCTGTAAATGCAGTCTGAAAAATCTAGCCTGGATTAAATATTTGGGCAATTAACATGGACACCACTGCTTTGATTCAGTGCAGCCTACCCTGGGAACATGAACCTGGTTTTTAATCAGACCACTATCACATCTTTGGCAAACCCTGCCCTATGCCCCTGAAGTAAGTACCTGATTTGGGAATGTCATAGATTGAATACCTGGATCTGAATATGCTTTAACTTTGTTAGTTTTGGCCAAATTACAACCATGTAATAGATCCTGTCTAAAAATTTGTTACCTATGTAGGTTCAGACCAATAACCTGAGTGCAAAAGGCCTATTACTAACGTATTGATTAGTTATTTGACAAAGTAGAAGTTTTGAGATGCTGCCTACTTGAATATAAACCAGAAAGGCCAATAAAGTTACAAATGAGATGTTTCTTTTGAGGCGATCAATCTGTTCGCATTCTTGCTGCCCTAAGATCCTGCCTGTGCAGGGACCAAAAGAAACTTTGTGGGGTGTTCAGTGCCCTCTCATCTCCTAGATTCTGCAGCTGGGATCTGCTTCAATAAAAAACATGCATTTATTGACAGGTAGTCTGACAGCTTTTCAAAGCTGCTTGGCAGCTTGTTTTTAGCAACATGTTGCCATGTTCAGTATTATCACATCTTTTAGGTTTGTGTGATACTAAAAGGCCAAACCTTTAAGGTATCCATATGGGGTGCAAAGCAGGACTAGCACTAAGACACCCAGGAAAATACACCTTAGGGGTTCATTGATTTTTCTTCTAAAAATTTATAACTACTAACCTCCCAGCCCTGTCAGGGACAAGCATCCTAACTATTGTTTTCCAAGCAGTTGCTTTAGGTTGGATTTTTTTTTCCTTTTACCTTAAGCTTGCAGGTGTCTAAGGCAACTAAGCTGAACAGCATTCACAAAACTCTTCAAACATCTGTGAAATGCTATTCAGACCATTTTCCAGGGAACTTAAGAAAGAGTAAGACACCTTTGCTGGAGTGTGATATGTTAGTCAAACTATCTCTTGTTTAGGAATACAACAGATTGTAGTCAGTGGGGAGTCATTGCGGTGCTTAAGTTCAGCACCTGCAGTAAGCTATAGATGCAGTTCTTCTCTGTTGACAGGGAGGGATTCAGAGCCTGTCAGTAACCCAAACTGAGACACTATAAGAGACAGCAAAATATTTTGCAGTGTTTAAATGGGTGAGTAGAATTAATTTTGTTTGATTCTTGCTGTTTTTACATCAGGGTCAAGCAATTTGCTATATAGTGAGGACTAATACCTAATACTAATCAATAGGTTCTTATTAATTCTTCTGTAAATTAAATGTGCTACTTTTGAGAGAGAGATTTGCAAGCCTTGACAGGTTGTCTTTGATGGAGTATGATCGAAATTCTATGGTGTTCATCCTGCAAAACTGAGCTCTTGATAATGCCTGTAAAAGATTGAATAAAACTGTTAAGATGGTGCAGATTTTAATGTTGGCAGTAGCAGAGAGGCTATATTCCACATGGGCTTTCAGGAGTTGTACCCTTTAATAAACTCAGCTTTACACAGCCAAGACAGTACAAAACAAATGTGGTCCAGTTCAAAATGTAAAAAAAAAAAAAGGAAACACCCTGTCTGTACTCCTAGCTTATGTGCCTGTCCTTCAGAGTTATATCAGCAGAAATAACTGCTCCCACTACATGTTGTGTCCAGAAGAGGAGAAACAACTGGAAGGTCCCAGCAGCAGCTGGCAAGTAACAATGACTGAATTCCAGATGGATCTAAAAAACTAGTGATACCTCCTGGGAAACTTTGAAAAACATCTTACTTTGCAATGATCCTGTTCACATCACACTCGTTTTAAATATTTCTTTTCCTTTGTTCTTGGCAAGAAGGAACAGATGAGCTCCTGAGAAAAGATTCCATTTTGAGAGACCAGTCCCTGTTAATAAAGGCAGAGAGAAAAAATAGGGCAGGGAGAATTGCCACTCCGTTATGATTTCAGACATCAGCTGTTCATTTGTGCAGTTTCTGTAGCTAGATTTTTTTTAAAGAATTTTTCTAGAGCCATAGGATAAGATACATTAGAAACAACCTTTACAGTAGCTCGTTTAGTCCAGTCCCCTCATCAAAGCAAAGCCAAATTAGATCAGGTAATTAAGGTCCTTGGCCAGTCAGGTTTGGTTGTCTCGAAGGGTGAGTTTTCTCAGCCTGCTATGTTCATTCAAGCTGATACAGCCCCCCATGCAGGTCACTGAAAGAATGTGCTCATATGGACTCACACTCAACTAGCAAGGACCAGCTTCCATAAGGGAAGACAAGCCAGGAGTTAAGGGTGACCCCGGAACAGGCAGTATCCCCACTGACAGGGTGTAATTCTGAGCATGCCAGGTAATGGTCTGTGCTGGAAATGGGATCTGTGAACAGCCGCGGACACAGTGAGAGGATGAACCAGGTCCATGGCCCCTCCAGGGAGCCCAGTCAGGAACCAAATGGGACAAGGCAAGAGAAAGAGTGGAAGAGAAGGTTACAATACAGGCCAAAAATCCATCCAGGAAGCAGGATCAGAGGCAGGACTGGAGACCAGCATACCTACAACTTAGCTCTAGCAGGGACTGAACCACAAGCCTGAGTTTATATGGGGTCTATTGGCAAACAGGATGAAGGTCCCAGATGAGGCTGGTCCAGACCAATTAAGACCTGTCAGTGCCCTCAGGACCCTCACATTGAGATCTTTCTGAAAAGAAGCCCAGCCACCACTGTATTTTCTTTCCTAATCTCTGAAAAGCAAAACTCCCATCTGTCTGGAAACAAATTTGGCCTTGTCAGTGCAAACACCATCTTTACTCAATAGTATTCTGCAACCTGAGACTCAGCAATGACCTGGAAGGTTCTTGGTGAAGGGTAGGAAGGACAGGTCATACCCTATTCATGTATACTCTCAGGCTTCTCTTTCACAGCCAGAATCTTCTCCTGCTAGATGGATAAAATGGTCCTTACATGTTCAAAATGCTTTCATTAAGAAAGATAACAATTATATGCCATGCCTCAGTTGCCTGAAGGGCTCAAGGAGGGGTGTTTTTTTGTTTTGTTTTGTTTTTCTCCTGAGTACACTATTAAACAGATACTTTTGGGGTTGGCTGGTTTCTTTTTCTCAGTCTTCCTGAGGCATCAATGATCATGTTGCTCAGTGCTCAAAGGTGACACAGACAATTTGTGTTCTTTCACAGTCAGAGCACTGACTGGATTCAGGAAAGAATTTTCCACTTAGGTCTGACTTGCAAAGATGGGTGTAGTAGGTTGTCTTTCACTACTAGGGTGTAATTAAGGTGCAATTTATCTTCAAATGTGAAGTGGGAAAAGCACATCAAATCGATTTCTGTGCTTTGCAGCCTTAGGTTTTGGTCACACCTTGGCTTATAGTTTTCTCTGCCAATGACACACAACTGATAAACCCTGAAATTTAAATGCTTTGACTAACTCAAATCCGGGGTATGGTATTGGGTAACAGTGAGTGCCCAATGATAGACAGAAGGTCAAAATTTAGTAGGATCCCTTGTGGTTATATACTTTATGCAATGAAAGTCATTAACTCATTTTGCCATATTGAAAGATGATGGCCTCTGGCATATTAATCCTTCAAATAACTCTGACTTTTAGCCCCTTTGGCTATAAAGCCTTATACTTTTTTCTCCAGTACCATAGAATTGGAAAATGTACTTAGCCTGGAAGTTTCTAGATTAAATGTGAAGGAGAAAAAGACTCTACATGTAGTATTGTTCCTGCTGTAATATCATAGCTCTGGAAATACTCCTGCCAAGTTTGAATAAAATTTGTTAAAGCTTTACTTAAATTAATTTGATTTGAGGAAGATCATGAGATACAATTACAGAATGCATGAAGGTTTATTAATGCAAAGCCCGTCTGCTAATTAAAAGCCATTTTGGGGGGTACCTAGTTTTAAAAACAACTTGTTAAATGGCCCTCCATAGTTCCAATGCTGTTTATATCTCAGAAATTCATTTTCCAGCCACTAAAATAGATAAAGACAATATATTTAATAATTAGACAGTTAAACTTGGGTGAGAGGTTATGACTGTGTCATACTGAAAAACAGGTCTCTTTAAATCACATGCAGACAGCAGCTGTGTACCAACATTTAATTATTCCAAAGGAGGACTGATAACAACTGCCTTACTTTAAGAAATATACTTGACAGTTTTGTGGTAGAAAGCATTAACATTAGATTTCTTTTGTCAATTAGAAAAGGTTGTTGTTATTCATCTAGTTTGGATAGCATCAAACATCTCTGTGCTTAAACAACTTTCCTCTTTTAGAAAAACCTTCATCTACATTTGCCTGAGATAGAATATCCATCAAAATTCTTGCTGCAAAGGTTAATTCCTCTCACTCTTGAAATACCTCAGTCTTTTGCTCAGCTTGAATTTGTCCAGCTTAAATTGTATTTTGTATTGCCTGTATTAAACCTGATTTTGTGAAGATTCAGCAACAGTGCCGCATGACAGACAATCATGCCCAGCACATGTCAAGGCCTGTCATAATTATGTCATGTTATACTACAATACAATAGTAATTCTATCTTGTTGTATCATTTCTGAAATGATTAACTGCAGCTATGACTGAACTATTCTATTTTATTTTTTTTGTAAACACGTGTCTCCTGTTTGAGCTGTAAAGAAACAACCTGACACTTTGACATCTTAAATAATAATAGAAAGCATGTATTCACCACAATAATTGGAGAAAAATATGATCTTGGTATTCAGACAAATGAAACTAGATATTTAAAGTAACAGCTTCTCTGTTAACTGTTGATATAATTTGGGACTTCCAGTGAAGTAAACAGTACACTGAAGTTACAGCACTCCTGAGAAGATGGTCTCACAGTTTTGATGATTGTTGTTTGGAAAGGATTTGAGTTGTGTTTAAATTTTGGGAGCTACAGTGAAAGAAGAGTATTTATTTTGAGTCAGGGAAAGAGCTGCTGAGCTCTGATGAAATATGCATTACAGTATATACTTGATATTCACTTGTATTTTTTGCTATTGTTGCTGTCAGTTTTTCCTGGAACAAGGACACATATAACAGCACCACAAAACAATAGACTCCTTCAGCAGTCAGAGTGCAGATGCCTTTGAAGAAGTCTACAGGTAAGGTCTAGGTAATTTCACAAGATCACCTCTGTTTCCCTCTGTTATATCAAGTGTGAAGATGTACAGATCACTACTGGTAGCATGCCAGTGCCCCATGACCTGGCCTAGAGTCTCCTGTAGGTGAAGAAAGGCAGAGAATAAACAATTGATGATTTTTGGATTCTGCATCTGCTGGTCCATGTGAACAAGACAGCCATCCGTAAGTTTTTCTCCAACATCTATTTTGAGAAGAAGAGTAAGAGCTAACTAATATTTCTAACGTATATATCACTCCTTGGTTGATGAAGTTCCATCAACAGATAGGCAATACGAGCTTTTGAGTTTGATCAGTCTGTAACTACTAAGGGACTGCAGTGCTCACAAAAATAGGTCACCTGACTGTATGGAAGAGCTGATGGACTGTGGTTACCACTGTTTTGCTGGAGAATTTGCATTGAAATGGGGGACTAGGAATAGGATGGTCCACAACCATCTTTATGTGGCAACCTAGGGTAGAAGTCTGCTAGAGGTAACGAAATGGAGATCAATGGAGTGGGTATGGGTTTACTGATGTTTTTTCCTTTTCCAGAACAGGCAGGCTCCAGCAGTTTAGAAAGTCTGAGCTGCACAGACAGGGATCTTTGACTCTCCTCTGTAGAGAAATAATGTGGTTCTACCCACTCATACTATGAAGAACATTTCTGTACAGAGCCAGTAGCTGCTTTTACAGAAGACAAAAAGTCTGAGAAACAAGTGTCACCACTTTTGTCTCACCGTGGCAGGATTAGTCCGGTTCAGGAGGGCTCTTGTCTCATCCTCCCAGGGATATTGTTTGGGCTCATACTTGCGTTTCCAAAATTCAGTTTATACTTTACTGGCAGAGCACCCTGAATTTATTCTGAAATGGTTGTTAAGACTACGACTGCTTCCATACTGGAACACTGAAAACTATTTATGCTGCTGCGTGCTCATAAAATATGTATTTAAACAGTCTTCTCAGAACTAAATGTTGACTGCAGCTGCTCAGCTGAGATCCTTATTATTTGCATTATTTTCATGAGATATAGGTACGCTATACATCTTGTATAATTTTCAAACCTCTCTTTGTATGTCAAACTCACTGTGTAAGAGAGGTGGATGCTGTCAATGCTCACGTTATATCCTCCGTCTCTGGTGCACTGGGCTCAGTTTTACTATTTTTTAGTTAGGTGTCCAAAAACATTCCTCTTAAATCACATTTTCATCAAAGAAATGGCTTTGTTTGACTGCAATGCAAGCAATTTGACCATTAAGAATTAAAAACTTGGTTTACATGGGAATGTTGTCCACCTTTTTCTGTCAGTGGAAATATAATTTGAAGATTTGGTTATTTGATCTTCTGTAACCCACTGACATGGATTAACAAACTTCTTGGATGCTTGAACAGTTGGTGTATGTGTCTGCTCTGCCACGAAGTGCAATGGCTTTTTTTCTTGACGAAAAAAAATAGAAATTCTTCCATACATATGTTGATAAAGTTCGTGAACTCTGATGATAATTCTTAACACCACCAACTCAGCTTCATCATCTGAAATAAATTTTCTATGGAATTAAAGCAATGTAAATACCCTTTTTCTTGGATGTGAAATTGAACTGTGACTGCACATACATGGACTCCATATAATCAGATGTACTAGCAGCTTTGATCAGTGTTAATATCTGCCAAACTAGTAAGGATTCCTTTGCTATTTTTAAACCTCTGTCATACCTTGCTTTCCAAATGCATTTTTTTTCTTGACCTAGAGGATCAGAAGCTGAAATGAGATGCAGGCAGCAACTACAGAATACCTCTGACAGCCTTTCAGCGTTTGCCTGATTCAGGAAACAAACTTAAGCTAGGAAATATTCCCTTTTTATTTGAACCTCACTGCCTTTTTAATTTAGGGGTTGAAGCAAAGATGTCAGAAAGCCTTAAAGAAACTTATTTTCCTGTTTGGGTTCTTGACCACAAAGGGCCACTTTTCAATTCAGTTTCAGATTTGATTTAAATGAGGACAAGTGTTCTTCTATATCTCTTCAGAACTCCCCTTGACACATTAATTTATTATTCAATACTCTTAGTCATGCACTGCTTGCTTTCTTTGACATTTAATAAAGAACTTAAAGACCACAGTAACATTCAAATCTTCATATTTTAACAAAAATGAAGCCTATTATTTAGAAGTCCAGAATAAGATATTGGATCCTGTGAAACAAAGAATTTACCCCACAGAATGAGGCAAAATTCCTATTTTGAGCCCTACAGTGCTTCTAATGCATTTGAAAGGTATAACATATCTGATGAGGAAAATATTTTATTTGCCAAAGGACTGAATCTTGCCTTTGGAGCAAACTTATCTTTCAGGAAGAAGGAGAAGACTTTATTGTGGCTGGTTGGACTAAAAGAAATACAAAGGCACCAGAAGGCTGAAGCTCTAGATCAAGTCCTGTGGAAATGGATGACAAGCAAAAGGTTTTAAGAGGTCACAGGTAAATAATAAATTGATTTTTTTTAGTAGTTTTGTCATTCATTACATACCAACACTTCTGCACTAATATGTATCTGGCTTTCTGGAATAACTGAAAGTGCTGGATGATGAAATAATGTGTTTTACTGGGTTTTACAGACAGCAAAGCTCAACTATATATGTCCTCCTCTTTCAATGACTTTGTGCTGGTTTTCCCATGTTTTCACTTCTAACCATAACTTCTCTGAGCCAGAGACTTTCTGCTCAGGTATGTCAAGCTTATTTAATCTTGCCAAGGCTTCCAATGAAACCAGAGGTTTCTTGTGTGATTATTTATCACACAACAAATAGTAATATCTAATTGTAACACTGACGCTTCCACTCTTTTATTTTTTTACTTTTTTCTTTTTCCCCTTGACTGAAGTTTTAGTGTCCTGCAATATATCTCTAGGGTAATTTCACTTATAGGGAAAAACTGGAGTATTTTGACTGCATGTTCTGTAGCAAAACAACTGTTATTTTTTCAATGAAAAAAAAAATTGTCTTCTTTTTGCAGAAATTGACACCAGGTGTAGCAGGGAGTTCTCATTAGGTGCAAAGTTATTAAAGGCTTTAAACCACTTCATTGTTTTAAAATTATTAAACTAGATTTATTTTTTTATACTCTGGAAAACAAGGATACTGATACCAACCCAGGGGGATCTGTCAAACTACCTGACCTGAAACTATTATCTCAGCCATTTCTGTTGGACCAACTTTCAGAAAGTCATCCAAGTCTGCATAATGAGACATGGACAGATGTTATTAGGATGGGGCAGAAGCCTCGATAAATGACACCTTGAAGAGTTTCTCCTGTCTTTATAGCAGTTTCTCTGCTATGTAGGCAGCAAAGCCTGAAAGGCTGCTCCTCACAGTCCTAGGGAAGGCAAGTGAGGCCCTTTCCAATTAATTGTGTTCATTGCTGAAACTTTTTTGGGATTACAAAATGGGCTTGCAACTGTTAAAAAAAAAAAAAAAAAAGGAAAAAAAATAATGGAGGAGGTGGGGAGAGGAGAAGGGGAGAAAAAAAACCCTGCTGCCAAACTGTGATTTAAACTGAGATTGGCATCAGCAGACATTTCCACATCAGCCTGTAGCACATCTGGTCCAGACCAAACAAATAGAAGATTTATTCTGTCAGCGAGATCATTTAGCATTCTTTTTTATGCTTCAGAAAGAGCCTGTACCTGTCAGTCACCAAAGCACTAGGCTTTTGGTGGCTGGGCTCTGTTGCTCTTTCTGACTAGCCTTGATCTGAGACTTCTAAGAAGGCTTGTGTTCACCCGCTCCACCTGGGAGACCAGTACCCATGCCAAGTTCATTTCCATAGTCTTATAAAAATCTCCTGGAGGATTTCAAACATCTGCTCATAAGTAAAGAAACATTGTCTTGAGATATAACAATAATATAAAGGGCAATTGAACCTTCCTTGCAAATAAAACTGAGCTAATAAATTATTTTGTTTCAACAGTTTTATACAATTCAAACAACAACAACAAAAAAAAATGAATAGAGCTAAACAGGCACATACACATGAAAAATCAGGTATGAAGGGTTTTCTTCTAATACTTCCACATACTTTTTGTTTTTTCTTTTGGTCAAGAGGTTGTTTTGTTTTGTTGTGTTTTCTGAGCACTTGATGATAATTATTGAAAGGAAGAGCTTATGAAAAAAGGTGGTGATACTATTGTTCTAACAGCAATAATTTGTCATCTTTTCCTAACATATTTTGAGCAAAGTTTATAAATATTAACTAACCAAGTCTCACTGCAAACCCTCAGCAGAGTCTCTCTCCTTTGTCAGGTATCTCAGCAGTACAAACTATGAACTCACCTCCTCATCGGACAGAAAATGAAGCCGCTTCAGTCATGAAATGTGTCACCTATTAAGCAGATTTGACAACACTGCAACAATCTGAATAGGAACTGAAAGTAGCTGAAAGAGCTGAGGGACATTAAGACATGCAAAATATAATTACCTGCAGTGGAATTTGAGCGTGATCCTAGAATTAAACTCTTTAATTAATAATAAAGGTACAGACCATTTTAATACAATCAGAATGGGTCAGGACATCTATTTTGCATCTCTGTTTAATTGTAAGGAGGTGAATAGAAGAGATGGATGGACAATGGGGAAAAATAGCACTCCTTTGACTTTTTTATATTTGAAAATCAACAAAGTGGTCGATGGCCCAAGCCTGTCAGCATTTAAGAGGCATTGGACAATGCCCTTAACATGCTTTAACTTTTGGTCAGCCCTGTATCCACCAGGCAGATGGACTAGATGATCAGTATAGGTTCCTTCCAACTGAAAATTATTTTCTTTTCTTTTCTTTTCTTTTCTTTTCTTTTCTTTTCTTTTCTTTTCTTTTCTTTTCTTTTCTTTTCTTTTCTTTTCTTTTCTTTTCTATTCTATTCTATTCTATTCTATTCTATTCTATTCTATTCTATTCTATTCTATTCTATTCTACTCTACTCTATTCTATTCTATTCTATTCTATTCATCCTATCCTATTTTACTCTATTCTATGTATGAATATTTTATTTTTATACCATTGAAGAATTGGAGCTCAAAACTTGACTAATGCATTTTCTCTGTTATCAAAAGGGTGCATAAATGTGTCTAAAAGTGTCTCTATTGTAGTCTTCTGCTCATGAACTTGTTCTGTGTTCTCCATTTCCTGGACAAATCTTACATTTGTGGGTTCCTTAAGGAAATCCAACAATCATTATATTGAACCTCGAATTGTTATACAAACACTTGTCTACAAGCATGTGAATGCACTGATGTTGTTTTATCTACCTGAAGTCTGTTTAATGATTATGTACTATGAACAACTAGATTGCCCCTGTTAACAGGCATGGGGATGTTGCTGTTTAATGAGTAATTCCAAGGCATAATGTTCACTCTTTTAATAGTTTTTCTCATTGTTATGCCATTGTTATAGACAAATTAATATTTTAATTTTAAAATCATGCCCTCACTCAAAATGTTTCAGCTCTTCACTTAAAAAACAGCTGCTCAAAAAGAATAAAAAAAGGATCCATTTCCAAATGAATTCTCTATCATTAAGATACAGAGGGTTTTATTTAAACAAACGGATTTCTTTCTAGAAATGTTTATATCCACAAACTCCCTCAGCAGTCAGAGTATTCAGTAACAGGAAGAAAAATATTCCCTTAGGTTTAAGATTCATGACAAAGGCCAAACTCTGAGCACCCTGACCAGCTTGATGGAAGGGCTAATGTGTTTCTCTCCACTGATTATGAAAAAACACTTAAGAGATTTTATTTTTTGAGCTAAAATCCGCACTATCATGATGTCTTCCCAAAAGGTGTAGAACAAACTTGTTCTATTATTTTTATGTTTTGTTATGAAGCACTGTCAGAGAAGGGCCCGGAGTGCACAGATGCAGTACTGATGCTCTGACCCAGTACTGATACTGTGAGGATCTTATACAAGCTCAACCCAAGTCATGGATCTCTTCCAGAGATTGATTTGCTCACTTCGGTGGCTTGTGTAACAGCAGAGGTCAGAGGAGACAGTCACAATGCTCCCTGAAGCCCTTAACAGTCTATGTCTGAAGACATTAAAGAAAAAAATTATTGAAACTGAATTCTGTTTTCCCTTGGTTTCTGATAGGCCGTTTCTCAGCTCTCACTCCATCACTTTTCTCATGCATTATGGAATTGAGCCATATGATATGTTGGAGAAACACTCTTAGCTAGGATGATCAGTAGAATTAGTCTGTTCAGGTAATGAACAATGATGTAATATAATTGATTTATTTTCCAGCTCAGCCCTCTTGATCTTAGGATGCAGCATCAAAGTCACAAAGGAAGACAATTGTTCCTCTGATTGACTAACTCCCGCAGTCCAAAAGTGGTAGCTCTGTGAGCTCACTGAAGGATGGTGGTTAAAAGAGTAAGAGTCAAGAAAAATTGAAATTATGAAAGAAGAGGGAAAGAAGAATAAACCTCATGAAAAGAGAGGGATATAAAGAAGAAAGGAAGAAGGAGAATGAAAGGGAGAGAGAAAATGAAGGTTTAATACATGGGATCATTGCACAAACCCATTGCAATTGTACCAGGAGCAAAAATTGTGGGGGAAAAAAGCTTTGGGAGAGCTTAAAGATGATGTTAATCCTCTCCCTGGTTCCAGCAGTGTATTGTCACTACCTGAAAATCACACAAGCATCAACAGTTGTAAAATGTGTGTCTTGAGATTTTGAATTATATCCATTAAATAAGCACAGAACTAACCTATATGTATTTACAATGCTTAGTCACCTCAGTAGCTGAGCTTCTTATAGATCTCCTTGGGCATTGTTTTGTAAACATGAATGTGGAAGAGACTAGGCTAGACCAGGCTAGAAGCAAAGAGGTGGCTAAAGGTTCCTTGTCTGTCATGGGAGCCAAAATCACTATTTTGCCTGCCTTGCAGTAACTGAGGTAGATAAAGGAAATCCTCTGAGGATTACAACCATTTGTAGTAGAGGATTTATTTTTTTTAGTATTATTTCCTGCAAAACCAAGAAATTGAACCCTTAAGTAGGGTCACATCATGGATTCCTCCCCAGAGCGGCAGAATAGCCCATCAGTTTTCAGAAGTGCTCCTGGCCCTGATTTGAAATAAGGGAGAGAGATATTCTAGGTCAGCCTTGACCCAGGAATTTCAGCATGAGGAAATAAACCGAATCACTTAATTTGTGGGCCAATCACCTATCTGCAAGTTCAGCTTCATGAGTGGCTCTTATTCCACTCGTGCACCTTCTCATCTGGACTGACATGGAGAAGAACATCTGAGCAGAACTGTGCAGACTGCAGGGAATCAGTTGTTATTCCTTCAAATATCTCTTCTCAAGCCAGTAAGACCATAACTTGGCTCTCAATACTCCTATCATATCCGGCTGCCTCTTCTACAGAGAGGCCTTTGTGGTGCCTTCTTTTCATTTTGCGACATTGAGTGGACACGAAGGTTGTAACCCTGTGACACTTGTTCAAGGTGCCTCTGGAGGTCAAGATACCCAGGCTACGTACCCAAGACCTAAATCAAAGTGACCTGATCTTCAAAAGCACTGAACTCTGCATAACTTTAAGAAGAGGTCAGCTTCTCTGAAAACTAGTTTTCTTTGATTTAAGGGCTTAATTATGGAACCAGCCCAATAGTAAGCATCTATGTGAAAACACTCAAAACTAGCTAGGGGATTTAGCTACTGAGATCACATTAATTTCAGGATCTTTGAAAATATCTGCCCCAGGTTTGAAAAAGTAGATCTAGAACTTGATTTTTTTTTCCCTTTTCCCCTTTTACTGCTAATTATTCTTATCTCAACCTCTTTTTAAAACCCATATAGCATTTTGGAAGCCTGCATTAATTCATACGGTGCCTCTACACGCAGTTCTTCACTTTTTCTTTGTTATAGTTTTCACTGTGACATATGATTATAAGTTTTATTGCTTTAGTCTCCGCTTTTCCTACCTGCCATCATTATCCATACAGTAAATTCTGTTGCACTCCATCCCGACTGCTTTGCTATTTGTTTTGATAAAGACAACAGTTTTTGGACCTATGCTAACAAGAACAGTGCCTTGTTACTTCGCCAAAGAAATGCTTCTTCTATTGTTCCCACCACCTGTTCATTCTTTTAGTGTCAACAATCATGTTCCCCTTCAGTATAAAGACCCTCAAAATTTTCTGACTCTGATTATCATTATCTGCAGAGGTTTGTTCTTTGGCCTCAGTAGGCACTCAAATTTTCATACATGTTGCAACCTATATGTGTGGAAGAATAGGAAAAAGGAGCAGAGACATGAAATGGAGAAAGTACACCACAGGTTAGCAAATAATTGACTTACCCGTGGATCTTTGTTTATCATGGCTCTGCTCTTGGATTCTTGATTATCCTCTAGTTTTTACCTAGACTAGCACAGCAATCAATAGTCACATTTGACATGACGTGTTCAAGCTGGCTTATTCCCCTGTCATGGCATTTAATAAACGTGATTATAACCAGACTGTGCTGAAACTCCTACAGAATAAGCTGCAGAGAGTCTGCAAAAATTTATTGAAGGATGACATGTAAAACAAACCAGACCAATAAAAATTCCCCGTTCTCAGAAGCTGTGTGATGTTTCATTTATTTTGTACTGTTCAAGACTGAAATTTCTACAGACTCCTGAAATTTTCTGTGCTTGGGGAGATCCTTGTTATGTGATGTTAGGACAGGACTCTGCCCACACTCAAGAAATGCAAGACAGGGACCCAAAGTGACTCAGGAAAAACTCTGTAGTTTCTAAACAGGAGGTAATTTTTCCTTCCAAACAATCTAACTACCAAAATGATTGACTTGACCCTGGTGACAAAATTTAATATTTTATATTGCAAACAAAGTTGCTGTCAAGATGGAAAAAAAAGAAAAAAAAAAGTGAAAAAAGTTTTTCAAAGATAGTTTGAGAGGACTGTATACTTCTATGGAATCTGAAGAATCGCCAGGTTTTATTCTTCCATTTTTTCTTAATTTTCTGCTCTTGTTTATGAAAGTTTTGATTTTTCAAAAATTTCTTCTTTTTTCTTCTGTTCAAATTTACAAAATGTACAATGAATTAGCACACATAAATGGCAATTACTTAAGGGACTTGGCTCCTAAGTCCTCATTATCTTCAAAAATATGTTACAGTGGTAGTGGAAGCCTGTCTAATTTCATACCAGTTTGCTTCCAGCCATGATTTTCTGATATATACCCCAGTGATCAAACAAGGGACTAACAAAATAAATTTATTAGCTTTTACAACCATAAATACAACTTCAGAGGAATAATTCTCCAATAGTGTATTCCTCGTTAGTCCTACCATTAAGACAACTTTTCCCAATTTTTCCTCGGATCTCAAGCATGTGAATTTCATCATTTTTAGTAATTTGAACACCATTAGATCCCGGATACAGGCACTGGAACTTTATTGAGTTATCATGTTGGTATAATACCTGAGACATTCTTTACCAAGGCAAACTAGCACAATGCTACACAATATTTTTGGATCAACACAGGCCAGAGACCATTCCCAACAGGCATTTTGAGGGCTTCTATTATGTTTTAAAGGCTAAAAGAATTTGATGGCATGGACATATCCAGTCATTTGGCCTATGGGTCAGATAACTGTAACCAAGTGGTTAATTTACCAGTACAGATGTAGTTGTGCTGCCTCCTGAATTCCTATGTGAAATCCCGTATTTCTTGATATTCTTCTGGTGTCCTAGGCAGCAATGAATCTCAGTCATGAATGTTGCACTAAATGCCTCATCGGCATAGGAGAGCTGCAAAAATTGCACAGTTTTATGTTGAAAGGATCTCAGTACCAGTCAGAACCTCAGTAAAATGAGTCGAATAATTATGCATTGGGATATCAGCTTTTGCCTACTCCAATTGTAATTTGATTCCCAGAATATTTTATAAAAGTGATGGTTGATTTGTTCCATCAAACTCCAAGGAGTCTCTCAATCTGACTTGCTGTAACTCAAGCCAAATTTGGGCTTTCAGTACAAAGCTTGACAGGTCTGTAAAAGAGAAGGAGACCATGCAGAAGAAACATGCATGCATATATACTTACATTCAAATCTGCAAACAAAAGTACATTTGGTTCTCTTCCAAATTTTCAAAGCCTTCAGTTCCTATCTCCAGCTTTTGTTCCAGAACCCTCTGAAGTAACTAAACTATAAATGGAGCTGTGAAAACTCAATAAACTGGGAGAAGTGCCTGAATATTGCTCATCTACTTTAAGGAGTTTCAAGAAATATATAGATACTCCATAAAAGCACAGTGAAATTGTGTTGACGAAGGTGTCAAAATATGTACATACAGGGAGGGATAGCTTGATACAAGTTTAGACTTAAAATGGTTTATTTTCCTGAGGTTGGAATCTGCCAGAACGTTCACTTATCTGTCGTGTATCTGTGATGTTGAATACATTTTACAAGAACAAGAAAGCAATTCAGCAAAGATTGCAAGAGAGACTGAAGTAAGTGTCATCTAGGAATGACTTCTTAGCCATGGGTCATAGGAGAACTTATCAATATAATACAAGAAAACATCAGAAACATCAGCAATTTTTTTATGTGAGATAAAGGGAGCTTTACATAAATGCAGGGCAAGGAATTATTTGAGAAAGGAGAAAAAATATGTGTATAAACAACCCAGCAGGATACAAAATATATCTGTAATGAGGTGGCAGAATCATATAATAAATGCACAGCTGTATAGGATCATAGACTAATGCAGATTGGAAGGGACCTCAGGAAGTTTCCAGTCAAACCTCCTGCTCAAAGCAGGGACAGCTGTAGCTCAGGGTTCAATCAGGGCAGTTGTTCAAAACCTCTGAGGATGGAGATTGCACAATGACTTTGAGCAACATCTTCCATCATTTAACTCTCCTCATGGTGGAAGTTTCTCCTTACATCTTGTCTGAATGTCTCTGTTTCACCTTTTACCCTTTGCCTCTTGTCCTCCTGTCATGTACCACTATGAGGAGCCTGGCTCTGTCTCCTTGATACCTTCCCCATACATACTACCCATTCCCCAGCCTACCCAATGACACATCTTCTCCCAGCTAAACAAGCCCATTCCCCCAGCCTCCCCTTATGGGACAAGTACTTCAGTGATAGTCATCTTGGTGGCCTCCATTGAAGTCAGGGTAGTTTGTCCATGTCTTTCCCATATTGCAGGGTCCAGAGCGGGACATGGTATACCAGATGTGATCTAACTGCAGTGGAGGATTTGAACAAGAACATTGCAGTCAGCACATATTTAGAATAATAATAATCTCAAAGCACTGTCAATATAGCTCTGAGAAAAAAAAGACTGTCCCAAACTTACTGTAATTACCATTGGGAAATATAAGGAGGGGAGATTTCAAGTGAGAGCTGGAAAACACAATGTTGATTCTATTCCTGGCTCATTCAATGGCCAAGTATGGAAATGTAAGCAAGTTGCTACCCATCTGTGCCTCAAAGTAAAATGGGCTTGAGCAGCAAAGTTTTCAAGCAGGATACCTAGAGTAACATATGTTTATCCAGAGCATCTTACACCATGTAAGTGAATGGATTCTACTTTTTTACTACAGCTTTCAATGAGCCACATTAGTTTTTAACTCATTTTCTACCCAAAAAAAATCTCTGAATATTTCAGATTTGTTCTGAGAGCTAGGCTGCGATCTTGAAGCACTGAGTCTTTCCAGCTATGTCTTTGTAGATGTATTCTGCTGCAGTAGGGATCTTAATGTCTTTGATAGTCTCCTTCTTCATTAGGTATTTCTAGATTAGTAAGTAATACAGTCATTTCAGCCACAGAGAACTCAGTGCAAAAACTGTAAGAGGATGGTTTAATAGACGTTGCTTGAAACTATAACTTCTGCTCTAACATTAGTATTGAGCTAAACTTCTTGAAAATGCATTATACCAGCCCAGCTTAGTTTCTTTAAATCATGCACCCCTTTTGACACACAAAAAAAAACCAACCACAGCTACAGATATATTAAATTCAATTAATTGCTACTGTATCTTCCAAACCATTTAATTACGGA
This sequence comes from Streptopelia decaocto, assembly GCF_964273445.1. NCBI lineage: Eukaryota > Metazoa > Chordata > Aves > Columbiformes > Columbidae > Streptopelia > Streptopelia decaocto. Next base: position 116,334,281 of record NC_138656.1, read on the forward strand.
ACTTTTTATAAAAAAGAAAATGGATTATTATTTGTTGTTGTTGTTGTGGGTTTTTTGTTTTGTTTGTTTGTTTGTTTTAATGATTAAGGCATTCTGCAGAAGGCCTGTATTTAGTTATTAGTTAAGATCTGAAATTGGATGGGGATTGCCTATTGCGGCAGAACCTTGTCTTGTGGTAACAAACTATTCAAATTTGGTGATTATAAGACCTTAAAAATGTGTGTTAGCCCGCATGTTGAGTCATTTTAGCATTTAAGTAAGTACATACTCATAGCCAGGGGGAGCAGAGATAGGCCCCTGAGAACAGGACTCTGAAATAGTTATCTACATAGAAGAATAGGTGTCTACATAGAAGACTTTTTAAAAGTATTGGTGAGTAACACTCTAATACTTGATGGAAAGAAATGAGCACTTTAAGGTGGTGAGGTTTTAATATATATATACAATGGGATGAAAAAGCAATGGGAGTGAAATCTCTCCGTGCACAGACCTCAAGTTACCTCTATGTAGCTGTCTCAATGTGCGTTCTTTGTATATGTACATTGTAACAATCTCATTCCACAGGACTGTCATTTTAATTAGTTTCATTCTTCCATAAATAAAAAAGATAGTTCAAATGCTTATTGATAATTTTCACATCATTTTAAAGTTTCCCAAACAGTGAGTCTTGTGTTTGTTTGTTTGGGTATTTTTAATGTTAAGATCCCATATGGACATGCTCATCCAAATTATTCTCCTAAAAAAAAAGTAATTTTGTCACTAAGCTAGGTCTATCCTAATTTGCTCTGCTTTAAGTCCGTAATAACTCTATTAATGCTACACAGATCACAAAGAATGTAAAACTAATGTCATACTGATCAAATATTGGGTCATCTACTCCCAATAGAGTCCATTTGAATTTACACCAGTGTGATCCCAGGGGAAGATGGCAGCTCCTTACTTATTCTTCTTTTCTCCTTTCTTTCACTGAAACTCTGCCAAAACTGATGACTTCTTCCTCAGCTGGCTCCCAGGAGCCAATGGGTCTTTCCCCACCTACCCTCAACTAATGTGAGTTGTTTTTTCCCTTTTATACAACTACCAAAATTCCTAGAGCATTTAATCCTTTTCACTTTCTAAATAGAAATGCTAAATTTTCCACAGAGGAGGTGCCCTGGGGGGGAGTTTTGCTCACACCCAAGAATGGATGTCAGTTAATATTTGGACATGATTAATTAACAGTAAACCCTAAGGCAAACTTTGCTATTATGAAAATAAGACAATATTCCAGATTATATGAGCGGCTGCCTATATGACAAAGTTACCCAGATGCTCTGAGATCAACAAAGATTTGTCACAGATATAAAGGCAGTTATTATTTTATGAATGTCATGTTCAGATGAATTATTTTTGTCCCTCTTAGACGTTACAGGAATGACCTCAGGATAAACCATTATTTGAATTACCTCTCAGACACTCAAACACTATTACAATTTTTTCTAATTTTGCAGATAATTATTTGGAGCTCATATTCTTTTCCTAGTCAGTGGCTAATTGGTACTTTACCATAAAATTGGAAGGCCAACCTTACTGCATAGTGTATGTAAATCTTGGATTTCACTTGCAGCTCCCTCTTGGATGGAAAACAACCTCTGTTTGACAAACAGAGCTGAAACACACCATGGCTTATCTTGAGAAACAAAAAGTAGTTTTTCCAGAAGAAACTAAAGTGGGTCATTGTGTAGGCAAATTAGAGTCATGCATATTTCAATAGAATGTAGATGCTGGGGTAGCTAAATGAACTCCAGTACCAAAGAGCTGAAAACTACACCAGTAGGAAGGCAGGCAGAGAGGCACATAGCTAAATAAAACGTGCTATTGAATGTGTAATGGCAGATATGGTCAGAACCTTAATTTTATGTCTTATTGAAAAGATATAGGGAAAGACTTAATAGCTCTTCATTATCACAGAAAATTGCATACTTGTTTTGCTTCATAAAATAAGGCTGTCAATTTTTTTCTGCTATGGAACATTTCAGACTCTTTCCCAAGGCAGTAAATCAGTATCTGAAAATGTTCTATCACTGTTATTCAGGTATTTTCTTTTACCTCAGGCCTGGGTCTAGAAGTATTTGGAGACATTGCGAAATTGTATCTTCTGATTTTGAGAAAAACAAAACGAGAAAGCAGCTGTATTATGAGATCGACTAAAACTTCTGGTTCTTTTGTGTTAACTTTTCAATGGAAGAATCTGAGAGAATCAAAAAATAACTCTTTTTAGAACACAGAAACCAGAACCTTAGGAAAGTCTGATGGCAGAACAGTGCAGACAACTATTACAGAAAGTAGACTTTCAAAATCTGATACCTCTTCATAGTTCTACAAATACATTTTCGGCCTCTCATTAAAAAAAAAGTTTTTGCAAGGCATTGCAAATGTGCTTGGAGCAAAAAACCCTACTCATTGCACACCTATAACCCTAAACCTCTAAATCCAACTTGACAAAGGCAAAGAATGAGCAAAACTCTCAACTACACTGAAATTTCAATCCAAATTCCCCTTCCAGATCTTGACTTAATTGGATATCACCAATTCATGACAGCTTTTCAATTCTGATGTGAACATCTCTTTTATTGAAGCATGGTTCCATCTCTAATGGTAAATTCATTAAAAAAGTATTTATGAACTTTTTTTTTTTCAGATTCTGGATGGTTACATTAAGTGAGCAGAAGAAAATTCAACCAGAGAAAGTGAATTTACCTCTGGGAAATACTCAGTTGATATAATTTCTCTCCAATTTCATAATCCTGCCATTGAAATGTGCTAAGGTCAGCTCAGAGCAAAATGAAATAGAGGATAATTTTGCAATACTCCCCCAGTGTAAAATCTTTTAGGCTATATCCCGAAAGTATGCTCAGATTTCTGGTCCAAGCAATGATAAGTGCCAGTTGTGAACACGTAGTAGGGAAGGTTAGAAGAAACCATAGAGACAAAAAGGTTTCTTCAGGTCATGCCCATCCTTTTTAACCTACAGGAAAGAGTATCACTCACTGTTACATTCTTATTTGAGTTTCCCACCAATATAAACAGAGCTGAGACAGGCTGTACTGTGGTATATGGAGCAACACAGATGCCTGATGGACAAGGACTAGTTCCACTAGCGTAAGATCTCAAATATGATAGAGACCTGAAGTGAATCAAGTACAGTTTAACATTGTTACTAGAGACTTCAATTACAAAATGAAGAGTAGAGCTATTAAATTTTATGCACTATTCCAGTTAAGACGGCTGCAAGTGTGCCAGAGAAAAGGATGAGAAGTCAAAATTATCACCACAAATAGATTCAATTCAGCAAGCCCAAGTGTAACATTCTGCAGTTATACAGTGAATATGAATTGTACTGGTGCAGAATGGTAGATGTTTGAATAGTCAGTACTTCTCAAAAAACTACCTGCATACTATAGGAACAGCAACTTGTCTGTGTCATTCTGTTTCCAAGAGCCAACTGTAAGGCTGGGAGATATAAAGAAGATTTCTAAAACAAGTCAAATAATTTCACTGCACTCTGAGTTTTCAGCTGGAAGCAAATGTGTCTAAAGGGAAGTAAAAGAGATCCTTCGAAATACAGAAAATGTAATAATGGGGAAAGATTGGCAAGATGAGAAAGATTCCATTAAATCAGAGGCAAGAGATGCAGCTGTTCCTGAAAGACTTCTGAAACTGGTCCAAGAAGTATAAATGTTCACAGAACTCTTTAAAATTATTAAAATGCCATAACAGAGAAAACATTTGCAGAGACTTTCTTGATACTACGATGGGCAAAAGAAACATGCTATCCTCTCTCATAGAAACTGCAAACCTTGAATTCTCCAACTATCTGGACTAGGCGTCCTGAGAAAACCTCCTTCCTACAGGATGGATGAATATCTTGTAAGATACTTCATATAAGGCTTTTACTTTCTAACAAAAAGTGTGACAATTTGTGCCAGTCAAACCTTGTGCAGTATTTTAGACATGTAGATGCAAATTATTGTTACAACTAAATGTGGAGCAGACCTGAAAATAACAAAGACAATTTTAATAAGTTACACATCTGTACTTTTCGTTTCTGTTCAGAATGTTATTTGCAAAGGGACAAAAGAGAAGAAAAATGACACTTTTTAGGAAGCCAATCAGAGAATGTAAACTTACATCTTGGAATTCATGGATGCAAAAAAAAAAACATTATAAGGCCTTTTAAGGCCACCAAACAACATTCACCACCTGAAATTTGTAAGATTTTCAGCTATTGCATAAAATTGCCTGCAGCAATTAACCTTACTGAAACAAACAATCTTAAAGTTTGTGCTACAAATCCACATCACTTCAGAGAGATACTAAATAAGAAAGACTGCACTAGAGAAGGAGAAATAGAAAAAGAAAGTGCATCCCATGTGGAGTTTATAGCAAATTATTTTAAAATATGTTTTAAAAGTCATCCAAAAATCAGTTACATTCAATGGTGTGTGTCATGAATTCTGGAAGAACATGATATGAGATATCTGATTTTTTTTTTTTTTTTTTAAAGAAAAAGATGAGCGGATAACTAACAGAATGATTGCAGATATTTAGAAATACAGATTAACTCAGTCACAACACCTTGTAAATAAAAACCCCTGGCTTTTCTAGAAATGGGAGGATGCTTTAGTTTAAGAGCTTAGCATTGTCCTTTGCACAGGCAAAAGTACATGGAGAGGATATGCAGTAAGGGTAAAATCAGACAGATTTTTGGGTGAACATTTCCATGGCAATTATGCCATTAATAGTTTACAAAAAAAAAAAAAAAAAAATATATATATATATGTAGTATGACATTGTATAAGCAAAAGAGATAAAGAGGCCACACACCTGGTCACCTGGTCACTGCCTGGTCACCTTCCTGTGTAACCTCATCTGGGTGTTCCTGCTCTGGCAGGGGGATTGGACTGGATGATCTTTCAAGGTCCCTTCCAATCCCTAACATTCTGTGATTCTGTGATATAATAGGAAAATGACCTTAATTGCATTGCCAGCTATTTCTACACGAAGCTCTAGAAACACAGCCTGATGGAGGGAGCAGACAGCCCTTGCAGCCAATTCTCCCTTCCCCATTCCTCCAGCTAGATACTGAGCAAACCTGAGTCTCCACAGCTCCCTTACTCTTTTTTTTTTTTTTTCCCTTATTTTTCTCTGTGATTTCCTGCAGCAGCAATGGTGCTACCTCACTTTTGTAACCTATAAGCAGCAAAATTCAACTTTGCTCCCACTTCTGAAAAGGCCATTGCAACATATGCAGTTGGGATTCTCAAAACAACCCAGCAGAAGAGCATAATTTTTCCTTGCTAATCTCTGTTTCCTGCCTGTTCCAGTGCTTTGTTTATTCAGTCCTTTTGCTGTTCCCTGCCTCCCCTACAAATGTTGTTTTGACATCATGGTCACCAGGTGCCTCACCACCCCTTCCATCAACAGACACTTGTGCAGCAGATGGTACAAATGGGTTGGCAATAATTTAGTGCCTTGGCGTTGGATTGCCTTGTCTGGTGCTTGCAATGGTGACTAGACAGGGTTAATGACAGTAGCAGGGAAAGAAATACATAAAAAAAAAAAAACCTGTAAGGATACACTTTCAGAGAAGCTCTCCCATGAGCCAGACACTTCACTGAAATCCTCTATTCCTAAGAACCATGAGCTACATTCTGTAGCAAGAGAGGTTTATTTTAGAAAGGTACCTTCAGTTTAATCACATTAAAAATGTCAAGATTTCCCTTGTCTCCTTTGATCATCATAACTCTAATGACTCTGATTACATTTTCTGCCTTGCATCACAAAGTATAGTTAGTTTAGTTATGACGCTCTAAGGATAGAAGCTAAATAAGACTAGCAAGGGGTAGTGATATCTTTCATTAGACCAACAAACAATTATCTATGTGTTACAGACCTATTGGGACACTGAAATGAATAGTTATAATTATAACCCAATGATAAGTGCTCAAGTTTTTTATTCTCTAGTTGGGTTTGTGCCACAAAATGTGATAGCACAGTCAGGATTTTTTATATAAGCCCTTATAGAGTTAGAGGTCAATTCAATGTGAATTATCACAAAGTTCAGAGGTGTTTGCATACAGGGTTTCAATATTGTGTTCAGTAACCTACAGAAACAAATATATCACACAAGGAGTTAGAAATGAGTCATAATTAGTTCCTTTACTCTGCTGGATTCTTACTCTTTGAATAAATCACTTGAACTGTTTTCATCCATTTTGCTGCTTCTAAATTGGAGATAATATTCCTGTCCCAAGGGTACTGTAATGATTAATTAATCACTTCAAGTCACTTGGGATTTGAAAAAGGTGTGTGTGTATATGTAACTTCACATATGCAGAATATATATAAATCTTTCCTTTACTTTTTATGTTAGGTATAAAGGGTGTCGTTCTAGAATCAGCAGTGAAATTTTTGAACAAGAATAATCAAAAAAAGTCTCTTGGGAATCCAGGCTGTCAAATGCAAATGACAGTCATACTTCTCAGCTCCAAATTATCTCCAGATACAAAGTTCTCTCTCTCTCTTGAAATAATTTTCTTTAGAAGTCTAAAGAAGCTGAAGTTGCTTATATTGAAGAAATTTCACACTGCTTTCCTTTTCTAGCATTATATGGAGTTATTTGTATTCTACTTCATGGGGTTTTGGCAGACGTATATTATACCGCAGTGTGGGCCACCAAGAGGTACAACATTGCCCCTGTCTTTGCTGCTATGAGGGCAAGAAAAAGAGAGAAATAAAGAAAAAAAGTTTTATTTGAAGAAACAAAAAATGTGGATTAATTCAAGTTTCTTAAGCAGCATCCTTAACTTTCAATACTCTGTAGCATCACAGACAAGACTGGGCAAATGATCACTAAAAATCCAGTCAATTGTTCCAAGCTGTTCTGTGGACCTATGTATGTAATCATAAGACCAGCATGCAAAAATGAGGCAGTTCTACAAATTTATTCCTAAATTTCAAACAAAATGTGAAGAAAATGTTGTCTTCCCCCCCCCCCCAAACTCTCTAATATCTGTGTTTCAGCTTGCCTGTTCTATGATCACAATGTGACTAAGCTAAAAACAAGTAATGTTTTGCTTGCAGCTTTTTCCCTTAAAACTACATGCTACACGGATTTTGCCTTTAGTGGAAGGCAAAAACATACTAGATAGAGCCCTGACATGCATTTCCAGTTCAGCCTCAATTTCTCACATGATCTTGAGTGTTTTGAATCCACTGTGGCTCAATTCCACATTTGTTGATCAAAGTTAATAATATTCCCTTTCTCCTGTCCTTTCACTGTTTCTTTTGTCTAAACTAAGTACAGTTAGTTAGTAACTTCTAAGGAAAATATTTTTCTACCAGATTTGCCAGAACTAAAAAATATTGGATAAACATGTAAATTCCACTGAGGTTTTTGATACAGAAATCAGAAGGGCAGGATGCACACCCTGATGTCCAGTATTAGCCTTTTGGGGAAGTAAGTCTGCTTGGCCATATAAGCTCCAAATTTCTGGGACTAGCCACTTACAGAGTCACCACTTTTACAGCTAATCACATACATAAAAATTCAGACTAATATACTTCTGGTTACCTCCAGGGCTCTTACTCCAGCTTTCCTTACATAACATGGGCAGATTTCCAGTGTCTGCAGGAACTGTATGGACAGGAATATGTTGGACTCCATGGTCTTAAGGGTCTTTTCCAACCAAAATGATTCTATGATATGTTGCTAATCCTCAAAGGCTCTTTGACTTCCAGCTGTTTTTGTGGATCCTCCCATCGGCCAAATATTGCACAGGCAGATCAGCTGGTCATCTCCTCCACTTCCTAGGAAGTCATTTCCCACAGTCACCTGAAGATTCTGTAAGTGTTTACTTTGAGAAATATTCAAGTCTCATCAGCCTCGTCAGCTGACGAGAAAAATTTACCCTGTTTTCACTGTTTCTATTGTTACATCCTGCCAGGATGCAAATAATACCGAACAAAGATAATTCTTAGAAATATTTCCTATGTTAAATCACAGCAAGAAATCAGAATCTGGCAAAAGTTTTAGAAGTGGAACTTTGAATTACAAAATAGGTATAACCAAAAAAACCCAAATAGCGAAGAATGATTTGATAGTCTTTCCCATTATAAAATACTTCTACTTGCAGTGAAGAATTATTTTTCGCACTCTCCAAAGAAAAGTATTTGGCAAAAAGGGTACCTCTCTTTTTACTAGTGGTTTTGATTCAGCTCTCATGGTGTTTTTGAGATATTGCATGAAATAAATTTATTTTTAAATAAAGAAATAAGATGTTAGAAGAAAGAAAAAGGTCTATTCTGCAAATATTAGTGAAAAAATAGGTACAAACATTTCTGTGTTTGCTCTGTTGTTAAAAATATACAATTAAAAAAAGACATATAGAATTTTTTCAGTGGATGACACGAAGTCCTCTGCCTTCCTTCTGCTTTTCCTTTTTAGTTTGGTTTCCCCATATCTTACTGTTTTAAGGGTGGTCCTGAGTTTCCGTATGTATGTGTGTCTGTATATAATGGCATAATAACATCTCAATTAGATATGTATTGTAATGGACTTATAAATACACGTGATTGGCCTCTATTCTGCTACAGAACTGAAGTTAATCAGATAAACTTCAAAGGGCAAATTGAAGGATTATGCCTTATCTCATGGGGAAACAACCCTTCCTTTGAGGTACCTGTTGGCATCCAAAAAGTTCTGTCAAGTCATCAATACATTTTACTACCTTGGGGTAGTTTCCTACCTTTTTTTCTCTGATGTAAAAAGCCTTCCTTTTTCTCTCATGTAAATATTCTACTTAGCCCAATGAGATCTGGAACCCCAGCTGATGCTCTGGCTAACATCACCACAGCCAGAATCAACCAGTCATCAAACATTATCTTTCTAATATCCAAAAGATGCAATTTGTTTCTTCACAAGTTATACAAATATAGCTAGCAAACAGTGATGTTATTAGGAAGGCTTCAACTTCCAGTTTACATGGTGCCCATACAAGTGCTAACCATGGTTATTCTTGTTAATTCAGAATCAATTTCTCTGCATATATAAGTCCTCACTCAGTTTCATGATCAAATAAAATCTCTGGGCTAAATAATATGCCTGAATTTTACTACTACCAGTAGAGAAGTCAGACATTCTCTCCCCTGTTTATTCAGTAGAAAACCACTGTTATTTGCAAAACAAAAAAGCAACATAGTGAGAACATTGAAATCCTTTCTCTCTCTTTTTTTTTTTTTTAACTGCTCAGACTAAACTACACAAAAACAGCCAGTCATTTCTTCCCTGCCAACTGATTATGCAGCCATGTTGTTTGAAAGCTTGCATAATTTACATTAGCATGCCTAAGATCTCAGGTGACTATGCCTTTGAGGCCAGCATGATAGCCCCAGTGGACCAAGATTTGATATTCTTCCCAATATCTGACCCTTTTTTCCTTGTTAATTATAGGCAGACTTCCCTGGCCTGAGCCTGGATCTGCACCTGTTTCCCATCTCTGAGCAGCTGCTAATTAGGTTGCAAATGGTGGGGCTGGGCAGAGCTGGCCACACATGCTTCAGCAGTCTATTGATCAGATTGGCATGCCATGCATACAACAATTATTACCTTCTGAACCCATTTCCCACAATAAAAGCTGCTCACAGACACCACATTGTAGTGAAATAAAAATTGTATCACTTCTTATACTGATGAAATGTAACGATGCTGCTCCAATTGAATAAGAGACAGTAGAGGATGGATTTCGGCTTCAAAAGTCTCTTGTGCAGCAAGAATTAATGAATTTATTGAGTTATGTATATTTAACATGAAGGTGTGACATCAACAGAGCACCTAAAAGTATGGTAACATTACAGTGACTTTTAAAAATGTTTTTCAAAAAGTCAACATTTGTCTCTTTGGTCCCAGGACAAACCAATTTCTGAATCTTAACTTTAAAAATGGAGCTTTGAATGAGCCTAAAAATCTTATGTTACAAAACTTATTTTCATTAGTACTTTTTGTACCAAAATTCAGAAGAAAATCACATCTGTAAGAATTTAGGAATCAGGAGCACTATAGGAGTAACTGGTGATAAACCAGCATATATCAGCTGAAGAAACAGCTTCTATTTGTCATTTAAAATGAGGAAATAATGGTGAAAAAAGTTTCATCTAATGTTGAAAGTTAAACTGTAAGTTAGGTGTATATCTCTCACCTTCAATTTTAAACAGCATTTCAGACATTTCAGATGTTGACTGTTGTGCTGTACACATCTCAGGTTGGATGAGATTAATCCCATGTAAAGAACGACACATAAATAAATGTCTCAAACTTCCCTAATCTTGTCCAAAGAGACCAAGTTGGTGATATCATCATGATCATTCTGAATAAATACACTTCCCTCTAGGATAAAACACATGACATGGGTGCCTTTCCTAAACTTTTCAGATTGACCTCTTGCTATATGTTTCGCCATGGAAAAAAATTCAGTTTGAGATTAGGGCAACTGAATTTAGGTGTCTAGTTATACATATTTACAGGTATGGTAGCTATCTAAACTTCTGTTTCAGTTAATGGAAGCTTAGTCAATACAGTCCAGGGAGCACAGTTTGGCTGTCAGTTTGCTTAAATATAAGAATTTACCACCATCCTAAATACCTGATACCTGACACATTTACACAGATCTTACAATTGTGATACCAACACCATGTGATTCTCATGTTATTCTGGAACAAGAGCTGGAAAACTGGTGGTTATTCCATATGACACTAGATGTATCTGTGTACAGACCCCTATTCAACAATTATTTACTGGCTATAACAGGAGTTTCGGTGCCTAGGGCACATCTAGATAACTTTATGAACACATACATACTTTGTTGTCTTCATCTGGAGCTGAATATTGTTGCATAAACAGGGTCAACATTTAAATGCTGATGTTTAATTCTGAATAAGATACTCTAGAGTATCCAAGAAGTCTGCATGAAGCCAAAGGATATGTAAGACACTTACGCCTTTCTAGAACAGAAGCTGGAGATCAAGTAAAATGTTTCACAGAACCTGAAGTGCCATTAGACATGACGAGGACTGAATACTGCTCTACAATGGCTTGATTCATTTGCCTAAAGACAGGTTTCTACTTCAATTTTAGGCACTCTAAGATGGTGTCCCTGATCTTCAGCTACTGTCCAGACACTTCTGTGGATTCTGTGCAATATTTGCCAGCCACATGGGGCTATGTAAGACATTTTAGGGCACTTGAAATGGCACTAGACACTGCATTTTAGAGAACAGAATCCAACCCTACATCTAGTGTTGCTTTGTAGAAACAGTCTTGAGAATATTTTTCACTGTCCAGTTGCTTCATCCCAACTAAACTGGGGTGGGTTGTCACTGGGACAGAAGAAACAACACCTGAAAACAAAGGGCCAGCTCTGTAGCAAAATTCAGCAAATTACACTAAAATTAAAAAGCGGCACTGTCTTTGGTCCTCAAAGAAAAAGGGAAATAGATTACAAGCACACAAATGCTAATTTATTCATACCCTCATAATAAACAATATTTTTTTTAAATTTCAGCAAAAACAATAAACATGTATCGCCAGCCCAAACAGTGTAGAGTATGGATGTTTCAGAGCAGCTGAAAAAGGAGTTCATCATGGCAAGAGTTAGACAACTCCATCCCAATCCAAGACATGTCTAACGTGGGTGGGATAAATCATCCCTGAAGACCATAGAAATCCTTTTGGCTTTTTTGTACTAAATACCCAGCTTTTCAAAATCTAAAAATATGTGAATTACTCTAATATTTTACAGATACATAAGGAAAATGTGATATAGAAAAGTTAAAGTTGCTTAAGGAGGTGAGAAGGGTCTCTGCAAGTCTGGAAGGGATTTCAAGTGTATCTTAGTCTCCTACATACTGTATCGAAGTCACTGCACCATTCTTCCACCTAAGTGGGGACATATATAATTCCATGTGGTCACAATCATAAATTTCAGTGAATCTTCCACTGTGGTCAGGGAATCATCATCAGCAATGAATTGTAGGACAGAACCTCCACCATGGTGCTAGATCTTAATTTCAAGAAAGCAAAATAAAATACTAAATAATATTAACATTATTTTTAAAATGTTTTTATCACCAAGAGCAAGTACAAGAAGAAGTAGTCTGCAATAGTCTTTATCCAATCTTACTCAGCTGACTATGAACAACGTACACATCACCTGCAAAATGAGATATCTGCAGTCAAATGGATTCTTTGTCCAATGAAATATCGTGAAACAATTTTGCATTGAATGCAGAATAAATCAAAGATTTTCATAAACAGAAAATCATGTGAAATTCACTTTATAAATAATTCATTGTGAATTATTTGCTTGTCTTAGGATCTGCAGGCCAGATTCCCAACTAGTGTAAATTCACATCATTCTGTTGGCTTCAGTGAAGCTACGCTGATTTACACCAGCTGAGTAACTGACCCAATATGTTGACGAAGAAAATTTCATTGGCATAGTAGGACAGGATACGCCTCAAAAAAATAAAAAAAAAAAAAGAAAAAGAGTGACATGCAATGAAAACAGTAACAAAACAGTTCACCAGCTGTTCACGATCTTAATATGTCTGTGGATGGTGCAAACTAAATAGAAACTCCTTTGTGCAGGCTAATAGTGTGCTAGGAAACTGCAGCAGGTGAAAACACAATAATCATCTTCCCATTTTTCAGGAAATAATGATCTGAAACAATAATTGGCAGCTTAACTCTTGTCAGACTGTTGTTTTACAAAATTCAGCATTTCCTCTACTTTGAATGTGTATTAGCAGAGGATGAATCATTGATGTTGCCAGATCCCCTCATTTTTCATATACAGCAGAATGAATTATTTCCATATATCATGTCATGAGCTTTCTCTATTTTTACATTTTCCCACTGCAGTTGAATCAAAGTGAATATTTCATAGGGATTCCTTTTCTGTAGGGTTTGACCATAAATCAGATTTACTACAATCTATCTGCAGAAGTGACCTGTTTTCTCAAAGCTAACGTGGCAAAAACAAAACAAAACAAAACAAAACAAAACAAAACAAAAACTAACTAAATAAATCCTAGACAAAATATACTTTTAACTACAGACATACATTAATGAATATTTTTTAAAGTGTCATAACTTACCTTTTATTAAATGTTTAAAGACATACAATAGTTGCATAGAAGTAGCTTTAGCATTTTGGACAGGCTTGGGATGTAGTTTGTCTCAAGCCAAAGAAAAAAGGAAGCAGAAAAGGTAGTGGATAAATTTACATCAACACATGACTGGATATGAGTGGTTATGTTATAGTTAAGTGCATTATGAAAGATTTAGAAAACTCCAGTCTTGGCTTTAGGCTCAAAGTAATTAGCTATTTTTGCATATATGAATCAGTGGAGATTCTGAATCTAACTTCAGGAGCATTAAAGTTTTCAATACAATCTCTTAGCTTGTGTTCAGGGGCAATGTAGTAAGAAACATCAGGGGATCGGTAAGTACCTGATATAATAAAGCAATACTTGTACCCTTGCACTTCAGTGAATTGATTCTTCTAGGACTGAACCAGATTAAAGTCCCAAAAGTGGAAGCTGACCAAAATCTGAACTTATTGGCAGATTCTAGTTATTAGGCCAAGGAGATTCAGCAAAAGCACTTGAAATGAGAGAAAAAATGGGATTAAATGAGAACAAAATTACTGGTTCTTTTTAGGTGTAAACTTGGCCAAATGTGAATTATATGATGGACTGTGACAGCAAGGAGCTGAACTTGATGACCAATGTCATGTTCTTGAAAGAATTGATCCAATGAGAAAGAAAAACAGCTGTGATTTCCAGTCAGTCAAACTTTTTTCCTTTCTTTTGTTCCCCACTGCTTCAAAGTATATTGCTATTATTTACTCTTTGTCTTTTAGGGACAGTCATCTGTGGTTAAGTATCTGTACTTAGCCCTTCATAGAATTACAAATGAAAACTGAGATTAGGAGTTAATGCAATTGAAAAAAAAAAACCAAACCCTCATGTTTACTTCTTGGTCTGGAAAACTTAGTCACAGTTATCCAAATCAGTAAGGGATTCAGAAAGCTGTTGCATAGTTCATCAGAACACACAAATCCATTATCTCAACAGAGATTAACCTCTGGGCTGAGAAAATGTTAAAATGTTGGGTTTGAACCTTGGTTTTAATCATTATGTTAAAAAACAAAATGCTTGGACAAAATACAACAGTTCACCTCAGTAAGGATGTCATGGCTTAGCTGATGTATCTTACAGCACAAATAACGATGCACAAAGATTTGCTGAAAATTTAAGTCTCTTTGTGAATAACCCATGTGCGCGCACACACAGAGATCAATACATTTTTTACTCTGAATTGCTTATCCAATCTTTTTTTTTTATGAGTGTTTTTTTATTCTACTTCACTTTCACAGTAGATAAGCATGGTGACCTGATCTGTGAGTAAAACACAGATGCCTATGGTGAGATACCAACAAAATTTGTGCATCTAAATCTCTCATCAGATCCTCACTCAATTTACTGAAGTTTGTCAGGTACTTAACACTCAGGATCCAAAAAATGGTCTGAAAGGCTTCAGTCTCAATATACCAGATCTCCTTGGGGACACAGCTCTTGTGGAGGTTCCTCCAGGATGGTAAAGTGGTATTTATTAATCTCTATCAAGAAACTGAAGCCAATGCAGAAATCCAATAGGTTTGTTTGATCAGTCTTTTGGTAAAACACAGCAGCCTGTAGGTCACTTCCCTTTATTTCCCCTCATCCAACTGTGCAGTGTGAAAATTTATGGTTCCTAACCTCTTGCAGGAGTTCAGACTTCTTGTGGAATCATCTCAAAACTCTCCGACAGACTTCAGGCAAAATTAGAGGAGGTAATTTAAACACTTTTTCCTCTCCCCATCTCAACCAAGAGCCTGAACAAATATAGAGAGAGCATCTTTCTTAAGCCTTCACTTTGTCCCAGGTATTCCTTCATTCTGTTGTGACAGGTGAAATGGCTTTAATAGATATGCTGAGGAATCACCTCCAAAAGAGGCTGTTAGTCATTTCTTAGATAATGTTAGAAAAACAGGCAGAGGAGGAAAGAAAAATGATCTCTTTACTTCTTGAATACAACATTTCTTCTTCAGGGTAGAGAAAGTAGCAGTGTAAGATCTTTCACCTGTGTTTTGAATACACATCGTGACAGAAATATCTTGGAGTTGATCTTCAGCAGAGAGTTGAGGACAGTCCAAAGAAGCGTTTATAGAAATACCAAAACATACATTAAAGTTTCAGTATTTGTCTGTGAGGATTGGAATTGTAACGTATCCTTCCCATTAGCATTTCCTGTCTGCTGCCCCTAGAAAACAACTTTTCCTTCATGTTGCCTTCTCTAGGAAGATCCCAAACCTTGCCAATGAGCTTCTTGAAAGAGCAGAGTGACTCCGATTGAAATATATAGGTAGCAGCACAGACAACAGTTGAAATCCTTTCTTTGATTATCTGCCTTAAATACACCAAAATAATACTGACAGCCAGAAGGTCTGAAGACTGCATTTACTGATTTCCTTCTTTCCCCTTTAGCAGTTCAATTGGTTGTAACTATTTGGGCACTATTTCACCAACTATCATACATGTTTGGACCCTTGCCAGTATTTAAACACAGTTTTACATGAGCTGTACATCAAAGAAGGGAGAGGAAGGGATAGAAGGCAAGAGCCTATGCAACTTCATAGCGAAGCATGAATTATGTCTCTGTTGTAACCCTCCTTCTCCGGGTCACTTTCTTTTGCCACCTCTACCTGTGTGCAAAGGAGTATGTAAATAGACAGAATATACACAGTATATAAACAGGTTAAAGGTCAAAAGCAGTTATCTGTTGCCTAAATAAATACAGAAAATAGCTGAGATTAATGAGCTGCTGTTCTAAGCATTGGTATGCTCACCATCACCGATAAGACACTCAAACTGATCAGACACTAAGCCAGTCAGCCTTCTTGATGTTCCTGTGTGGTTTTCTATCTTTTCCTTTATCATTCTATGCTGTTCTATGCTGTCATTTTCCCTCTTGAATACTTGAGCTGCTTCTTATCCTCATTTCAACAATCTTGCAGCTATTTGCAAATTTACTTCTCTTGTCTTGCATGGTTCTACTCCACATAGTTTCTCGTTCACTTTTTTTTTTCTGACATTTTTAGAATAGATATGGAAGGAGGACCTGTAGTAGATGAGTTTACTTGTTATTAATAAGGGACATGAAGAAAATGTATATCTTGATTAAATCATTGTGTTTAAATTTCAGGTGTGACTAAACAGATTCCTGGGGGTTTTTGCTCAAGAGCAGTGACATGGGAATGCTGATAAACATCTTTTAAAACACAAACCTTTATGACACACTCAGAGAAAGAAGAGCACTTGTTGTATGTGAACATTGGTGAAAGCATACATTTGGACTACTCTGAAGAAAAAAAAATCAGGTTTACTTTTGTTAATAATCCTGGTCATGGATGCTCAGTAAGGCATAGACAGAGGCCAGGAAATCATCACATACAAAGGAACTAAGGTCTAGCTCTAAAAAAGTACAAGTGGCATAAATCCTGTGTTATATCAAATTATGCTAGTCACATGAACTACTCCATATGTGACTAAGCTCCCTGTTTACTCAATAGCCAGCTCAATTTAACCACCAGAAAAGCTCACAAGGACCTCTTGAAAATTTCTTCACTTGCATAACCACATCAGTGTTGCCTTAGAGTATCTGAGACAACTACATGGTCATGGTGGGTGTAGTACAGGACCTACAGGAGAGCCATGATCAGGACAAACAAGATCATGGGGGATAACCTCAGTCATCTCAAATGGCACTAGAACAACATTTTTAGGCAATAGATCTATATGGACTAAATTCCTGTTATGGATAAAGGAGTTTAGACTTGCAGTATCTATACAAGCACTTACATCACAAACACCTAAACTTAGGTGTGTTAATCTTGAACCAAATCCTATCCTAGATAACTAATATGAAGTAGATATCAAGTAGTCAGCTGGCTAAACACAAACATTTAGCACCATTTAGGATAACCTAAAACGGTTGTCAAACTCATGTTCACCAGGGGCCACATCAGCCTCGTGGTTGCTTTCAAAGGGCAGAATGTCATTTTAGGACTCTATAAATGTAGGAGTGGTTACATTTACACAGTTCTAAAAGTATATTTGTCCCTTTGAAGGCAACCACGAGGCTGATGTGGCCCCTGGTAAACATGAGTTTGACACACCTGCTCTAAAGTATTCTACCTGGACTTCAGCTGCAACTCTCAAGTCTCAGATGGCACTAGGAACCACAGCATGTGTGGGCTATTAAACTGAGCCACTAAATTTTAGATGGCTAAAATTAGGTTAGATGAATCCTGCTTTCAGGGCCTCAGGATGCTACTTTTAAATCTTCTCCACCCTATTAATCTGACACCTAAAGGCTAAGACTGGGAATAAAAATTATACCCTTCATAGGCTTCTAAATGCAAGGGATACGTTATTACTCCTCAACAGGAACTAAGGCCTGAGGATATTTTACATCCTGAAGTCTTACAAAGGAATTCAGTGTATGAGTTTCTGTAAGCATAAAATGTTACATCCAGACAAACATGATTTATTAATATAATAACTTTAGGTCTCTTAGAGAGGCATAAGCTTGGTCAGTGTATTGGGTGGGTGGAAGGGGAAGCAGACTATTTGTAGATGGTACTACTTAAAATCCATCATCATCATTTTTGCATGGTTTCAGTGGTACACTTTCAAAGATTAACTGATTCAAATGCTCATTAAAGTCTGATGCTATTTTTTGAAGAATAATTTGTTATCTGAACACTTTCTAACATCTTCCACTACTTAAATTATCTGCAAAACTTCCATTAAAATAGGGTGCCTTAACTGCACTCTGCACTCTGAATGACAACATTTTGATCCCAATGTCCTATCTGGTTCCCATATCCTACTGTATTTTCCCTTCTGAATTTTGTGATAAAACCAATCAAAGAAACATTTGGACAAATAAAGAGGGGATGGATGCACAACAGCTAGAGCCAATAGATTACTGTGCAGTTCAGTATAAGAAGAACTAAAAATCCCTTCTACTTCTGCTGCTATAGTACCATATCCAGCATTCTAGCTATGTAAAAAGTAAAAATGACTGACATAGTGATGACTAGGAACCATTTAGAATCAAAGGCAGGCCCCTCTTATCAAAGTTTTTGTTTGTATTAAAGCTCTGTGCATTAATATTTTGGCTATTTCCTATTTCTTTTCTTATTAAGTATCTTCAGTGATAGGTCTTTGACAAAGAAATAGGTTATCTATTCCAAAGCAAGTTTTTCTTAAAACCCTGTTGTTTATTTAAACACCTGACTTCTTATTCCTAGAAGGAAATAAGACTTCTTGACATGACATCATACTTCCAACAGCCACAGTGTTACCATGTTTGAGAATCCTTGGTTACATAGTATTATTTTATTTTCCAACTTTAAGATACATAAGGTCACGATAACTAGAAGTCATTTGCCTTAACTGTAAACATCTGAGACACAATTCAGTGTGAAATAAAGGACACAATTTAGTTCAACTGAACCATAAGTCTAGGTCAGGTATCATCACTCAAAGCTCCTTTATAATCGAAGGAAACAAGTAGGCGTTTCCAACTGTGAATCATCTGATAGATCTTGGATTTTTTGTTGTTTTTGTTTTGTTTTGTTTTATTTTGTTTTGTTTTAGGATGAGATGAACCACTCTCTAGAGGCACAAAAATCATTTAACAGTGACTTCTTAGCAACCTTTGCTGTTAAATTACAGGCTAGGAGAGAAAGTGTATTTCCGAAGTTACCTGAGAAAAACTTGTTGCCAAAAAAATAAAGTTACCCAGCACCATGCTGAAGAAAAAGAATTAAGCCTCTGTGTCTTCTGAGTATTATATTTAGACACCAAATCCATGGGTTCCAGGGCTTTCCAAAACATATCACATACAAAATCCCACCAGCTTTTCCTTTAAATCTCTATTTCATTGCTATAACCACAAAAAATACTCTCTGCTTTCCTGTAATTTATAGTTAAGGCACAGGTCTCTGCATTTTCTTCCCAATTATTCCACCTTCTCTATTCTCCCCTCACTTATGTAATCCTTTTAATATCCCCTACCTTTCTCTTCAGGGAATTTTGGTATTATTTTTATACAACATATTCTTGTAATTTTCACTCTGCTATAGTATCACAGTAGTGAAGAAAACTACATATATCCTCTAGGTACTTTGGACATTTGGAAAAACAAATGTTCTAAGTCAGAATACAAGCTGAAGCTGTATCTGAATCAAAAATCCAAGTATTTAAAGTAAAAATCTTATTAAGGGGTATTAAACACATAGTTGTTAAAGAATGAACATGTTTTTATTATTTTAATTTCCAATAATTTAATTTGGGCTATTGCATTATATTAAACCATTAAGTATTTACGATGTATTTTACGCTGCACTAAAATGATCCGCCTGACCAAATTGCAGTATTTGAATATAGTGTAAATATATATTTTTTTAAATAGATAAGATCAGAATGATAATGGAAAATAAAATATATATATCTACTCCTTCCCCCTTCCTCCACAATCCTTTTTATTGGTATCAAAGATTTCAGTGTTAGCAAAATACAGGTTTAGAAATGAAAAAGCGATGTTTCACTTTTTCTTTCTTTGCAGACCTATTCCTCCTGTGAACAAGACCTGTTTATGACCCCCTAATCCATGAATCAAAAGCCACAGAAATAAGGCATAAAAAGACATTTTTTTCCTCAAGCATTTCACCAAGTAGCTGAGCTTGACTGGTTATGAATCTGTAAATACTGTGGCTGAACTGGCACTTGATGGAAGCCACGCTGGTAAAAAACTCCTTATTGTTCTTTAAGAAAAGAAAAAAAATGAGAAAGACACCAAAAAAAAATCACAGCTACAGGCTTACTCGAAGTTAAAATCACTCAGTTGTGTTACCTTGTGCACTAACAAGCAGAACTCTATACAAATACTATAACCTTCTGACTAATTTTTGCCATTTCCCAGTCATCTGATCTTAATCTGCTACACTGGTGGATGCAGAACTCCTATTTCACTCCAGAGCCCTCTATTCTTCCAGCATGTTAAGAAAACCAATGGGACCGCTGCTTTCTTTATTTTCTTTGACGTATGAGATGCTTACCAGGAGAGTAAACTAAACATTAGCCCATGCACAGATACTTTCGCAGACAGAGGTGACCAGAAATTCTTCTTTCAATTGGCTCCATGAAGGAACTCAAAATACAGCCACAGAGGTGTCAAAATGATTTTTACCAACAAGTAGTAAACAAATAACAGAAGATGTAATTTCATAACTAAGCAAACATTGAGCCAACTTGCCTAAATATGGCAGTACATTATTCTACAAAATATTTAATCTCCAATTCAAAACCTATTGGGACATTTCTAGATGTTTAGTTTCCACTATGGTGAGGATCAGGTTAGATTATAGTTTTGCTTTAGAATCTGTAAATCTAGACGTTATTACAGCACTTCCCTGACACAAGTCAAATCACCCTACAAGAGAAGAGGAACTGTCAGTATTATGTGAACTTTGTGAGCCATCCATACTGATAGCTTAAACCGGGAATTCAAGTAAACCTGGCAGAAGAGAAAATATATTGACAACAGTCTTAATGATTGATCACTTGATAGTGAAATAAAGTCTTGAAAGTGGCATTCTTTGATTATATGAAAAATAAAATAGTTTAAAACTTATAATGCAATCTCATCAACTTCATTGAGTCCACTTGTGTGCCTGCAGGTTTGACTGTGTGGAATGTCACACGAACTTATGCAAACTTTAATTCTGTTCTCTGTGGGTTTCTGTACCTCTCTCATCCCAGTATTCTCTCAGTGGCTTCCAAGCTGTGTCAATAACCGGTGACTAGAACCTACCATGTGCAGGTCACTCTCTCACTGTCTCCTGAGAAAAATAATTGTTTCGGCAGAAGAGTGTTTCATTTCATCTAGAACTTATAATAATTTTGGAACTTTTTTTCTTTTTAATCTATGCACTGCTTTTAAAGTGATATAGTTTCATATCAACAAAATGTTTTACGAAAGGTCTTCTGAGGTCATTCAGCGGCATATGGACTTCATTTTTCATGGTCAGTAGTTATGTGTGGCCAGAGTTGCTCTAATTAGAACTGTGAAGTGCTTTTTTCCTCAGTACTTGAAATCTTATGCTTCAAGTAATGCTGTCGGGCACATGTATGGCACAGGAAGAGGAGACAAGGAACTCAACAACATCTGTTGGGGTTGCCCTCTACTTTGCCTATGCCATGAAGCAAACACCCTTTTTCAGGACAACTCTGAATGTTCCTTTCCAGCCAGCAACTCCGTATGATCCTATCAAGCATGTGATGTCCAGAACTGTGTAAACATTTCAGTAGTGTTAGGAAGTAAGTGTGAGAGGTACAGGTTTGGCTTCAAGGGATTTGACCCCACGTGTCTGAGGGTGTTGTGCAGTCTCTTCTTGAACACTGTCAGGCTTGGGGCTGTGACACCTCCCTGGGGAGTCTGTTCCAGTGCTTCAGAAGAACCTTTTCTTAATGTCCGACCTAAACCTCCCCTGGCACATCTTCCTGACATTCCTTTGGATTCTATTGTTGGTCCCCAGAGAGAAGAGCTCAGCCCTGTCCCTCCTCCTTCCCTTGTGAGGAAGCTGTGGCCGCCATGAGGTCTCCTCTCAGTCTTCTCTTCTCTAGGCTGAACAAATCAAGTGACTTTAGCTGCTCCTCACACAGCTTCCCCTCTAAATCCTTCACCAACTTCGTAGCCTCTTCTGGACACTCTCCAGCAGCTTTATATCTTTTTTATCCTGTGTCCCCAGAACTGCACACAGTGCTCCAGGTGAGGCCGCCCCAGTGCAGAGCAGAGTGGGACAACCACCTCCCTGACCAGCTGGCCATGCTGTGCTGGATGCACCTAGGACACAGGTCTCTCTTAGCTGCCAGGGCACACTGCTGGCTCATGTTCAGTTTACCGTCAACCAGAACCCCCAGATCCCTCTCCACAGAGCTGCTTTCCAGCATCTCATCCCCCAGTCTGTATGCACAGCCAGGATTGCCGTGTTCCTGGTGCAAAATGAGGCACTTGTCCTTATTAAACTTCATGGAGTTGGTGATTGCCCAGCTCTCCAATTTGTCCAGATCCCTCTGCAGGTCCTCTCTCCCCTCAAGAGTGTCAACATCTCCTCCCAGTTTTGTGTCATCTGTAAACTTACTTAGTATTCCGTGCATCCAAGTAATTTATGAAGACATTGAAGAGTGCTGGCCCCAAGATGGATCCCTGTAGAACGCCACTAGTGACTGGTCACCAGCCTGACATAACCCCATTTACTAGAACCCTTTGAGCCCATTAAAATTGGTCAATTGTCTAAGACAACTGGTCTGTATTGTTTACTTTAACATAGCTCTTAGAATCTCTTTGTGCCGAGTACTCTATTGTTACAGACAATAGGGTTGCCTTTCACTATATAAAAGATTCCTGCTTTTAGCCATGTAAAAGTCTACATCAGTCATCAGTATTTCTTCTACAGGCAATGGAGATAGAAAGGGTTTTCCAGAGTGTAATCCACCCTGTTGTAATAGGCACATCTAAAATAGGTACAACGAACTGGTGTCTGGAAATGCCTGACTCTTGACTGAAGAAAAAGTCAAGACCTATTTAGAACAGATGTCTAACTTTTAGACAACTTTATTTAGGCAAGATGACTGCCACCTAAATTTATCTACCCTAACTCAAAGGCTTGCAGAAAAGACCGATAAAATAGCATGTGTCCATTTCACAGGCAGGGAAGCATGTGGTAAAGAGGGAAGAATTTCCATATGCAGTTTAGTGAAATAGAAAGCCAAATTTCAGAATATTTAGATGCTTACAAAAATGTGACCGGTGAGATCAGATAACTTGCATGAAGTCACACACAAAGTCTGTGTATAGGCAGGAACTGAAGCCAGCTCTCTAGAGTTCTGAGACACTCCTCAACCTTAACAGCATCCATACTCCCTTCATCAGCCTCATGACCTGACTAAACATCACAGTGAGGGTCCTTTTCTTCTCTTTTTTTAAGGAAAAGCTGTGCAGGTCTCTGAAGCTAAGCAAGTATCTTCTGCTTTACACATTTAAATTAAAATCTATTTAAGAAAAAACTACAAGACATAGTGCAATTTTAAAGTCATTTGGCAAACTGATTCTGTCAAGAAAGCTTAGTTTCATTCTGTTTGCTTGCAACAGCTTTTTTTTTTCCATAACTCTGCTGTTCTTGTTCTTTTAATACATTTGGGAGGCCTGTCAAGGCCTATCCACTCTCTAAATAGCTTTGCAGATTAAATTTTTAACTCTACTCTCTTCATGCAGATGTATATTTCTGACAAAGAATTGCACTGACATGTCATCTCCCATCTTTCTCACAAGAGAGGAAATAGCTACGTGCCAGTACTGTTCGAAACTCTAACTCTCCCCAGCAAACAATAAAATGAAATAATTATAATTATAAAACCCTGCGTCAAGAAAACCTACTTCTTCTTTATTTGAGCCTTCACTACATTAATTTCATTTGTCATGGAAGTTTTGGGCTTTTTTCTGCTACACCTTAAGCAACACTTGTAACTGACTAATGAGAAACTGGGGAATATGGGGCAGAAGAAAAATGGGTTTTGTTGATTTTGTTGCTGCTACAGGCACACCTGAACTTGTAACTAAAGACAGTGCAGAATAGCCAGCCTAACCTTCAACTCCTGTTTTCACCTGGAAACATTTTGTCATATACATTTTCTTACACACAAATGCCAATAAAATCCTACTGCAGATTCCCTGCCTAGGGAAAGGGTGTAGGAGTCATAGGAATGAAGGTTTTTCTGATTTACTAGATCAGGAGTGCCCAGTTAAGGACTTTTCAGTAACAGTTGTTTCCTAGAAAGGGGCAATAGACAGTAAAGAGGCAAGAAACTGAATTTCAGTGAACAGAATCCATCCCCAGATTAGGTATGTAAATTAAATGGGTCTTCAATGTGTCGTGCAGTCTGACATCTTAGGTTCAGTTTCCTTCTCCCCACAGAATCAATTGCATGTAAATAGGTCGTTGCTTATGCATAAGTCATTCCTTATGAATTCTTATTATCAAACACTTCTTTGGGACTCAAGATGTTTTTTCTGAGATAAATATAGACCCGAAATGGATGAACATGGAAGGAGAAATCCGGGTGAAGATAATGGGAGATCTCTGGGGTAATCCTACTGCATCTAGTACAAATGCCCATTAAAGAGTCTGAGCATTTATAGTCATAAATACTTACTCAAGGTGTGGAGAAATCAACAGGAATACTTCATTAAACAAGATTATAAAAAATAAAGGAGACTGCACTTTCCAGGAGTTGTTATATGACAGTATTGTTACTTTGAAAACAATTGAGAAATGCCAGTTTTTGTCAGCTTAGGGAATTTTCACATTTCTGTGCAGTACTAGAGACAAGAATTAGGCAGGATACTTCCTCTTCTCATTTTATTAACATGTGCCCAGATTATGTCTCCCATTCAGGTTAAAATTTATTCTATAATTGGAATGCTAAAACAAGCTTTTCCATTGATCACACTGGAAAATTTTCATTTTTAATTGTATTTTATTCTATTTTCTATTATTTGCAGGCAGAAGGGAAGACTATTCTTGTAGTACAAGAATAGTCATACAAGTACAAGTGTCATACTTTCTAGGATTATCACATAATTCTAATGAACAAATTCCCTGTTATTATAGTTATTTGCCTTTGGTAATGTTCTTGCTCTTCCCTGTTCACTTTGTCATATTATGGCTGAAAATTTTGGTCATGCACAACAATCTGTATAACATATACTTCCTATTTGCTATAAGGTATGAGGAAGTGTCTTACAGCCAACAATGTATGACAGGGTGCATAGTTGATGTTATGGTTTCTTCTAAACAAGACACTTATTATATGCTTGCCCATTTCTTCAGGAGATGAAGCATCTGGTCCATTGCACTCCAATATTCTGACCTTGTCCTTGTTTTTTCTGATGTCACATACAGTTGTTTTGTGCATGGTGTCATTTGTCTTCTAACTAAGAAAATGGGTTGACAATTGGAGATTGTGACATCAGCTGTGCTGTAAAATGCAGAAGTGCCATCTAAAAAGTTGTAAAATATAAATTCAGTTTATAAATATAAAAAGTATAGATACAAATTTAATTAGTCCTACTTGCTTTGCTAGAAAGTATTAGCATATTAAGTTCTTACAATTTATAATAATAAATGTAAAAAAAAAAATCCACACGTCATATAAAAACATACAAATTGTTCCTTTATATATTTTGTTGTGATATTTTTACGTGCTTTTGTGCAGGTTCTTTACTAAATTGCACCTCTACATGATTAAAAACAATCATAAAAGCAAATCATTAACTGCAAAGCTTTAATAGTTTGCCATTAATACTAAAGTAAATATTTTCAACCTGAGTACATAAAGTTAAACACTCTGGAAATGATCTAGATGCTTAGTTGCTAGAGTATCCACTCTGTACTGAAAATGTTGGCTCTGATCCCCCTCTTCTATAGTATTTTTGGCAAATTGCTCCTCTGTTCTGAGGTTCAAGGTTGTTCCTGTTGATCAGAATCCATTAAACCTTCCATGGAACTCAAGGAGTGTTTGCTATGAATTCAATAGGAGCAAGATTTTGTCACAGAATTTGAATGGTTTAAAAATATTAACAACAATGCATTTTTAAGCAATTTCCTTTTTGCTTGTAATACACTGCCATGCTTGTCTTTTCTCTTTTAGAAAAAAAATCTTACTGAGAACTCATATGCTGCCACATTTTTATCACTCTGAATGGACTCAGGCAATTTGCTGTTGAATGGAAGTGATACTTGTTCAGGCCTTGTCTTAAAAAAAAATGAAAAAAAAAGTGTCCCCTTTCTGAGGATCACGGTTGAACTGCAAATATCATGTCTATTCAAGAGCAGCCACAGAAAAGCTCTATTACCCTTTTACATGTGTAAATTGAGTTAAAGAATGGTAAAAGCCAAAATTCTCAGCGTTATTGATTGTTAAATGTCTAAAAATCTTTTGAAGCTCTGGACTTGAATGGCTTAAATGACCCACTCGCCGACCCTGCAGGAAACTGAAGAATTGACACAAAATACTTCAAGTTGGAACATTACCCACCTGCTCAAGTTTCTAACTATATGTTTTTAAGTGATATGAGTTCGTTACTCCACTGATTACTGTGTGTCAGCACCTATAAGTAGAGGTTTTGACTGATCTCTGTCTGCAAACAGGAGTTGTATATTTTTTTCGGTAAAAGCATTTATCAGCACTGCACTGAAATTTTTCAAGGAACATATTTCTTGTGTGTGTGTGCTAGTGAGTTCCTCTCACCCCACAAAAGATGTTAGTACTCACTGAAAATAAAGAAGTGGAAAAAAAATCAATTTTCAGTGTCACAAAATATGAAAGTTTTGATCTAATTGTTCAAAACAACTTAAGAATGTCAGGTGTTACTATATATATATATGTGATACTTTTAATATATTAGAACACTGAATGGTGGAGTATCAAACATATAGCACATATACACACCCAAAACAGTCCAGAGCCTGAATTACAGACATTAGAAATGAAAAATAATACTTATTACTGGACAGTCACTGTTCATTGTTCAGCTGTAGTCCTCAGTCCTTTGTTTAATCTTTGAGAGGTATTGAAATAAACTGCAAGTTGATGTGATTTTGAGGAAGGAGGCTGAAGTAAACAATTTTTTTTTGTGGTAGTTCTGAGCCAGTTGTGATAGAAAAGAGAATTAAAGAGCTGAGTTAAAAGGTGTTATTAGTAATTGAAATACTCAGCTTTTCTTTTTTTTTTCTGAGTCATCTGCCACCATGAAGCAGGTGAAGACTTGAAACCACAGCTCAAGAGTGAACTTGACAATTTGTTGAAAAAGTGCTACTTTTGAAAAAGCATCCAAATCTGTTTTGCTTTTACTCACACCTTCTTTAAGGAATTTCAGTACAGAGCATAAGGTCTGTCAGAACAATATTTTAGAGGAATAAATCTATTCTATCAACAGAAAAATACTTCCAGTACAAGAAAAAAAAATTGCATTTGCAAAATACCGTTCAATTTTTCATTTTCTGCATCCATTTCAGTTCAAGAGACTTGAATTCCACATGAAAGCTGACAACATTTTAAGCACTAAAAGCAGGTTCTTTCCATTGTTTTCCTCATTTCTGAAAGACCTATAGGGTCATGGAAGTTCAAGTGATCCTGTAGATCAGTTGTGCTCAGCACTATACAGACACACACAAAAATGTCTGCCTGTAAATCAAATATCTTCAATAAAAAGGCCCTGTTAATCAGAAAAGAAAAATAAGGTATGAAATCATAGCCCTTTGAAAACTGGTAGTCCCACTATGTCCTTACAGGATATATGAATGACGTAAGAGGTCTAAAAATGTAAAACTCTCCTCATAATATGAGTACAACTTCCTAATTCATTTACTTATAAATTAATTTTCAATTTTTTGAGTGAGGTTGTAATAACTACCAGAGAAGAACTGAGTAGCAATCCAGGTAGCAATCTTGGCAGGTTAAAAATAGGTGAAGGTTTGTGTCTTCACATCCATTCTCATTCTTGGTGTGTTATTTAAAATGTTGTTTTGCGTTTCTTTTTCAGAGAGGCTGTCAGTTCACCTTTGAGAGAGATGCAGTTGCTGTTATGTCACCTCTTATGAAAGGTTTAAGCCTGATAAATGATAGCAAAGCAGATCTGCACAAACAGATGTACACTTCGTTTTGCCTATGTTAGTTATACTCTTTATGGCACTTGTAAATTAAGGAACAGAATGATACAGAGGAATATTAAACAAAAATGCTGTTGCATTTGACACGTTCCCTGCACCCATTTGGTTTTGCCTTGATCTATTCCCCTTCAAACTTGTTCCCTGTCAGACCACCTTGTCCCGTACTATTTCCCTTTTAGAAAATATTGATCTTGATTGACCTGGACCATAGTAATTAAATATTTTCTCAAATAAATGAGTTTTTCTATTTACACCATGACCTTCCTCATCTGTGCAAGTGTTTTAGGCAAGAAATGTTCTGCTCCCTTTTTGGTGCAAACTTGACCTCTGTTGTCTTAGTTGGAAAATGCACTTGATTTCTAACAAGAGCTTTTCAAAATGTAACACTGCTGATTTGTTGGATAATGAAATCCAAATTGTTCCACAAAAAAAGGTGCAATTATACTGCGTGTAATACACAAATAAATTGACTTAATGTTACATTATAATGAAAACTGTGCAAAATCCTCTACACAAGCACAATAAAATAATAAAAAGTAATAGAACAGGTAATAGATGTAAAATAAATGCTAAAAAAGTAGTTCAAATCATTTTCATACCAGTCAAAAGATACTGAGAAGGGCGCATCCAATCACAATAAAACACCAGAATGAAACACTTCTAAATAGTAATATAAATTTTTGTGGACACTTCATGTCCCATGATGTGGAATTGACATATAGTTTGATTTTCTTTTTCCTAATGTAAGCCACAGTTTTACAGTCCTAGTGAAAACATTTTATTGCTGGGGATGTATTAGACATGGTTCATTTCCCTTCTCAGTATGGCTTTAATTTTCCACATCCATGGCTTGACACAGACCCAAACACCAGAAGATGGTTATCTGCTATAAAGTGTTTGGTTTGCTTTGATTGCTTTACAATTTAATCTATAGTTCATTCCATTAACCCTTTCCATTTTAATGCCACAAAAGTCTTCCCCCTCTCCTTAATATAAAGATAAACTTCCTCTGAAACATTTGCGCTGTCATGTCCAGAGGATTATAAAGATAATGGGAAGGAGAGTGGTAACGGGGGGAAGACCAGTGTCTTGGTTATCTTCCCAATGGCCATACCGAAATGGAAAAATAAACTTAACAGCAGAGTCAATTATACTGTTAAGCAGCATTCCTCTTTTTATCAGTGCTGGGGAACATTGGGGATCATCCTCCATAAGTGCTCCAAACACTGGATGCTCTTGCGTTGTTTATATTCATGTAATTATTACCTATGCATTACAATTTTTGAAAATTTATATATATATATATATAATCTATATTAAGGAATAATTTATGATGTTACTTATAATTGTTTAGTTTCTTACTTACATCTATTAATTATTACTTAAATATAAAGTAAGCACTCTGCTTCTAAACAATGTATTACTTAATCTTCTGTCTCCCTCTTGTCATGCAGAAGGATCTAAAACTTGAAAAATATCCCCTCATTTTGCAGGTGGTCAGAAAGCATTTATCTCATTTCAATTGGTTAATGATGGGTACGTCTTTTATAACTTAATCACAGCATACATTAATTTGGCAGCTTCTCTTCAACATGTAATCAGTGAAATAATTGAATGCACCACAGCAACAGGATTTTTCCCTTCTGTTTTCATAATACATTCATAATTATTCATTCATTTGGTTTGGTCATATTCATCCCAACGCACTGTGCCAAGAAAGTGCCACTGTCATTCTAACTTTCTCCTCAATCCCTGCTCTTCAGGGGGGAAAATGAAAAAAAAAAAAAAAAATAAAATAAAACCACGTTCCCCGTCTGCAGTGTTGTCACATCCGATATCCAGTTCCTTCCGGCAGAGAAAGTGGATCTGGGAGGGTCACCAGATCAGCCTGTGCCTCGGGGCTCCTCGCCTGGAGTACAAAAGACTCGACTCAACTCACGTTAGTCATCTAGGTGGCCTATCGGTGGTGACGGACTGCCAGCTCGGTCTGTGGGCTAGCCGTGATAACTGCCTTGAAATGCTAAGTGCTTAATTAAGGACCTTTCATATCAGTTATTGAGGGCTCCATCTCCCATAGCCCAGGGCGTTGTACTTTACAGAGGACTCCCCAGAGCCACCGCCAACTTTATTGCAGTGACAAGTTAAAAAAAAAAAAAAAAAAAAAAAAAAAAAGGGAAGGAAAGAAAGAAAAGAAACAAGTGGTTTTAATCTCTTGCAAGCTTCCAAAATCTAAATAGAAGCAGACAGCTGAGCCGACATCATAATCCCCTACTAAAAATACATTTTTTTACTGTTTATGAGAATATTGCTCGCTCGTGTTTTGGGTAAGGTATGGAGTCATCCCTGACAAGATGATCAGACCACTTGTGTTAACCCGCAGTGATATTTTGCAGTGTGCATCTTTTCCCTTCCCCGAGAACACTCGGTACCAGCTGAAGCGACATGTTTATTTAAAAGCAGAAAAAACAGATGTTTGTGGCTAAACCTTGTATAATTAATACTCACTTTTCATAAACAGCAGATCCACTTCTGTCAAGGAAGGGAAGAAATATTTTGCAACGCACTAAGTAGCTGAGGTTTGGAAAGAAACACCTTTTCTTTCTGTCTGCGGTAGAAGTGCCCTGCATAAGAGCGATCAGTTCCACTTTTGATTACTCGTGAGGGTATCTTTCAGCAGGAACTCTGCAGAAGTCATTAAAGTTACATCGCTGAGAAACCACCATAAGGACAATCAGAGTCAGACCCACGGATTTCATTCAGGAGGTTCATAAATGGGATAAACACAGCCTATACATTTCTTATGGTACAGCAATTTAATATCAGAATTATTCTAAATATGCAGCACTGTAAGAGAAGTTCAGAATCAGAACAAAGGACAAAATGTTGTCCCCCGTTTCTTTACCACCAAATCAAAGGAGCACCTGTAAAGTAATCCCGGGAGGAAACTAGAATCAACAAGATTAATCATTATAATATAATAACAGACCTAATTGCCATCTGACCCCCACCATTATGCAGCTGGTGAGATGGACTGAGTGCAAAACAAAAGTAATCAAAACCCAAATAAGACCCCAGAAGCTGCTCAGGAAAAGTTCTCTGCAAGTTAAACTTCGGTTTGCAGAGCCTTTGGAAACCTCCTGAGCTTACAATTAGGCTGGTCCAGGTTCTACAAGCTGGACAGAACCTCATGAAAACATCCAAAGGGACATACTGCTCCTGTAGCCCAGGAAGGAAAATGTGTATGACATTGTGATGCAAACATAGCCAACCCCCTTGCCATCATCCCCAGCAAGGTAATTTCCTAAGAAGCCAAGCAGGTACAAATAGCAAAGCAGCCAAATCAAAAAATCCAGCAGGTGTAGGCTGACAATTCTTCTTTTCATATCTTTTCTCCAATATCCCTTCTTTTTTAATTTTTTTATTTTTTTATTTAATCAACTCACTTTGAGTTCTTTGATGTACCTGCAGCTCTGCACCTCCTTAGTTGCCAACTGATGTGGAAGCTTTGGATGTCTAAAAGCCAGTGACACCAATATGATTTATTTTTAAAATGCAAATGACAAGTATTTCAAGTAAAATGGCACTTCTTAGAATTAACTAAAGTAATATATTACCAGCAACAGTGCATAATAATTTGAGAGATACAGGATCTTCTTCCTAGGTCTGTACATATTTTAATACAGACCAAGGTTTGCATTTTATATTTAAATTTAAATATGGTATCCCATATATACTAAATATATATTTGGTATATGGTACTGTATATACTATATTTAATATATTCAATTTAAATATAGTATACACAGTTTATAATGTGTTAAAAAAAGCTTATGAAGAGTAGCAATTAAAACAGTAGACCAAGTTTATCCTGGGGCTTGCATAGTTTTCCACTAAGAATTTAAGCAGGATTTAAGTAGCAAAGATCAGCGTTATCTGAGACATACATTACTGACTGCATCTAGGAGAGAGATCCTGCAGCCTTGTTCATATGAAATATTCTCATACTCCTTCTACACTTCGTAATCTCCGAATAAAAGAGAAAAGATTAAAACTATTGCTTGTTCACTGTGGTGAGATCCTTTGAAATGAAAAAAAAAAGCTGTATAAATGGAAGATGTGATTGCTTCTTTATCTGAATTTGTAATTAAACTGACTTCTTTTTTGAGGCAGAAATCAGGGAGCCTTCTCCTTGTGTACAGTTTTTCATGCCTAATTTAGCAGATTATATTTCTCCCACATCCTGTGACAGTTAAATAAACAGGCATAGGAAATATCTTTAAAATCATTTAAGATTCTCCATTAAAAAAAAAATACAATAAAGAGGACGACATGCTGAAACACATAGTGTACATCCAGAAAATGGGAATATTCGGGCCATTGTTTAATTTCCAGGATCAGTTTACAGGGAAAATTATTGATGATTCAGAGCTTGAGCATCTGTGCTCACTCAACAGTGTGATCCTGACAATTATTAACTACAAAACTGTTGGAGCAGGGTAAAAACTAAATAAGCTATCACCGTGGAGCTGCATGCGAGAGCCACATTCCTCCGGACCGTATTTTTTTTTACTGCAGCAAACTCCACCTGATGACAGCTACAATCAACAGTGGCTCCAGGCAGCTGCTTTGCTGCGGGCCACATTCGATTGTGTCGCCCTGCATTAGTCCCTGGCGAAGCTGTCACCTTCCAGCCTGTGAAGTGAGAGCATGAAGAGTCTCCTGAAGTCTCTGCAGTTCTGCCATCAGTTAGGGGAGCAAGGGGGAAGCGACGTTAAAAAAAAAAAGACCATTAGCACTGTGACTGCTTGCTGCATTCATTTTACTCGTGGAGGTGGCGGAAAAGAAATAGCTTAGGTGAGCTGGATTCAGAAAGTTGTCTGGCGTTGAATAATTGCAAGGTGGTTGTTCTTTTTTTTTCCTATGGGGCTGGGGGTAGGAGCAGAAGCTGCTCCCTTTCCCGGGTTTTTGGAGTTACTCAGCCTTCTGGAGGGCAGCTCTGATTGTACGTACAGCAGCAGGGAACTGTGCTGTATGTTGACTTTTGACAATATTTTCCCAAGCATTCCCGTGGCATTTCAGGAGGCAGGAAGCTCCCTGATGGAGCTTTTGGTTTTAGTTGTTCAGTAAGGCAGTGGGCAAGTGGGGAAGAACATGAGCCATGACAGGATTTTGAGACGGAAGAGAGAGGATTTTACTGCCAAGTGAGTCAGCTTATGCCAGGACCAAGGCAGCCTGATGGGGAAATGGGTGAATTCTCATTGCCACCAGCTCTAGACCTCTGCATCTCCAGCACTGACACCACAGTCTGGATGTGCCAGACCCATGGCTGTGTAATACTCAGCACTGTACGAACCCAAAAGTAGATGTTCCACAGGGTTCCAATGGATTTGTATTTTATTCTGCCATTACAGTGACTATAATGTGAGCTGTGCAGTTTTCCAAGCTGTGCTCATGTGAAAAGCTTTCCAGAAAAACCTAATATTCCTCTCCCCAGAAATTCCTCATCCCAGTTTTCAGATGTACAATAGCAGCAATATTAATAATAGAATATAGTAATAGTTTTGCACCTAGTGTGTATACACTTGTGATAGTAATATTTACTAATAATACTGAAGAGATAAATAAACAAGTAGCAGACTCATCAGCTTCCTTAAATGACATGAAAAGTAAAACAGGTGTTTTTTTCCCCTTTAAGAAAGACAACGCAAGCCATAGGACAGCTTAGTTTTTTTTTTTTTTCCTGGACAGTCACTGTCAATTTATAATATTCTGCCAGCTGGATGTATTTGATTAAGGTTCTCTATATTTGATTTCAAAACATCATTCTGCCTTTCTGCATATTTTCCTTCATCACCAAAGACAAATCCACTGCATTATAATTCAGTTTTTAAGGAGCTGTTTTCCAAAGTGCTTAATTCCTTCATACAGATTACTGAATAATATAATGGAGTAAACTCCTGACATACAACCTACTACTTAAAGGATCTACTGGAGCTCTTACTGTCCTCTTTGAGAAACGTTACTTGGGACTGTAACATGCTTATAATATTTATTAATCATGTATTAACCATTTTTCAATTGTTAACACAAGTAAACCTTAATACAAAGTATGCTTAGCAATTACTTAGAAATGACTGGAGCTGTAAAAGAAGACATGTGTCCTGTAGTGTTGGTCTCCTCACAAGAGAGGGAAGGCACAGGAAAGAAACCAGCTTTCAGCAACCTGCCTCTGCCTGTGAAGATTTACTGTGGTGTGCCTCAGTTTCCCTCTCTTAAAAATAAATGGTAGCACAATTCCATTTTGCATTACTGTTGCAAAATCCCAATTCTTTCCTTTCTGAGAAATCACAGGGTGAAGAAGCCCAATCCCATTCCACACAATCTCACAAGCACAGAAAACTTCCCATTCATAGATTTTTAAAAGTGAGTCTTAACCGTTTGCCTCAGTGCAGCAAAATAAAACTCTAAAAGTCCTAGTAAGCCTCCAAAAAAGCTGCACAAGGAACAGATTGAGCAAGTGCACCTGGGGATAAATGCATTATGGACTTAGATCCATTATCACACCTCTTCTCATCATAGCCACTATCTGAACCCCACAGGAAATCATTCAATGAGACGCGGAATGTCATTTTAGTTGTAGCATTAATTTCCCAGCTGCTGGTAAAGATATATTGTGCCCCTTCATTGCGTATAAAAGAAAATGAGCACAACTCCATTTGATAACTTCGCTACTGGATGTAGGTTTTATTAAGGGCCAAGATCTCTGTAGTGTAAACGTTGGTAACATGCGTGTTTCTTTCTAAAGATGGGCCCTTTGCTTTTATTGTCTCTCCAAGCAGTGAATAACATGCATTGACATGCTGATGAGGAGGTTCCAAATGAAGAATATGGCCATAACTAAAATGATATTATTCTGTCCCCTCGAGGGAAGGTTTTGCTCTCCAATCCCAGCAGGAAGCACTTGTGATAAAACTCAATTTGGGACATTATCCTCCTCATGTTTATTTACTTTTCCCCTTTTTTATATGTACAATCAATACGAAAATGGAGCCAAATGTATGTAATACCACATAAAACCAACTGTTTTTTCCTTATCTCTTTTTCTTTATGCAGCAGATTGAATCCTAAAATCTTCTACCAATCTGAGCTCCATGTAGCCAGTTTTTTTCTCCAGCAACAGTGCAGATAAAAGGCAGAAAATATACTTAGTAGCAGTGTGCTGTCTGGTTCTTTAGTTTTATTTGCATGGCCCATTTTAGACAGTTGGATTAAGATGGAACCTATAACAACCTAGAGAGCTTATTTCTTTCCACTGATAACTCAGAGACACTATAACAAGTGCCACAGATTTATATTTCTGTGCTGCAAATGTTTGAATTTGGTGAGATGAATCCTCACCCTGTTGTCCAAGGGACTGGTGTTCTTGGAGGACAAAACCTGGAGCTGTGGCCCATAGAAATTAGAAGCATCTACTGTTGGTAGATGCTCTTAATATCTACTCTTATGGTTTTGTCTGGATGACAGAAGCCATGTCAATCTATGTGGCTGGGGTGCATTCTGTTAGCATAGCTGAAATTCATTTCAGCCCTGTGGTACTCTGCCAGTCTCAGCTATCACTTGAAGTGGACATTCAACACTAAAAATTAGTACACACCCAAATATAAACATCACTTTAGAGAAAGGAGTCCTCCAAAGTGTAAACAATGGGGTTTTTTTTAGGAAAATAGCTGGCTATTTTACAAAGTTCCTTGTAAATGTTGCTCTAAGTTTTGCTTTTCTCTTTACCAGATCAGTCTTCAGTTCTTAAATCCTGGGAACCCTGATCTCAATCATAGAACCAGACAACTGAGTTAAGTGCCAGCAAAGTATCTCTGTCAGATGCATGAAGAGCTAGAACAAACTTCACTGTCTTAAACAAAGGATTTCTTTTCAGAGAATTTAAGACAATCTAAGGCTGTTTTCAAAGGGGAGATTCCATGCTAACCACCAGCTCTCAACAGGCTCGTTTGTGGCATCGCAGAGCTCCTGAAATCTCAGAATCAGGGTAACAGGAAAATAGTTCTTCTGAATCTGAAAAAGATAAAAAAAATGTGTTTTTTCTTTCAGTGTCTTTCTGATCCACCTGATCACTTAGCCACATGATTACCAATTCAGGGTAAGGAAAAGGAACAGGAAAATTCCTCCAGAATTGCTTCTGAGTGAATTAGTCCTTCATTAGTTGCAAGGACTTAGACTAGATTGATTTGTGTTTGTCATTAAACCATAATCTTAAAAACAATTCAGAGTTGAGCTCTTTTCCCTTATTCAGTCTTTCTACGATTTAAAACAAAACAAACAAAAAAAAATCAACAAAACAAAACACCAACCTTCAGGAAAGTCAGAGTCAAGTCAGTGGGAATAGTTTAAGCCAACATTGTGAGAATGTTGTGAGCTCTCCACTTTCCAGAGAAAGAAATTCCATCAGAGAGGAATGAGTCAAAAACATTTATCATTACATGGCTGGAAATTGCGATAATGTGAGTTGACATCATAAACTCCCTTGCCTTCAAAACCCTGAACAACGTCCATTTTTAATCTTCTACCTTTACATCTTTTTACACTGAACTAAAAATGTAGCCTGGCAGGAGCAAGAAGTGACAGATGCTCTGTGTGATGTATAGATGACCGTACTGAAATAGTACAACTGGAACTGTAGCTGATGAATAAGATGCTTTCACTTAGCCAAGCTCTATATTTACTAATAGGTATTAAACCACCAGGCCTAGGAGCTGCATGGCCATTAAGACTTTCATGGTGCATTAGGAAAAAAAACAGACCTATTAATTCAACTTCATGCACCAGAATGCCCGTGCAGATGCATGGCTATTGTTATGCACTCTGATGCCAACACCTAAGTTCAAATAAGTGTCTGATAGAGTAAGGATTACTCTCTTTAACTGTATGTATATATACTAATAGCAACAGTTCTACTCTTCAGAACAGCTATCCCATAATTAAAAATTTTGTTGGGCTCACAGTCAAGGGACACGCACCTGGGAGAAGGGTCCGCCACTTCATTTCTGTCACCTTTCTAGGAGTCAGGCACCAGGACTCCTTACAGCTTGAGGAA
This sequence comes from Streptopelia decaocto, assembly GCF_964273445.1. Taxonomy (NCBI): domain Eukaryota; kingdom Metazoa; phylum Chordata; class Aves; order Columbiformes; family Columbidae; genus Streptopelia; species Streptopelia decaocto. The sequence goes on from NC_138656.1 coordinate 116,371,334, forward strand.
GTTTTTGTTTCCAAGTGTTCAGTGCTAACCTTCAGAAATGGGAATGGTTCCCATTTGAGAGTGTCTGCTGATTTGGGTGCTTCTGTGAAATGGAGGAAGTTGGTTTGGGATCCTCTCCTGCCCAAGAGCATGTACAACCCTGGCTGTTTGCTTTCTGGACAGATGTAATAGTAATTTAATTACTTATTACAAGAAAAAAAGTGAGACACCATAGCAGACAAATTGCATTTTTCAGACTGCTCCAAGAAATTAGAATGTAAGTAGTTCTTTGTCTAAAACTGGAAGAACAAAAAGGAGCAGTCAGATAGCAATCTCCCAGAAGACCAAACATGGTGGCTACAGCTGGATTTAAGTTCATACATGGAGAACAGAAAAGTGGATGGCAGAAGAGTTTCTGCTAGTGATACACATGAAATTAAAGTGTTTAAATCCCCAAATGAGGAAAATTTAAATTAACTGAATCAACATTCTACAGTAAAATTTTCTTGGTGGCTAGTCGTAATTGTGCCCCAAAGTGTCTCAATGTCAACAGAATTCAAAAAGTCAATACTTATATGGCTCTTGGGATCCACAGATTAAGCCTTCTTCCACCTGTCTCCCTTGAGGATCTTGCTTTAGTAGGTGGTCCTAGAACACATCTATCAGGCTGGATTATAGACAAAATATGGCCACACCACCTCCTTCATTTCTTCACAAGGGGAGCAGGAGGGGCAGGGCTGATCTCTTCTCTCTGGCGACCAACAACAGAACCCAAGGGAATGGCAGGAAGATGCACCAGGGGAGGTTTACATCTGTCATTAGGAAAAAGTTCTTTGCCCACAGGGTGGTGGAGCACTGGAACAGGCTCTCCAGAGAGATAGTCACTACCCCAAGCCTGTAAATATTCAAAAAGAGACAACACCCTCAGACACATGGTGTGAACTGTGTTGTGCTATGCAGGGACAGGAGTTGGACTCGTTGATCCTTGTGGGTCCCTTCCAGCTCAGGACAATCTATGATTCTATGTTTCCTGCCTCCTCCCTGTCTGAGTCCTCTGCTTTTGATGGGTTAAACAGGGAGGTGTTACCCAAGTTCCCTCCAGTAGAAGCAGGGACTAAACCCAGGTTTTCCATGCATGAAGTAGACACTTTTAAGGTGTGATTCCTCTGATCCATCCTAGAAGAGTGTTTTTCTTTCTCTGGACTATAAAAAGACTCTCAGGTGATTCATTCTCACATAGACACTTGCACAACAGATGTCCATATTAGCTTGGACTGATCCCAGACATACTGACTTACGACTAAAATGGAAATGCTCCAGTGACCATTTTTAACATAATCTCTTTCCCTCACAGTTCTTACCCTAAAGCATTAGCTTGTCCCCATTTCAGGAAGTGAGAATGGTTCCTTTCACTGCAGTTTTGGTTTTTTCTCCCCCGTTTCTGACTCTTCAGTTTTCCCAGATATTGAAGTGTGATATTCCACAGAACAATTCATGTAAAGTTAACTAAGAATATTGTATATTCAGACAACATGATAGAGGAAGGGTTGTAGCAGTGAGCTGCTTTCTAGGATGTGTCCTCTATCAGGAATCATTTGATGATAGAGTTCTGGTAGGAGTCAACACCTTGTCCACAACACCATGAAAACCTTCTTTGTGGCCTCCTGTAACAAGGCTTAACTGCTCTGGAAGAAAAAACATCACATTGTCCCTCACACACTTGACATGATAGCACCAGGAGGAGTGTGCCAGAAAAGTGATAAATAAAATGGGCCTAATATGTGGAGTGTAGAGGCTGACACATCCAGAAGTCACAGTGCTCTTTGGGATTCTGGCAATGCCAGTAAATGAAACACTGCTGGACATGGATGTAGATAGTGAACGCTGACCACCTTTGTTTGTAACTTGTTAGACTGAAGCCTGGGACATAGTTGAGCAGGATACACAGGCCACTCCCAAATAACAAGTTATTATAACGTGAGCCATTTCCAATATGATGTTTGCAAAAAATCACCTTTTTTTGGAAGTTGAGAGAATATCGCAATATGAACACAGAGCACACAAGCTGACCTCACATGGAGAGTGAGGAAGGCCTCATTCCACAGCCACAGTTCTACAAACTGGGAATTGCCGAGTTGTTTCCCCTTCTGGTCTCTTCAGTACTTTCAGGACTGGGAGTTTAGGAAACTCCTTCCAGTGCCAGACACGATCCTTATCACTTACAGGAGGCTGCATATTCTGCTTCTATATATATAACACACATGGGCACTTTCAGGATGATTTTCTCAGTTTGGAGAAATGCTACACCTACAGTACATCTGAAGAATTTGAGATATTCTCGATATTAGCTGTGCACAATTTGAGCCTGCAACTAACATTCGGTGGATCTGAAGTGTTCAGGATGTGTGCTTTGCACATTCCTTCTGTGCACGAGCAGTGAGATCAGTTCTACCGAGTCAATAGGACTCACTCCATATGATCACTCAGCCTACACACAGACATCTGCAGAGGAGTTCCAGATATCAGTCTAGCCCAGCTGGGATTGTTGCTCAGGCTGTTGAATGTTGGAAATCAGAGACAAGCGTAATTTACCACAAAAAAAAAAAAAGAAGGAAAGAAGAACAGAAATCTATTCTGAACTTTCCCCTCTCACATGCTAAAGGTAGATAAAATTATGACTGACATGGAGAAAGTTAATAGGAAATATTTCTTCCGTGTTTCTTATAATATAGAAATCTAGATGGAATTAAACAAAATTCCCTGGTAACTAGTTTTAAAAAAGGAACACTAATTACATTTTCCATTCACAGCTAAACTGCAGAAGCAGTCATCACAGGGTGCTCCAGAGACCAAATGATGAGTAGATTCAAAAGGTGATGAGAAAAATTCATGAAGGAAAAGTCCACCAGTGACATCATTGTAACCTCTCCCTCAACATCTCGAGACAAGAAAAATCCCAGAATCTAGGAAGACATGACAGGGAATATGGTTAATTTCCATAAGCATTTCTATGAGACCACTCAGAAACAGGACACCGAGTTAAGTGGACTTTTTGTCTGCTGCAGATTGTAGATTTCTATGCTTTCATACTCTGGGAAAAATCCTGGCACATCATCCAAACAACAACATTATACCAAGTTTCTAGACTGCATTTTGCACCATCAATTTCTTTACTTGAATATCAAATAGTAACACTTTTTTTTTTCTAACTCATGCCAAAGTTTTCTTTGCATACCCATATCCATTGCTGGTCAAAAGGATTTTGTTCACACTGAGCCTGATGCATGTGCAGCTCTTACAAAGATCTCCTTATGGATCTTCCACAGGCTATGAATCTGATAGCATTTCAAGCACAGTGCTCCCTGTTTTGCTCAGCTGCTGGCACTGTAAAAAAGTGTTGTTCATTAGACAATGTAGCCTGTCCTGATATATGTCCTGTACTCTATCCTGATATAGATTCAACTCCAATATGCAGCCTGATGCTTAGGAGATTGAGGAGGTAGGAATGGTGATACTCTGTGTGCTCATAGAAGGAAGAGCTATATCCCATATTCTGAGTGAATGCATTTAGCCCAGGGCTTCTAGATATAAACATCATGTCCTTCTCCAATGAAGACTTGTGAGAGAGTGTCCCCTGCTCCAGAAGGATTATGGATGGCTGATTCTGATTAACCAGAGCATCCAGCCCATGAACCTCTCAGTGGACCAGGAAGATGAAAGATGCCCTCCTCTTCACATTCCCATCTGGCTACTGGTGACAGTTCTTTATCAGAAAATTGGTTTTATTCTCAGGGTCCATCCCATTCTCCGTCCATTATGTGCCCTAATTGCCTAACTCAAGTGCGTTTCACAGCCAGCCAAGACAAGATCATGTCTTGTTGCTATCAAAGGTGCAGGGTCACCTTCCTGCTTCTCCTTCCTTTGCTTTTCCCTGTGTTCATCCTCAATCCCAGCACTGCAAACCTTCCCTCCCATGAGTTTTTGATGCTGCTCACCCAGTTCCATAGCAAGACAGTTCACCTCACTAATCTAATGAGAAACTGGCTTCTTTTTGGGTGGGTTATTTTTCAGCCTCTGGAGAGGCTTGAGTTGGTATTATCACAGAATCACAGAATAGTTGGGTTTGGAAGGGACCTCTGGACATCATCTAGTCCAACCCCCCTCCTAAATATCATACCATGAGATGTACATGATACTATGAGATGTACATATCATACTATGAGATGTAAATAAAGCCTGGCTCAGGCTGAGTGAAAGAAGAAACAGAAGAATCCTTTCAGTTGCAAAGAACAGTTAATTCAACTTTAGCTATTCTGGAGATGTCTATCTGAGATCACAAGGATGGTCTGTGATAGAGTAGGGAGCTGACTGCTTGCTGCTCAAGCTCTAAGCTAAAAATTAAACCACTGGTCTTGCTTTCCTTTTTCATCAGCTTAGTCCCTTTTCATGAGTGATATTTGCCATTTTTGCAAGTTTGCCCATGCTGGACAAACTATGCTGAGTTAAAAAATACTTTAATCCAACCATGAGAAACATATGAGACCCCCTTGGTACCGGCAATGAAATCGATTCATCAGCATTGTTCAGCATGACTGGAGATCAGATGCACCATGAGGGATGGTTTCCATTCAATAGCCATTGTAGTTCTTTCTCCTTCTCATCATCCCCATCCTTTCCTCAGAGATTTCTGCCCTCACTACGTGGAGGGCTAAAGTGCTTATAAAGCAGTTTGTGGTCCAGAATGTTAAAATTACCTTGCCTTGATGTTAGTCTTCCACAATAAACCAAGTTAGAAATCGGTTAGTGGTGCATAATAATTCTTGTGCTGGGGCAGGTTGGGGACAAAGCCCCCAGCAATACCTGAAAACAGAACACCCCTTTTCCTGAGCTGCTGTCCTTACTTACCCAGATTTTTAACATGGGTGAACTGGTGGAAACATGCACCAGGGAGTATTCAGCAGCATAATTAAGCCTGAAGTGCTGTGTTTAGCCAGATTCAGCAACTTTAGTGAAAAAAGAAGAAGAAAAAAAAACCAACACCAACCTTGGAAGAGCTGGAAAAGTGAGTTCTGATTCTCCTCACATTGCATATTAGGAACAGCACCACTAAATGCATATCAGTCATTTGGAAATGTGAGAGCCCTGTAGCTTGTCCATGAACCTGGAGAATTGCACTTTGATAAAGCTGATGCAAAGGAGAACAGAGACAGTTTAAGGTCAGGTGTTCTGCTTAGAGGGAAAGAATTTAGTCTTAGAACTGGGGAACCCTCACTTCAGTTTCTTGACATCTCCAGTGGTTTGAGGCAAAATATTTAGGCTCAGCTACTTACATAGGTGGGATTGCCTGGATTCCAGTGATTTCACCGGGAATTGAAGGTCTTTGTGTTTCCAGACCTTGGCTGCCATAGTTCACCAAATATAAAACTAGACATAACAATGCTTCCTACCTCCTTGGAGAAAAATCTTTAACAGACTGAGATGCTTACGTGTTTAATACAGACATACAACCTCCTAAAATGGGCAGCTAGTATAAAGCGTCAAAGTACATATGCTTCATTTCTACAGCCTTGCAGGCATTCTCACCTGCACAAAATGAGTGCCAAATAAAACCAAAACTCAGAGAAATATCATTTTTGTACCCTTCTTACAAAGGCAAATGACTACATAAGCCACGAGGCACTGACAGTTGAAAATATAAGGACATCTCAATATCCAAAAGCCCCATGTTTTCAACTGTTGATTATATACAGATCTGAAGACCCAGCCTAAAATAAAGAAGACTGAATTTTCCTCTTAGGTATATCTTTTTCTTAAGGTCTATGTGAACAAAACCTTAATTTTATTTTGCTAATTACTTTTGAGGACGCTCAAGATTCTGTGTCCCTTTTTACAATATATCTTCATGGCAGACACTGTTCCATTATTATCCCAATAGGAATAAATATTCTCAACATAATAGCATCATATTCTAATGCAGCAGGGAGAGTATTTTTTTTTTTTTTGTATTTATGAGTGACAAAAAGAAAAAAAAACTGAGAAAAGTTACATTATTGCGTCTTGTTTAACTAGTGCCCCCTCTTGTGGTACTTCGGCAGCAATACCAAACTCCAAAATCTTTTCCTAAAACGATGAGAAAAGTACAGGGTTTAGCATAGATTCGTTTCAGAGACGTTTTAAATAAAAAGTATAGTGAAATAGATTAAACGGTATGAGATGCATAATCAAGAGGCGATCTATCAGTTATTACAATTAGAGAAAATAACAATGCTAAGGGGAGATGGAAGAAAGGATGCAGCAGACAGGAAAATACGATGTGCCTGGCTGTTAAAATCAATTACCCTTTCTTTCTGAACTGGGATTCTTGCTCATGAACTGCTAGCTGACATTTTAGTTACAGCTTTGCTGAATACAGAGCTCATTTGAGCATCTTTTCTCTCCTTTCTGCCTTCATTTTCCCTCTTGTCTCTCCTGACCATCTTTTTTTCTCAGCTTCCATTTCAACTGTAGCATTAGTTCTGTAGTTTCTTGCCTCTCTATTTTTTCCCTTGTTATAATCTCCAAAAGCCAGAAAACCTTGTGGTTTTTAAAATTTTCCTTGTTTACCACCCCTATCTTGCCTTTTTATAACCACTTTTTAAAGACTCTCTGCTGATGCAACATTGATTTTCTTTTCAGATTAATTGCAATTTTGCTTGCAGGAGCAGGAGGAAAGATAACCTCAAAATGACCATTTTGAACAGCGACTTGCAGGGTTCTTCATGGAGAAGTTTTAAGTCAGTAGATGTATCTTGTTCTACAGGGATCTCTGTCAACTTCTCTTTTTATGCATTTAATGTTCTTCCCTAGCGATAGCCTAAGGGTGCTTTCACTAAACAATTAATGTAAGGCATCTCCTGGGAACCTAATGGGTATTTAGCAATAAGTTCACTTCCAGTGAATTGTATAATGTGATATTTTGACAATGGATATAGTGAGGTTCTTGAAAGGTGAAGTTTTCTCCGAAGAAACAATAAAACATCTAACAGAACTTCTGATAATGTTTTATGGGGTGGGATAGGATAGAGTGGGTCAGACGGAGTAGGTAATTTAGCAGAGTGTTATGTGCTGTTGTACAATATGTTCTTTAATTTTAGTGTCATCCTGTAATAATGTTCACTTTCACTAATACAATGTACAAGTCGCAATCTATTAGCGAAAATAAAATTTACTGTGACATTTGATATGAAAGCCGCTAGCAATGAAGGATGTAGTACTGCAAGTGATATTTGTATTATGTTAATAAAAAATGATATTAACATATGAAACTAATACCAGGCAAGGAAAAGTGTTTAATATTAAGGCTTGAAATGCAGAAATAACATTAAATCTCCAATCTGGTCTGATAATGCTGTGTTCAGAATCACACTTACTGAGAAGACTGTATGCAGTAAGTTTTTTGAAAGGTAATTTAATTGTTACTAAAAATAATGCTGAGAATAACCACAATAAGCACTTAGTATATTAAACCAGCCATTTAAGTACAGAAGGTGTCATTTTAAATAGAAAATATTATAAAGCACGCATTCAGAATTGTATATCTCCCCACTAGAATTATTCCTACTGTTTAATTTCAATAAAACTAGAACTTCAAAGATGTGGTGTAGGATTTTGTGGCATTTCTCTGTAATGCGACAGCTTGCAAACTGCAAAATACATGCAGCAGTTTAGAATTGTGTGTGTGTAACATTTTTACAGAGACAATCTTCTGTAGGGTACAGCATGGTATGATTTAGTAAAAAATGTTGCATATAGGAATGTACATATAATCAGCTTTGCTGTTCCTATTTACTCACTTGAAGAAGAACAGGTTGAGGGGATTCTTTTATTAGTGTGTTTTTTTTCTAAGGGAACAATGTTCTAGCAGAAGAGAATAAATTTGAGTCTATGACATATTTCTCTCAGACAAACACACACATACATAAAACCAGATAAGCAGAATGAACAGGAGATATATTTGAAAGGAAAATGGACAACACTTCTTTAAATTTTTTCAAATGTTATTCCAAAAAGCAAAAATAAAGTTTTACTTTAACCTTTCATTGTTCTCATGCACAAAACAAGGAACATCCTAGAAACACTGAAACTACAAGAAACAAAGGAAAAACAAGAAAAAAGTTCTCTTAACCCAGTTAACCCATTTAACCCAGTTTTACTGATTTTACCTTTCCTTTTGCTAATAAATTTTAAAATAAGAATTATTGATCAAGGTGAACTGTATTCATTGATTCGCTACAAATTGTCAGTTATGATGTACTATTGATTTTATTTTCCTTCTAAAACAGAATGTTGAAAGGTAATCGTACTCACAGTGCAGTCTACATAATATCTAACATCAATAGCATACAGCAAATGGCTCTGGAAGTGCTTTATTTCACCAGTTAGTGTCCACTCTTCTCATGGTAAAATTAAACTCATTATTTTTTTTTTTTTTTTTTTTCAAATATGGGAAACAATATGTTAAGATTTTACAAGAACATTTCTAAGCAATGAAAACATGCAGGTTCACTTTCTTGTTTTTTTAGAAGGAGCTATTGCCATTAAAACCAATGGCAAATCTACTATTTAACATTCATACCATAAAACGCAATAAAACATAGCTTACCTATGTATTTTTTTTTGCTTTACTAAGTTTTCAAAATCAGATGGTAAGTCATAGTCTTACAGCAACCCTCATAGTGACCTGCAAGCTTCTAAAGCTGACCTGAACCATTGCTAAATTAATATATGGTCAAAATAACAGTAAACAGAATTACAAAAACTGCAGCAAGGGAAAATAACTGCAGGGGCTTTTTCATGAGCTCGGTACATGATTATTAAAGTAAGACCCTTATGGCAATAATTTCTGTTCAATAAATATAGCCTAAGAATTTCCAAGTAATGAATTTTAATAGCTGAAACTGTAAATAAACAGTAATCTCTATGAAAAATATCAGATTCTCTGCTGGTGGAAATTGGTGTAATTCTGTTAACGTCACAGAACTCTGCTGATTTGCTCATGCCAATAAATTTGGCCCTTTTGTCTTAAAAAACAAAAAAAAAACAAAAAAAAACCACTTCTATTTGCAGGCTAGAATACAGCAGAGTTGTCCTTTGCAGTATTAACATTTTTCAGGATGTATTTGCAGGCTGATTTATCACTTTATCATTACAATGCATTGCTTTAATATCCAAAGAGATAACTGCACTATTAGCCTACATGTTAAATATAAGCCTATCTGACAATTTACACCCAGAGCCTTAAACTTCTGTCCATATATTCAGCTTCAGCCACTCAAAATTGCACATGAGCATAACATTTTTAGCCTTGTACTATACCAGAGCCTTAGATGTTTATTTTTTTAGAGACAGAGCATAATCACAGTTAATCAGGGTAACTATGGAGTGTCTTAACTGAGGTCTGTAGGATTGCTCAGGATTCATATCTGAATATTTCAATTAGTATCTGGCCTTTGAGTCTATATTTCAATGCAGACTGCTTAGCAATATAGAGCTTGCTGTTCAATAAGTGTTTTGACTGTAGAGAGATAACAGAGATATATTTGTGCTTAAAATTATCTTGCATTTATTTGAAAATTGTGGGGATCTGACACGTCAATAAGGGGTGCTTGGTTCTAAAATCATAAATTGATTTGGTTTTAGAAGGTTTTTTTTTTTAATTAACCAATTCATGGTATCAACTCTTTATTCTTTCTTCCTCCTTCATCCTTTATTCTCTAGCAAGTGCTAGAGCCAAAATAGAGCCAAGGTGGACTTCAGGCCTACAACAACCCACACCTACCAGCCTTTGGGTTCCCTCAGCCAACATCCAATGCTGTCTAAATGCTCTTGGAGCATTCTCACCTTCATATTTATTTGAGTCTCACTGGGTCTTTATTGTGAGTCTCTCAGACATTAGGCAGAAAAAAGTCTAAATTCCATCACTTCTATCCAAACCTAAGAACTTGGAGACCCACTTTACTGAGAGGACTCTCTCTGAAGAATGTGCAAGGACTCAACAAAGATGAACGAGTGATCTGAGTGGGGACGCGGCGCAGAAAACACTCTTCCAGGACTGATGTTGTAGGCAAACTCATGAATGGGAACAACTTCAGTGGGTTTGGAAAGACTGTGAGCAAGAGGGGACACGGCTGTCAGTCTGAATACTCCAAGAAAAGGAAGATCTGGGTTCTGATCAACAGGTACCATCTCTACCTTGTTAGTCAGCCTTTTTTTATACTCATCAAAGCATCATAGGGGAGGATCAAAGTTATTTTTTTGTAAAGTTTCCATGTGAATTTATTTTGAAGTATATATGCTTTTTGTTGGATAAGTAAAAGATGTTGCCAGTAAAATAATAAATAAATAAAAATAAAGCCCTTCGCTAAGAATACTCTGCTTTTGAGCTAATATTTTGAACAAAAGTTATATTCTCTGTAGAAAATACTAAGTTATTTTCTTGCTTATGATAGTAATGCTCTTTTAATTTTCCTTTACTACACAAAGTAATTATATACATTGCTGAACAATGCTTTATTGTTCTTGCAGAAAGCTGAAAACTGCTTGTGAAATATTACATTTAATTGCCAAGCTAATAAAACCCAAGTTTTCAGTTATTCAAACTAAACTCATATTCCACTCTGTCCATTTTTTTCAATAATTAAATACTTAAAAGAACAAGAAGCATTACTGGAATTTAAATAAAGAAATACATTGCTGCAGTTTGTAAAGAGCAGGAAGAATGACACAAATAGCATGTCAGGATTCTCTTCTATTTTTCCATTACATTGGAAAAATAGTTTGCAAATGAATTTTATGCTTATTAAACATTTAATACATCTATGATTAATTTTTTTTTAAAGATAGAATAACTCTCTTTCCATTAAACACACTGGAAATTCCTCAGTGTTACTGACTGCAAGTTGCTGTTTTTGAGGCATCAGCATCACTTACAAGATCATACTGGGAAGCTCTTATCTTACGAAAAAATGCAGGAATTTTTAAAGATAGCCATTTCCTATTAGGATTGGTACTTCTGGTGCATGCCTTCTTGTCATAATGTGGTGTGAAAATTTGATTTAGTGTGGTAACTCTCAGTAAATATGTGGTTCTGGACTGTAAAACCAGTTAAAACCAGTTTGAATATGTATATTAATAAATTATAAATTTATTAATGCAGTTATTAATTTACTAATAAGAAAAGGTATGCAGAAAGAATGGTTCAAAATTAATAGAAAATTACCAAATAATAGGTGCCAGAGAGAACATAAAATGCAGTGAGAAAATGGAACAGAGGTTTTTCCTAGCTAAGACATGAAAGTGTACTCTTATGCAGGATGTTTTTCCAAAAAACAAGCTTCTCAAGCTTGTGGCAATTTAAGCCTTCATGCTTTAATGGAAAATGCAAAAATGAGTCTGAATGCATTCCTAACTAAGTTGCTTTATAATTTAATCTGCTTCCTTTTCCTTTTGAACTAATGGAAGACTTTTTAAGTTTCCAGAGGGAAATATCCCACCTTACATTAGCCAAGGCATCAGATCACTTACTTGAAACACAAGAAAAAAACTTCAAACACCTGGGATGAATCAGGTGGTGCAGAGACAACCTGGGTCTCCCCTGTCCCAGGTGAATGCCTCAGCCCTGGGCTACTGGCTGTTCTCCAGCACACCTGTAGCTGGACAGAAATTCTCTCTTGGACCTGAGAAAACTTTCCCAAAGCAAGTTGAGTTGATAAAGTTCTTTTTCTAGAATGTATTTTTTGCTATTGGCAAATCATCATTTTCTAAATAACTGTTCTAACTAGTTCTGTTATCCATTGAGCCTGCAGTTAAGCATATATGTAAGTTTTTCCAAACTCAGGGCCATGATAGTGACGTCTATGCATTGTGAGTCATCTCATTGCTTTTAATGGTGCATGTAAATTTTCCCAAGACCAAAGGTTTAATGAGTTATGACTTGTATTTTGCAAATAAAAGCCCATCCTCTTAAAGGTCCACTTATCCCAGCTCTTAGGCTAACAACAAACACTCTAAGGGTGGTGTCAACAAAGGCTAATTCTAGCCTACAGTGCTTGGTTCTGTTAGGTTAGAGGAGAGAAATATGCTTTTCTGGAGGGGGTTCTCCTTTATCTCTCCCTGAAGGAGCCTGCATCTCTCCCTCTTTTTCCTGATTATAGGGCAGCTCAGAGATATCCACCCCTTCAGGCCAAAATTAGCCTTTGTGAATTGTCCCCAGCAGATCTGTCTAAATGCATGCACATACATGAACAGAAATGCTTTTGCTTCATAAAGCACTGAGAACATCAAGCTACTTTGCTTTAATCCATCTTTAATAACACTTTACAAGTGATAATGTAAAGGCAAATGTTACCAGGTCACATAGATGATTACTTAATCAAGACCATTTTTGGCTGTCACTTGGGTTGCCTTGCAGAAGGCACATGCAATTTCAGACAAAACAATGGAAAAAAGTGAGGTTTGAGAGAATTTAGGCACAAATTCGATTCACCTAACTGACTGAATGTGAAGCTGGCTGTGAGCACTTTGGATGACTGAACATAGCAGCTCCACTGAAAATGCTCAGTATACAAAAAAGTGAGTCAGTATACAACTAGAACAAGACATAAACTTCAGGTCCAAACCCACAATGCCTACTCTGCTCCACATTTCCAGTAAAATTACACTTTCATCAGGTATTTCTGTGGGGCTAAGATTGTGCCATGCTAGTCCTTACACATCTATCCCTCCCACATCAGGAAACAAATAAAAGAATATGTGCTCTGAAACAACACTGAAAAAGATTCCCAGTTAAACTCCTCTAGGCCTCTAGGAGAATGACCTACCCCTTCTCTTCTTCCTTCTTTCCAAAGGCGATGGCAAAATCACAAACATGCACTCCTCTGATGAATTAAGTGTGGACCTCCAAATCTCCCTTACAGGAAGAGTTTGGGAACTTATCAGATTCCCGAACTACTCTGTGTGATAGCAATCAGTCACAGGAACCACTTGCAATGATCAAAAAGCAGTTTCAGATCATATTTTCTCCTTGATTTTTCCTCTTTGGCCACTTGCATCACAAATACTCAGCAGCTGCATTTTGCTCTTTTACCCTTATGCCTGGTTTTTATACATTTCTGTTAATCATTCACTAAAATAAAGATCTCATCTTCATTTTACCTCATGTTCAGATGCCAAGGTGATAGTGTATCTTACAGCAAAACTTTGTCTTATTTTTTTGTCATATTAGCTGATGATAGAGCAAGAATCAACCTGATGACTCAGGCAGTGTGACAGACACCTTTTGCAGGAGATACAGATCAAATGTGGGATCTGTTTCTTCCTGCATGTTGATTAATTGTTTGAACTGTGAAAATATATCTCAAATCTTATGAATTACGTTCTTACCCTTGTGATGGCACCACTGTGATAAAAGACACAAAATAAGACGCATTTTCTGAAGTCTTAAAATAAATATAAGACTAATGTCTTGGACAAAGGCAAAATTCTCACAACATTCCTGAAATAATATGCAAATAAAATACTCTAATAGATGTTTAGCCTTGTAAAGTGAAGAACCCCTCTCAATGTGCTCCAGGAGAAATATAGACAGGTACTTAGAGGTAAGGAAGGACCACACAGACTCAGTTTTAGGATCTGAAAGTCAACCCATCCTTCTCATTCATCATCAGAAGTGACATGGTTTCTGAAACTGCAATTGCAGCCTATAGACAGTGGGTGGCTTACTGCTAGTTTTATTCAAAACTGGATCAACTCTAGTTAAGTCCAGTTCATGACACTGGTGCCAACCCAGAGCCTCAGAATTAAGTTGGGTTTGCAGGACTGACTGGCATCAAAGACATTCAAAAATTTGGGGGGTTTGGTCAGAAAAATAAGAAGATGCATGAAAAAGCCACCATTATAATCTAATCAATTCCTAACCAGGACCATGATTCATGAGAAGAAGACTTCAGGTGTCCCACCATGCTTGCCCTTCCAGAAGTATGTTCTTGCAGCACCAATAAATTGGCCAGTTACATGTGATACCCAGCAGGTGAAAAAACTCTTTTTGAAACTAGCAAGGTATCTTTTTCCCCCTCCCTCATCTCACAATAGCAAGTACAAACTCCTGTTCACCTTCATTACTACCTTCACTTTACTCTCTGAGAACTCTGCAAAGCAAAGCAGGTTATCAGGGTGCCAAGAGCTGTCACCAAGGACAGCTGTGGAAGTGGCTCATCTGAAACCTGTACCTCTTAACATCCTTCCCTGAATTTGCAGGGATGGTTCTGCCGTCATTATCCTTCCTAGTGATCGCTCTTGTTTGCACCTTTGACAACATGACATCTGAGAGGACTAAAGATGTGAGTCAGTTTGTGATTAATCCAGATTATTGCTCCTTGTATGGACAGCAAACTGACAGGCTGGATCGGTAATGCTACACACATGGTCTTGTGAGCCATGTAGGAACATTTCTCAGAAATGGTTTTGTGAAATTTGAAAGTTTAATACAAAAAGAAAAAAGTTATCATTTTACATCATTTGTGATAATCCCATGCATGTAAACTCCTTGTCACAGATTGCATACAAGCAGTTTTTTCTGAGTCTGCAGATTTAAAAAAAGGTTTTGAGAATGAGAGCTCCCTGTTTATATGTAGTCACTCAGTAATTTGTGCAATGCTTATAAAATGTCATTAGCTACTGATTAGTGATATTTTGGGTCAATGGATTTAGGGGAAAAATCCCAAAATGCTCTAAATAAATGGGGAGTCTGCAAAGATTGAAGTGTTTCTTATCCACTTCCCAAGGCTACTGTGTCATATGATGGGTTCCTGTAGTGAACATACATGTTCTGAGTACAAAATTACATAGCATGTGCGAAACTGAAACATTAAGGGCAGATTACAGAATAATTAAATTAACTTCAGATTAAATACTCCCAGGGATGTATGACTGATTAATGTGCCTAATTCAGTAAGAATACTGAGCTCCAAGGAGACATTCACTCCATAAGAAGTGTGGTTTCTGTAGGTCATTAATTTCTCCATGCCTACAAACAGAACATAGAAAGCTAGCTTAGCCACAATACCCACCTTTTAGATTCCCAGAGTTGAGTGAGGTGACTCTGATGATTGAAGCTTTATACTTTATGAAAGCTTTATGAAAGTTAGTTGAGCTATATAAATAAATAAATAAATACATCAATCTGACTTGTCAGGATCGCATTTTTTGGTTCTTTCATTGCTCCAATGTCATCATGTTTATTTATCTGTTTAAAACAATTTTACTCCATCACATAATTTTGTCTGTGGAGGAAGGGATTTTTTTAGTATCATTTTTAAGAGAAGAAAGACTTATGTGAGGACAGTGTGTATGAATATGTCATTGTCTTTTTTGTTTGCTCTCTCCCAATAACTTTGAACCTGTCAACCAATTTCAGTGAGTAACTTGTTATGTCTACAGGTCAAATGGTTGTTAAACCATTTAACTTTCATAACTGTGTCTCTACTCCACAAGAAGACATTAACAGGGTTATTTTTTATTAAACAACAGATAATCCAACCAGAAGTTTTCATTTTCTAGTTTGGCACTTGGTTAAGATCTTCTTTTTTCTAAGTGTATTTTTGTATGTCTAGGGAACTCTGTAGAATAGATAATGCGGCACTATTACTAATGGTAGTATTTGCTATTTTCTCTTTTTTTGGATGGTAATAAAGTGTCCACTATTTACTTCATCATTAGCTGAAAGAACAAAGGGATCTTGAATGTGTATTTGTCACTTATCTGCTGAAAGCAACTATACAAACCTTTGGATCCTGTTTTAAAGGGCTTTGCTAACCATGTCCACAACAAGGTGTAGACTTGATATGCTGAAGGCTATACAAAACAAATAATAAAGAACAATGATACACAGCTTTGATATACATTGTAGTTTTTCAGCTTGAAAAATCCTATCTTACACCTGTCTGCTTCTATTTCATCATATATACAGAATAAGAGACAGTTGACAATAGGAGAAGAATGAGTGCATTTTTTTAAGTTTTAATAACTATTTACATTAGACCTGTCTTACATAGTGTAACAACTGCTTTAAAAATCTTACTGTGAAACAAATCTGACTGCATAGATAATAATGTTTCAGAGAGAAAAAAGGAGAAATGAGGGAGAGAATGAGGGTGAGAGAGTGAGCTGATAGGAAAGAGGAAGGGAGGGAGTGAGAGAGGGAATGAAGAAGAGAGGAAGTCTGTATTTTTCCAAACTATGTAATAATAAGAAATTAGGGCTGTCATGCATTCTTCATGCCATTTTGAATCATACTTTGTACTGTACTTTTTCCTGGTTTGCTATCTTTTTCCATTTGAAAATTTTGTTTGGGAGAAGAGGAAATCTAGCCAATTTTCTGCAGTTTCCGGTGTCAGACATTCAATCAGAACATGGTTTCTGACACTGTTCCAAAGCCTCAAAATACAAATAAATTTCATATAAAGTGATGCAACAAATCCAACAAGGCTTGAATAGAACAGACTGACCCTGCATTTGTTGATCAGGTTGCAGGACTTGTGCCAAGGCTGAGACACATCTTGATATCCAAACAATATTTCTACCTGATCTATATTACTACTTGGGGTTTTACGAGTGATTGCAAACAAGTTCTACTCACAGCCTGCAACAAGTTCCCTTGTTTTCAAGGAGACAGTGTCCATACATGTTTTTAATGTGTTCACAGAGATGAATTTTGATGTAGGCAAATAAGACAAGGAGTCTAATGGCAGATAACTTAGAGTGGTAAACTGGCCCCAGTAACAGACTCCATAATTCTTCCACCAACTTTGCCTCCACGGAAAAAAAAGATTGTTGTAGGGACAGGTTAATAGGCTCGTATAGTTGATGTCTGCCCTAACCAACACAATAAAACAAAGACAGTTTTTTAATTCCTTATGTAACTGTGTCCTGGTTTTGTTAAAAACAAGTTTCTTTTTTAGCGAATTTGCCAGGCAGCTAAAGCCTTCATATTAGCTGCATTTTTCCTGGAGAACCAGATACATGTTTTGGCAAACATAGCAATGGAATGTGAGGTTATTGATAAGCATGGATGGACATCTCACGAGAGGTACAACAAGAAACAAGTGACCAAGAAACTGACCAACTGTGTATAACATTCCATTCACGTGAATACTTCATATAAAAGTGGGAGATCAGGAGGATCTCGTCCCTTCTCCCTTTTTCCTTATGGCTGACATTAGGAGAGGACCTTGCTAGTCGTCCCTGAGAACTGAGGTCTAGTGAGAGACTGAATCCAGCTCCGGTTGGCTGCAGAGTCCAATCCAGGACTTTGGGTGCCGGCTCTGCAGTTGCTGAGACTTTCAAGATTGGTTTTGTATATTTTGTATTATTTTCTCTATTCTTATTAGTAGCATTAGTAAAACATTGTTAATTTTTCCAACTCTCTTCTCTCTGTCCTTCTTTTCCTCCCGATCGTCTCTCCTTAGTGGGAAGCGGGGAGAGGGAGAGGCAAAAAGGGGAAGTGGGGGGGAGAAGAGGTTAACAATACATCTGCCAGGGTTTTATTGTCACCTCACAATCTAAACCCTCGACACTGTTTCTACAAAAGGAAGTATCAGGATGTATCGGTTAATGATTCTCTTAAATAAGGGGGTTTTTGCTCCTGGAAGTAATAGTGATCATGCCAATGACTGTTTCAAGTGGAGTGTTTTTTCCATTTTTTGGGACTTCTGATCCCAGAATCATGAGTTTCACTGGAATTACTCTACAGAATAACCTAGCTTTTTGGATGTTGCTTCATTCGATAATAAAGCATGTGGTTTCTTGTATTGAAGGTGGCAATTAGGCAGGTTTGGCTTTTTTTTTTTTTTTTAAGAAATACTCCTCTGGTATGGCCACACAAACCAGTCTACCCAGTTTCACAAGCAGGTTCAGATAAGGAGGGTAGGATGCACTGAATATGTTAAGGTTGGAAAGGGGCATTGAGTTTAAATATAGAACAAGAAAGAAAGACTACAGGAAAATGAGTAGGAGGAAATCAGGGATATGGTGTATGTAGGCACTTCTGGTACTCTAATCTAAAAAGACTATGATTTATATATTAAAGGCCAGAAGGGACCACTGTGAAAATTTAGCTTTACCTCCAATGAACTTCAGGGAACTCCATTTTGTGTTGGAGTTGAGTCAAAACTGTTGCGATTGGTACACATGTTTGCAGAACATCAGAGTAAATCAAGCTTGATATGAAGATTCCCAAGATATCTTTTCCAAGTTGGTGTAATTGCCTTTTACTGTCTGATGGAAGTTGTTATTTCTCCATCTAATGGTGTTTTGAGAACACTGAAAGCAATTAGGATTCAGGAAAATGTGTGCAAATAATCAGTTTGTGTTGACTCATGTTGTTGCTTGGTTTTGTATTATTTTGTATACCCAGTATGTGATTCCTTGTTGAAAAGAAAAAAGAACATTAAGACAGGGCCTTGTAGATCTGCATTCAAAGTAGTAAGACTAAGATGTGTAATATAAATTATTATACATTTTGCATGCAAGATAAGATCATTGAATTTTAAGTTCAGAGAGAAACATTATATCTCATTATACAAGTACTGTTTAATGTCTTAATCAATGACATAGACAGTGGGATTGAGTGCACCCTCTGGAAGTTCACGGATGATACCAAGCTGAGTAGTGCAGTTGACACACGTGAGGGATGTGATGCCATCCAGAGGGACCTGTACAAGCTCGAGAAGTGGGCCCATGTGAACATCATGAGGTTCAACAAGGCCAAGTGCAAGGCCCTGCACATGGGTCAGGGCAAACCCCAGTATCAATCCAGGCTGGGGATGAAGGGATGGAGAGCATCCCTGCAGAGAAGGACTTGGGGATACTGGGGGGATGAAAGATTGGACATGAGCTGGCAATGTGTGCTTGCAGCCCAGAAGGCCAATCAGATCTTGGGCTGCATCACAAGGAATGTGGCCAGCAGGTTGAAGGAGGTGATTCTGCCACTCTGCTCCACTCTGGTGTGAACCATGTGGAGTTCTGTGTCCAGCTCTGGAGCCCTTAGCACAGAAAAGACATGGACCTTGGAGAGAGGCCAGAGGAGGCCACAAAAATCATCAAAGTGATGGAACAGCTCTGCTATGAGGACAAGCTGAGAGAGTTGGGGTTGTTCAACCTGGAGAAGAGAAGGCTCTGGGGGAAACCTTGTAGTGGCCTTTCATTACTTAAAAATAAGCCTATAATAAAGGTGGGGACAAACTTCTCAGCAGGGCTTGTTACAACAGGACACGGGTGATGGTTTTAAACCAGAAGAGGCAAGATTCAGGTTAGACATGAGGAAGAAACTTTTTACAATGAGGGTGGTGAAACACTGGCCCAGGTTGACCAAAGAGGTGTTGGATGCCCCATCACCAGAGACATCCCAGGCCAGGCTGGACAGGGCTCTGAGCAACCTGATTTGATTGAAGATGTCCCTGCTCATGGCAGGGGTTGGACTAGGTGACTTTTGAAGATCCCTTCCAACTTAAACTGTTCTGTGATTCTATAATTCTATGATCTCTGTAAGGATTTATGGAAGTCCATCTATAAAGGATATGAAATCAATAATGACAAGATGAGTTTCATAGCATTATTATTTTTGTTGTTATTATATGATGATGATGATGATGATATCTAGCAATTCTATCATTGTTTGATACAGAAAAATAATCAAATGTCAACACAGTTGAGAGATAATTATGACTTCTTGACACTGATTTTGCAAAGGACTTAAGTACCTACTTGGAGATAAGCAGAGCAGTGATCCTGTAGAAAGAATTATTCATCTGATTAAAACTAAGCAGAAATGCTTTGCTGAAGGTTAGGCATGATTTCTGTTTTACAGACTGGAAACTGCACATCAAAGTTACATTTGATTTCAGCCACAAAATTCCTGCTGAGTTCAGATGTATGGAACCTGGTTCACTGAAGATAATATACAGTTTGCTTATGGCTACAAGGAGAACACTAAATATCAGTCTATGCTGTGCTAGTGCTGGTGGCAAGGCTGACTCAAGCTATTATGAAACTTCCCTCCCAACAGTGTCCATGTTGGGATCTTCCAGCCATGAGGTCAATCCATCACATGTCATATGCCTCAATACAATCCTGGCAAGGATTTTGTAATAAAATTTTTCAATGAAATTCTGGCAAAGAAAAATTTTCACTGAAGTGGAACTGTGTATTTGAGAGCAGATTTTCTCAGAGATGGGTACTGCATTCTGAACCACTTGCTAAAGGCAGGAATTCATTTACCCAGTAAGTCAATATGGGAAAACAAGGTCTGATAACAGGATGACAGAGCAACAATGGAGTGAACCATAAATGTAAAATAATAGCGAGTAAAAGACAAACCTACCTGGAAATGCCACAAACTGAGCTGTGCTCTCTTGCAGTCCTGCTCAAAGGTGCCAAATGAGTTGCAATACTTGGACATAGATACAGTCTCACAAAAACAGAAACACTGAAGCCAATTTATATATTTATAGTTTGATGACTGGGTAAGATTTTTCAGAACTGGACCCATAGTCTGCATTCAGAAAATATGCTGGATATAATGCAATGCCCCAAGTGCAGACTAATTTTAATGGTGGAACTGCACATTCTTAAGTCGCTGAGGACTATATATGTCACCAAGGGCATTCCTCACATGGATGAAACCAGCTTTACCTGTTTTTCTGTGTATCTAGAATTTATTTCACTGTATTTTAAATGTCTAAAACCTATATGTCTCATCTAGGCTTGTCATATTCTAAAAACTGTGGAGAGAGATGTGTTTCCTTAGAAGATGTTTCATCACACCAGTTTTAGAATCAGCATCTGAAAACAACTCATGCTCCATCGACTGTAAAGAGAACTTGGATCACAAATCAGAATGGACATCTAATTTATAAATCCATTTTGGATCTAGCTCAAGTGGTATTTCTTTAGTTCATCTAAGAGAGATGAGAATAGAAATTATTTTCCTTGGATACATATATATTTTTTTTTTCTGTTGAAGGCATTCCTTTATTATTTAATAAATAACATACTGAAATACATTCCCCTTCAGAAAAACATTGAGTGGGTGATGAGGGTGTTTTGATATAGAATGACGTGGTGGTTTTGATATTTGTGAATATAGGCTGTTTAAACAGCAGAGATTTTAATATGATTTTTGAGTCATATGCCCTCATTAGTGTTGCTAATTAAGAAGTGATACTCATGTAAGATGCGTGAACAACCAAATAAACCCAAATATAGTGTATTTTATAAAAAGAATGTTTGGCAAATAAAAATAACAAATAAGGCCAGACCCTATTTAGTCTCAGTCTTGTCTAATTGTCAACACATTGTCTGCTGTAAACAGTATTTCTGGAGAATTTAGAACTGTTTGCAGATCATTTACCCTGATTTTTAAGATCCTGCTAGTTATATGAAAGTATTTCCTATGTAGCTTGAATTAACTACTTTATTTTCTTTGTCCATCGTCAATTTTCCAATAATTGCTTTTAGTTATTCACTGTTACAGAACGTCATTCATAATGGAAGTCTGCTGCCACTTATTCTAATATCATGTGAAAGCATTCTAAGAATTTGAACAAGATGAAAATTAGAGTACAAAAAGTTGGTAGGATTTGAAAGAAATTACGTTTCTCAATAGAGAAAACTATTCTCTCAGATTAAAGGATAAGAAAACCTTGCTGCTTTCTGCAACTCAGATATAAAGTTTGTGTTGTTTTTTGTTTTGTTTTGTTTTGTTTTTTCATTCTGTGTCATTTCTGAAAATGTACAAAATTATTCTCAATATTTACTAAAGGTCATTGTTATCAGGAAATTAAGCTTTTGGGGAAAATTTCAGTACTTTTGTATACTGACCACAGCTATGTGAATATGCAAGCAGAGCAAATGAAGAAGGACCAGAAGATGGACCAAAGCTTTCCAAACAAGTCTACACTGCCTGGAGTGAAGGTGGAAGTTCAGCATACTTTTAGTTTTAGACTTTGCTCGAGACCCTGAAACATGGTACTAGGGTACTAGACTGACAGGTCTGGTATTTGTGAGATACAATAAGAGATTTGGAAATTAGCAGAGATATAGAAGATACATGAGAACTCAACTGGGTGAAAAAGAGGGGAGGAAGGAGAGGGCTAGTCAAAGAAGTCTTGTAGGTAGGAAGCTGGTTCTTAGTAGGAGAAATAAAAAGGGAAAAAGAGATGAGAAGGGAAAACCTCAAAAGGAATTATCACATGGTGGATAATAACAGTCCTATTCATTTTTTTCTATTTGTTTTTTTACCTTTACAAGGCCTTCTCAAGATTTTTTTTTTCCTTTTTCTTTTTCATGTGTTTTATTTCCTTTTCACCATGACTTGGCTGCACTGTCATTTTTTCTCTTCATAAGTAAACACAGTACAAGACAATAAATAAGTGGTTTTTGCTTTGTGGTCATCAGTCTTTTTGCACTCAATCTCCAAAACATATAACTGTCTCCATTTCTGTCTCTTCTCTCTCTACTACACAGGTTACTTTTGTATTTCTCTCATTTATTATTCTCTAGACAATTTTCATGATCAATAGATCATGTCTAACTTTATTACCAAGCTCTGCAATGGGATTAATTAACCTTGCTCTCAGCCTTTGACCCAAATGCAGTAACTCAGCTTTTACTTCCTTGGTTTGTTACTTCTCCTTCTATTTCAGAATATCATCATGAAATTTTCCACATTCCAAGCCTAGTTGTTTGTCATTCTTTAACTTTCCATTTTTACTCAGCTTTAAAGTCCAATTGTGATTCATAGAATCATGAAATCATAAAATCATAGAACAGTTTGTGTTGGAAGGGACCTTCAAAGCTCATCCAGTCCAACTCCTTGCAATGAGAAGGGACATCTTGACCCAGATCAGTTTGCTCAAAGTCACATCCAGCCTGACCTTGAATGTCTCCAGGGATGGGGCTCATCCAGTTTCATCACCTTCATCGTAAAAAATTTCTTCCTTGTGTCTAGTCTGAATTTTCCCTCATTTAGTTAAAAGCTATCACAACAGGCCCTGCTAAAAGGTCTGTACCCATCTTTTTTATAAGTACCCTGTTAGGTACAGAAAGGCTGCAATAAGGTCTTACCAGAGCCTTCTCTTCTCCAGGTTGAACAATATCAGCTGTCTCAGCCTTTCCTCATAGGAGAGATGTTCCATCCTGACCATTTTTGTGGCAAATTAGGCAAGTGCTTGGGCTAACAACTGTGAATAAATACCAGAATTTTAAGGTGAAAATAGAACAGAACAGATGGACATTTTAACAATTGCAATTTTGGCAAGCGAAATTTGAAAACAAAACCAAAATACTGGTTTGGAATAGATAAAACATGCAGCGTTGCAACCCAAATAGCATAGACAACTTTTTGCTGCTCTGAAATTAGAGCAGAACAAGATGCTCTTTATGTTTAGTTTAAACTGACGTAAAACACCCAAGTACTTTTTTCCAGCATTAGATAAAGAAATGTCTGTAAAGCTGCAGTTCAAGACACTTGCATCGGCCAGGGTGTCTAGAAAGAATACACAAAATTTAGCAGGTTTCTACCATCACCAACATTTATACACTTCAGGTTGCAGAAAGCCAGCAGATTGTCTTTCTATACCAACACTCTTCCAGATATCACTTTGCTCTGTTTCAAATGAAACTGGCAGAAGGCAGGAACAAAGCAGACAAAAGTTTATTATACAGCCTGCAGTTTAGCTGAGACACTCCTTACGGAAGGATGCTACACATGGTGAACGTTGGTTTGCAGGAAGATGGGACACATTCATAGACTACTGAACACATCAAAAACATATCTGGCTAAGGGAGTTCTGAAGCTACAGATGGTTAGAGGCTGGGAAAGAAGATGGAGGAAATATGATATGTTTGCCCTGTTTTTATGGGTCTTCCCTGGGCATCTGCTTTTCGACAGCTGTCAGAGGCAGCATGCTGAGATAGATGGTAAGATTCAGTAAAATCTCTCTTATGTTCTTATAATCTAAGTGGAACTTGGAATAATCTGACTGTGTATTAGTTGAGCATTGTTTGTACCTCTGAATGGCTGAAGGATGGAATAGCACTCAGGGGGTACTTTAGACTTCTCTAATGTAGACATCTACGTCTGCCCTTGAAGGAAACAGACACATTCAGGCTTGATTCATTTGACCTACTTGAATGCTCTACTTTTGGTGAGATCAGTTACAGCCTCGAGATAGCTATTCCTCTCCACTGACTACAAAAGGAGCCCAGGGTGAGTAGCTCAAAGGTAGACCTTTGCATTTCAGACATCAGCTTTATATTAGATTAACTATATCTGGAATATCTTTCCAATTATTTTGAGGCATTTGAGTCATGTTTTGAGACAAAGAAAAATAACTGCAAAACACATGAATCATTGATTTGCCTCCCGCCCAGCCCCAAAGAGCCATGATTCAATCTACAGATGAGACATGCTGCAAAACGAGGCAACATCTGCATTTAACAGTCATATAGACAACTGGTCTAAATGCCTACCAATTTTACAGTATCATGGCTTTTTTTTACAGTGGCAAACATTATGATAAAAACAGCAAGTAGACAGAACATTAGGCTAACATATTCTACAATGATCTAACTTCAAGAATTACAATGGTTATAATTTCAGGCACTGTCAATTAAGTGTATTATGATTGATTTACTGCAATGTGTTTTCTCATATCACTCAGCTTTAAGGAATGAATGAGATATGAAACATCAGGACCGGCACAAACCAGTAGGCTCAGATCAGAAAAGAAGAGTAGTATTATAGGGTTTGATTGAACATCTCCATCTTCATATATCTCCATACCTATCTCTAGAAAATGGCTCCAAAACAGGTCCCTTGAGAAAAATAGAAGATAGAACAAGATTAGATAGTGCTCCCCTTGAGTACTATTGCATTTTTCAGCAATTCATGACAAATAAAATTCTTGACTTGTGTTATCCACACATTAGGAAACCTCTATGGATTTCTTCTCTGTGAACTTTCCCAGACTTTCATTGAAGCCATATACATTTTTAACATCCAATTAGCATCAAGTACTTAATAGAAGTGCCTGGATTCCCCTTCTCTAGTTGGAGTTCTTCTAGATTACAAGTCAATACTACATATAAGAGCATCTCACAAAGATAGGAATCAGTCCCCTGTGGACTATATCTCTATATGCTCTAGAAGGAATGAGCACGAGATGCATAGATGAAGACCTGGTGAGTTTTTGTTGCCAGTGTCATGTGAGATGATATTCATAGTTTGTTGATGCCTTTCTATTACTTACCCTGAGCTCCCAGCTTCGGCATTAGGAGCTTCCATCTCAAAAATATGATCTCTAAAAGACAATTGCTGTATGCACATGATTAGTGTCAAAGAGTGGTATTTTCTACTGATTAATTTGGTATCTGCCCCTAACTATGCTTAAGACATCAAGTTTCACCTTATTACACAAACAATACCTTAAAATGCTAGTTGAACAAGAATAGCTCTAATGCAGATTTGCTACAGATCATTTCAATGGCAATTGCTGATCATTGTAGACAAAGTATGAGTACCACAAGTCATAAAGTCTAAGATCATTATTCTTTCTCATTCTACCCATCACCCCCTTCTGTTTTTTACATTCAATTTACCTTGCAGATATTCTTACCACACATTCACTGCCTGGTGGTACCTCAACATCTTCACAACTTGATCCAAACACTCATAAGAAACTGAATGGCTAGAAAGACAATACTTAACTAGATGGAACTTGTAAACTTCGAATACACAAAGTGGAGAATTCAAATACATTCCTCGCCATAATGGATGACAGTTTCAAAAACTGTCTCTGTTGTAGCTGTAGAAGGAGAATAGAGTAGAGTAGAGTAGAGTAGAGTAGAGTAGAGTAGAGTAGAGTAGAGTAGAGTAGAGTAGAGTAGAGTAGAGTAGAGCAGAATAGAATAGAATAGAATAGAATAGAATAGAATAGAATAGAATAGAATAGAATAGAATAGAATAGAATAGAATAGAATAGAATAGAATAGAATAGAATAGAATAGAATAGAATAGAATAGAATAGAAATCAGTTAGAAAGGGCCTACAACAATCATCTAGTCCAACTTCGTGACAATTCAAGGCTGACCAAAAGTTAAATCATGTTGTTAAAGGTATTGTCTAAATGCCCCTTAAACACTGACAGTCTTGGGACATCAGCCACCCCTCTAGGGAACCTGTTCCAGGGTTTGCCCACCCTCTCACTAAAGAGATGCTTCCTAACATTGAGTCTAAACCTCTCCTAGCACAGCTTTGAACCATTCCCATGTATCCTGTCACTGGATACCAGGGAGATCAGCACCTCCATCTCCACTTCTCTTCCTCAGAAAGCTGTAGAGAGCAAAAAGGTCACCCGTCAGCCTCCTCTTCTCCAAACCAGAGAAGCCCAAAGTCATAGATTCATAGAACTATAGAATCATAGATTCATAGAATAATACAGTAGTTTTGGTTGGAAGGGACCTTCAAAGTCATCTAGTCAAAAATCTTGTGCAATGAGCAGGGACATCTTCAATCAAATCAGGTTGCTCAGAGCCCCATCTAGCTGCCCTTGAATATCTCCAAGTGTGTGGCATCTACCACCTCTTTGGGCAACCTGGGCCAGTGTTTCACCACCCTCATTGTAAAACAGGTCTTCAGAAGCTTGTCATAGGACATTTCTTCCAGCTATTTCACCAGTTTTGTTGCCCTCCTCTGGATGCAGTCAAGGACCTTCTCATCATTCTTACGTTGTGGGGCTCAGAACTGCACACAGTATCCAAGGTGAGGCCGCACCAATGCTAAATACAGCAGAATAATCACCTCTTTTGGTGATCACCTGGTTGATTATACAATTTTTTATGCACCCCAGAATGCACTTTACCCTCCTGGCTGCCAGGGCAGACACTGCTGACTCATACCGAGACTGTGGTTGACCAGCACCCCCAGATCCCTTTCTGCAGGGCTGCTCTCCAGACACACCTCTCTCAATTTACACATGTGCCCAGTATTACTCTATCCTAGGTGCAGAATCTAACATCCGGACTTGATACATTTAATCCCATTAATCATTGTCCATTTTATCAGTGATAGATAAACTCCAGCTGTAGAAATAGGTATGGGACATTGTGCTCTGTATGCATTCCCTGTTCAAAATCCAGAAGTCATATCATTTTAAAACATGACCTTGATTTCAACTCAACTGGAACATTCCTGATCTTTAAAAAATTTTGGAAGAGTGGCCCTTTATCAGAAGAATCCACCAATCTATCTTGGAGGTTTGGACCAAGTTGTAATCAAATTGAAGAAACCAGCTTTCTATGAAACTTCCCCAGGAAAAAAAAAAAAAATCATTTGTCATGTTGGTGATAAATCATAAGTAGTTTGAATTTAGAAACAACTGATTCACACAAACTGTAGAAGTCATATCTTAGGTACAAAAATAACTGAATTTCTGTTACAGGGAGGTAAGGAGGCAAAAAGGAACGAAGAAGGAAACAGTGCTTCTTCAGGACAAATATTTTTTCAAAACATAACTGACATTCTTAACTGTGGGATTCATGAGGACCAGTAGCAATGATTAAAGCATTTCACCATAAACCTGTAGTACAAAATGAATCCTCCCTCCAGATTCATGCCAAAGGCAAGCTGATCCAGCTGTCCTAAAATTGTGCAGGCTGAAATTGGGGGAGCCAAAGCAACTATTCTTGATACTGGCCATACTGCTGCCTTTGGTTGCAGAAACTAGAATGTCCTAGAGATGGTAGTCATTAAGACTTTTATGGGTCACTGGCCCTTTCTGATAAAGAATTGTATTCTCATGCATGGCAATGATTTTTACCCAGCACACTTTCCCATGGAATATTGGCAGGGAGTTTAATATTTTCCTCTTAAAACAATGAGTATGGATCCTATTTTTATAATCTCTGAATATATGTCTACAAAAGAGGGAAGGATGTTCTTTTTGTTTTATTTGGATTTCCAATGTTTGGACTCTTTTTTTTATGAGTCCCGGGATCCATTTTCTGGATTTAAGGTCACCAGGGACAGTCTGACCACATCCTTTTAAAACACAGCGACGACACTTGAACGGCAAGCTGAAAATTATCTCTAGCCTATGCTGGCACTTGACCATGCCTGAGAATTATTTGGATTGGGCCAAAAATTATTTTTTAATAATTAAATAGTACAGATGACCATGTTCCAGTGTTTAGAAACAAACTCTGGCTCTGCTTAGTATGTTGGTATAGTTGCCAAATAAAATCCGTCTGGGCCAACTGAAATAGTTTCAAAGGCATGAGGAAAAGAAAAGCAATTACTTCTGTTTGTTCTTGTGCATACAAAAACTAAACACACAGTCTTCACAGACTCAAGATATTTTCACAATGACACGGAGACCTACAGGTATGAAAATGAAAATGGTCATTCACCATTGCACTGAAATTTCCTCATCACCTTGAGAAGCCAGATACTGATCTGTGAATAATTAATCCACAGTTGAAGTCCATCTATTAGGGATCTCAGCAAAGTGACAATTGCTATCAAGAAAAATGCAGTTTCCAGATGCATTCAGGAGCCCATCACTATCATGCTAAAGAATTACTCCCAGGCATTCTTTATAGGTACAAGAGAAGCTAAAGGTAGATGCAACTAATTTCAAGAAAGAGCATAGAAAGTAATATGGGAAGTAATATATTAGTCCAATATCTGATTCTTAGCTATCTTATAAATAACAGTAAATATGGATTGTTTGTGGAATAGCTGTGGTTCTTGCTGATGTTTTTTTTACAATATTGATTTAATTGTAATGTGAGTGCTTTCCACCCTGGGATCACAAATTACCAGTTCCAGCACTATTATTATTTATCATTCCTACTGCAATAGAAGAATGGGGCCTTAATAAGGTGAGTATGCACTGCAAGAAGTTTTCTACAGATATGAAGTCAGTTATAGCCACTTCTATCAAAGGGCCTGCAGTCAAATGTATTATAAGATTTTTTCTTGATATACAGAACTGTTCTGCTCTTTCATGACACCTCACTGTACTTATCTTAAGGTAAGAATGTCAGGTGTCTTTTTGTGCTCTAATTCTGAGAGAAGGAGAAGAAGAAGGAGGAGCAGGAGAAGGAGAAGAGGAGAAGGAGCAGGAGCAGGAGCAGGAGCAGGAGCAGGAGGAGAAGGAGAAGGAGAAGGAGAAGGAGAAGGAGAAGGAGAAGGAGAAGGAGAAGGAGAAGGAGAAGGAGAAGGAGAAGGAGAAGGAGAAGGAGAAGGAGAAGGAGAAGGAGGAAGACACAAGCACTTCATCTGCTTATTTTCTGTCAGTCATGTGAGGAGCGTTTCAGATTAACTTAGGCACCTCAGTAATACATATCCTATGTAAGCCAATTTTCTAGCCTTCCTCTGCTCTCAGCAGAGAGGGCGAGGGTCCTTCAGAATGTGAACCATCCCATTTATTCCAGATATCTCTATTAGAAAGGACCAAACAGCCTTTGGAGGTGTCCAGCTTTCTCTATTGGCTCTCTCCATAATTATAAAGTTAATCTAACTAATTCCCTTAGATTAGAGCTCAAAATCCATTATAGAGCACAAAGTGGTACTTGAGATGTCTTACAGGCTGTAAGACTTCTGTCTGGGGTTAGCAGATGTGACGTGACTTAATTGTGCATTCAACTTTCTGGACTGGCAGCTGAAAATCAAGTAGGCAAAGACCTACTGTAGATTCGTAGCACTCAAAGGTGGGTGAAATTATTCCCACTCCTACAGTTAGATGCAATAAATTTCACCCTTGGTTTCTAACCTATGTGTTTTGACAGCAGCTGCAGGAAGCTTGAACCAGCCTGAAGCACCCCAATGTTTTTAATACCTAACTTACTAAAATTCATACAATAAATAAATGGGATATATATAGAAGGTGGTCTCTAAGTAGCACTTCATCATCGTGCATGTTAATTCCTTCTCTGAAAAATGAGAATAATTGCTTCTCTCATCTCTTTTGATTGTCAAGTCTTTGGGGTAGTGAAGACCTTTTTTTTTCTGTATGTCTATGTACAGCAGTGTGCACAGCAGACATCTGATTTCACCTGGGACCTTGTAGCACTGCTGAGCAGTATGCATTTAAAATAAAAAATGTCATGGATTACTTAAATTCTGCCAGACCCTGTAGATTCCATAATGTACTGAAATTATTCTAGTCCAAAATTTTCAAACATGTTAAAAATGTCAGTGTCTGGGAGATATGGCTATTTATTTATTTTTTTGTTTGTTTATTTTTACCCCATAGAGCTGTGGTCACTTGAGACATTGTGATTTTGCAGCTTAAAAAAAATGTGAGGCTATCTTGCTTGCCAGGCTATTGTGCTTAATATGGACTGCCAGGCAATCATTACACTAGGAAGAAAAATATATATCTTAAAAGAAATAGCCAGAGAAACTCATGATACTCTGGAAGTAAAAGTATGATCCATCACCTGAGCCATGCCATTTAAGAAGCTTCATGCATTAAACATAATGGAAGGGAGTAGTACAGCTCCAGTTCAATATGTGACTTGCGAGCTATCACAGGGCTTCTGACTCAGTATTACTAAGAAATGTTCACTGACTGTCACTGCAAAGGTATGCGAGGGAGATTCTCTAAGGACCAATTAATAGGAATGGAAGAAAATTCTGGTAGATTGGTTGCCAGTGGGAGAAAAGTGAGTGGAGAATGGTGGAGAATAATGTATGTTTGCAATTTACTTATTAGTCCTATGTAGGGAAAAAAAAAAAAAAAAAAGGCAACACATGCCAAAAGAAATAACAAAAGATCTTAGCAGCATTTGTAAATATCAGTTTAATTATTTAAGCTGAATGTGAATATGAATATGAAGCTTCCTTTCTATTTTTGTTGGGGTTTTTTTGTTGTTGTTTTTTTTTTTTTTTTAAGGGACAATGTTGCTAATAAACTCAACAGCCCTATTTTATGTCATAAAACCACAGTGTTCTGCCACAGAGGAAGCTCAATGCCACAGTTTCTTAAAGCTTGTATCTTTTAATCACAGCTGAAGTAATGGCATCTTAACTCTGGCAAGCTCATGTAGAGATTTATTATTTTCCTGTTTCCCTTTCTGTTCATTTATTTGTTTTTCCACTTCTGTATAAATTTCTTTTATCTGAGGATCTCCAACCACAGTACAAAGGCTCATTAATTAAGCCTCACAGTACCCCACGTGAAGTAGGACTCTGAGGATAGAATTCACACAGCGCTGCATTGCTGTAGTTCATTCTGACGGCAAAGTGTTTTGTGATTAATTATTGCACAAATTTGGCTGGTGCTGTACATTTTCTCCCCTGTTTCCATTTATTTGGTTGGTGTTGCACCTCTTAAAGACTCACAAGCAGTTTACTCTACATTTTTGGCTCTTTGTCACTGAAAAACATGTTTTTATTCAAGCTCCTCTATTTTCAAGAAACAATCTAGTTAGCCTAATTCTGACTGAGAAAAGTAAATTTTCATTAAAAAAACCCAAAACTTGCTTTTGAGAGTGGCAACCCCAAGCCAAATTCTTCTTTCCACTATACCTGTGCAAACCATTTTGTTCTCATTAGACCTTAGGTCCTGACACAAAGTACATAAGCACGATCTTAACTATGATAATCTCATTTTTCAAGTCTGGAAGTATTCTCATTGTCATCTTATCCAGTAAAGAGGATTAAAGGTTAAGAACCTTAATGAATTGCTGCTATAGTGTGGCCAATAGTCTAACAGAGTAATGAAACATGAGGCTTATTTTGAATTTTGGCATGTAAATCTAGCCTGCTTTAGGAATGTTCCATTGTCCCTAGGGCTGGTTTCACTCAACTCCAAGTGGCAATCACAGGCAGAGTAGAAATTGAGATGGCTTTGGCATCTGCTCCCTTAGGAAACTGCTTGCTTTGCTTATGCCTGCAGCCTGCTGTGATAGTAGGAAGGAAAAAGAGTGGATCTGCTGCAGTTTCCACCAGCTAGGGAGTCACCCAGGAGACTGTTGTAGGTTTTTTGTCAATATAAACTTCCTTTGAGTTAACGTGACAGATAGGCAACTGGTGACTTACCAACGTAAGGGATGAGGATGAATTCAGCTAAGACTTGCCACTTATTTTAGTCTTCAGAGAACAGTTTTGTTGGCATGCTAATAGATGGCACGGTGTCTTGTGTTGCTTGGAATATCATACAAAAAGTTCTACAAAATCAGTCTTTCCTACTTAGCTGGCAAAGAGCGTAGTGTGAGGGTATGTGTGCATATATATGCGTGCATCGTTTTTCTCCACTTGAGAATTACAGTCAAAAAACAAAATTACAAGACAGAACTCATCAGGGAAAAGAGATGTCCCTTACATATTCACAAATGGTGTTAATTCTGCCCTTACTCTCAGAAATTTCTTCCTTACACAGAAGCTCTTACAACAAAAAACATGATTACCAGTAAATTGAACATAGGAAGAAACTGATTTCAGCTCTGATCTAAGTCATTACTAAATTTCTATATCATTTAGGAGGAGCTGGGTGTTTTTTTAATGGAAGTAGTAATAATAGGTATTATTTAGCCTAGATATTTATATTCCTATAAATATGACATATCCGTGGATGTAAGTTCTATGATTAGGAGTTTCAAAGAGGAAAAAATCAGTTTCTATAGCCCCTGTTGGTGAAAAGTGAAACAGTCTGTATGATTCTGAAGTAATAGTTCCAATAAAAGGATCAAAAAGATGAAAGAGGTCTTATCTGTAAGATACATATAAACCTTGAGGTCACCATAGTATGACTGACATCTAAACCTAATATTTTAGGTCTTTTCCATTTTCCCATCCTAAATTATGAAAATTCTTCCCATCTTTTTCCCTGGGTTCAAGAGTAGAAATTTTTGGTCCAAGAGACAAAAATAGACTAGAATTACTAAGTGGTTGCACTAAATACTACAGATTAAGTAAAAATTATTTCAAGCAAATTTTTCTCTGTAGTGCACTCCTGGGACAGATCTCCAAGGATATCAACAGTTACGATAGACCTGTATCTTAAATTATGATCTCAGTGAGTTGCACTGAACTGAGACAGCTCATTTATGAAGTGAGGTCTGATGACAGTCAAAGGACCCACAGGTAGAAAATTATGTAATGACAGTAAGAATGGGAGAGGCCATAGCAAAGACAAAGTCAAACCATAGTTTCCAAAATCCAACTATTTCTATTTAACCACAGCATTACTTGTTTTGCTTGATTGTATAATGACTGTTCAACTGCATTCATTCTATAAACCCAAACCAAGGCAGAAGTGAGTCAGGACTGCTACAAAATACTCCTGAGTCATAAAGTATTGAGTAGTATTACAAATGAGAAAAACAATCTGTTTGAACAACTCTTTCTAAAGCTCTTTAGGTGTTTTACAAAAAACAAAATAACTAACTGGTAATTTCTCCACATCAATGAATCAAAGCCAAAAACTGGAGGAGAATTTATCTTGAAATGGAATATTAAATCACTCCCTTGAAATGGTGCTATAACTTATTTGTTTGGTAAATGAAAAGCATTTGACAGTCAGCTGCAACAAGAAGGAACACAAAGTACCAAAAAGCAGTGAAAAGCACAATTAGGAGCAGACAAAATGGGGGAAAGTATATGTGTAGCTTCCAAAATATAAAATTGCCAACTTAGGATGGGATTCACCTCCTTTAAAAAGAGCAATTTGAAATTCAGATATTTTGCTTCATCTAGGCAAACATGTGGGATGCCTCTAAAGTTACTGGAGAGATAGGTATCCTCTGTGGCCAATTCACCCAAGTCTAAACAGATGCCTGAGACAGAAGCAGAAAATAGCCATTCATTCATAATGGTGTAAAGCTCAAAGGCAGTATGAAGCAAGCCAAGTGGAGGAATTTCTATGTCCTTTACCTACTAAAAATATCTTCTAGAAAATTGCTGAAAAGGATTCAGCCAAGAAGGAAACTTAGGAGCTTGAGTGCAGCCCTGATGGTGTCCTAGATAACTCCTGTCGGTCACTTAAAGCTAAACTCACCTGACTGGTAATAAAACAAAAACATTCTGCTTTCTGGCACAAAAGTTGTCAAGCATCACTAAAAATCAAGCCTGTGGAAATCTGACCATGCAAATTATTTCGTTTGGGGTGTTTGCTTGAGGGTTGAGGATCTGAAGAAATGCTGAAGGGAAATGAGTCATATATCAATATTCATTGAAACGGATGAGCACTATAAGTTTTTCTTGGGGCAGCCAAAAGCTATAAATGAACTGCCAACAGGCTTGTGATGAACCACCATATATATAAAGTCTCTGATGATTTATGGTCACTAAAAGACCAGCTCCTCCAACAAGGTAGAGGAATCGGATAAGCAAGAAAATCAGACCATGGACTTATTATTTTCCCTATTACATGTGGCCACTTTTCCCTCAGAAATGTCAACAACTTCCTAAAGAACAGAAGGATGTGCCCACAGCATGGGCAGTGAGACACTTGGTCTTTTTTTTAAAGCATTTACACACAAGCACACAAACAAATAACTTTGAAAAAAAAATCCAGAAACTCATGTATTCTCACATCTCCAAAGATTTCCTCCACCCATACCTTCCTTTGAACCTTTAGCCATGCAATGAAGAAGATTTTAGGGCATGATGTCTGTTTTCAGACCAAAAGTGCAGGAAAAGTAGGGTGAGTTTCCTCTCCAAGATAACACCTGAATGGGAGAAAAAAAAAAAAAAAAAAAAAAAAAACAAGAGTGAGTATGTCTTGTTTCATTTCTTAACTCTGAAGGATTAAATCCAACTGACTGCTTCACTTATTCTTGTCTGACATCCAGATGTCAGGTACATGGATTGTCTGTGCCTGGAGATACCATACACTCCTCTGTCCCATCAGACCTCAGATACACAGGATACCTGATCGTGGTAAGGAATGTTTCTGTCTTGCAGTCTGTTCTTCGCTGCAAGCACTTGTCTTTTCTAATTCCTTCAGCTCTTGAGGAAGGGAAATTTCTTTATTATGGATGTGGCACAACCAAGAGATATACTCAGTCTTTGTGGGCATACTACAGAGTGGTACCAAGCTGGTGAGAGAAGACTACCAGAAACTGATAACCAAAAAAAAAGTTCATTTGGTAGAAAGCAAGCAAAGCAATGAGACCAATTACTGCATTTCAAAATAAGACCTGAAAGTGTCTTGAAAGTCAAAGAATCACAGAATCACAGATTGATAGGGATTGGAAGGGACCTCAAAAGATCATCTAGTCCAATCCCCCCTCTGGAGCAGGAACACACAGATGAGGTTACACAGGAAGGTGTTCAGGCGGGTTCTGAATGTCTCCAAAGAAGGAGACTCCACAACCTCCCTGGGCTGCCTGTTCCAGTGTTCTGTTACCCTCACTGAGAAGTTTCTTCTCAAATTTAAGTGGAACCTTCTGTGTTCTAGTTTGAACCTACTACCGCTTGTCTTATCATTGGTTGTCACCAAGAAGAGCCTGGCTCCATCCTCCTGACACTCACCCTTTATATATCTGTAAACATTAATGAGATCACCCCTCAGTCTCCTCTTCTCCAAACTAAAGAGACCCAGCTCCCTCAGCCTTTCCTCATAAGGGAGATGCTCCACTCCCTTCAGCATCTTTGTTGCCCTGCACTGGGCTGTCTCCAGTGATTCTCTGTCCTTCTGGAACTGAGGGGCCCAGAACTGGAAAAGAAGAAACAAAAAAGACAGTCAGAAGAAATCTTGGATGTGAAATCAGTGTTGATATGAGAGAAGGTCAGCTGTGACACCTCTGAAACAAGCTCCCACTGCCTGTGGACAGGTTTGTGGAGAAAAAAAAAAAAAGGTGCTCACCTGGAAGCTGTCCATATGAAGGAACTAACCACCAAATCAGATGTTGTAGAACTCTTGGCTGAAGGATGAGTGTCTTGATGGGATGAGGTGATGATGTTGTGTGTATACAATAAGAATCTGGTATAGGCGAGAGAGTGCTAAGTATTATGAATATTCTACAAATGATATCACTGCCATCATATTCATGCTGTATGCCACCTATAAGCTGATAGAGGAAATGAAACCTGAGGACACAAGGGACATACAGATATACACCATAGGAAAATGTACCTTTAAGATGATGAACTGCAATATGGTGGTCTTTTTCAGAAAACAGACAAAAAATTTTCTAGAAGATTAAATTCTGACCAGTTATTCAAGAAGTCATTGAGGAAACTGAGGAGCTCCACACATCTAACTCTGACAGTTAATGGTTTTAAACTCACAATAAATCCTCCAAATATTCCAGGAGGAAGGAAGGGAATGGTAAGCAGCATAAATTGGAGAAAGAAATTTATCTACCTAGACCTCTCCTAGGCAGATATACACAAAATACGAGTATGAACATCAGTGTACTTTGACATGAATTTCAGATGTGTTGTGATTCTTTAAATTGGATCTAGGATATTTAGAGCTAGATTCAAGCTGCTGGTTTCAAAGCTAATAGGATTTCATAGTATTTTGAATCTAAAAATGTCAATAGGATTTTGACCTCTATATGCCTTTTAGATCATTCCAAAAACTTTCAGTTTTGTGGCTTTTCATATTAAGAAAAGATTCTGATTCAGTTTTTTTTTCACCTAATTAGAACTGCTTTGCTTTTAGATTATGAATCCTTGTTAATGAAATATGACTTGAGGCTTAATGAGGGCTCAAAACTCAAAATCCAATGACCACGCTACTATTAAGGTAAGGTAACCTGCAGTATCAGACAGCACACCTCCTCAGACTATAAACACAAGTACCTGGAAATAGGAAATGAAATCAGTATTGTTGGGATTCAACCTGCCTAATTTCAGCATCCTAAACAAAAGAATCTCTACAATATGCTCATTAGGCTCTCTACCATCAATGGAAAGATGCAAAAACTCCAAAAGATTATTTGGCAGATCTTAAAACTGGTGCCCAAAGTGAACAGGGTAAAAAACCTTCCAGATATGTCTGTCCATTTCCATTGACTAGAATCTAGATAGCTATTTAAAGATAATTAGTATTAGATTACATTCTTCTGAATGGCTTTTGTGTGATGAGATGGAGTATTATAACATTAAAGCTATTCATGTTAACTGATTGACAACTAACTAGTATCTTGTGTGGCTTCTGTGTCATGTCCCTGAAGTGACTCTTGAACATTTGTCACAAGAAGAGGTAAATAATTTGATGGACAAAAAATAAGCCTTATAGACATCTCTAGGTATTAATTTGCCTATTCTCAGAATAAATCAGTTGTCAATAACATATAATAAATGTCATCACTATTCTCTTCATTGTCCATGCCAACAATGTTATTCCGATAGAGGTGTGTTCTAAGACATCATCATCTTGTAAACATATCCCTTTCACAATAGCTTATTTAATAAAGGATTGACTGAGCTGTTATCTTTCTAAATAAAAACTACCGTCTTCTACCCTACCTCCAACCAAAACTCTGCTTTTAAAACATCTCTTTTTTTATGCCTCCAAGAAGTGTTGAGGGTGAACCCCAGATATAATGGTGATGAGTGCAGTATGAAACACCAGGTAAAGTCTTCAATTGGAGTAAATTGGTGTAATTCTATTGAAGTTACTGGTGCTTTGCTGCCAGAGTCTGATTCAAAGCCTTTGGGAATCTTTTCATTGACTTCCCCAGGCTTTGGCACAGCTAAAGATCTGATCCTTCAAGAGAGAATTGACAAGATAAACAAGGTTGGCAGTTGTGGGAAATGTAAGAGGGTTTTCTTACTATGGAAGCCGTGGTCAAATATGTGTCAGAAGAATTAGTCCTAGTTCAAAGGTGAGATTAGTCTGGTACAAAAAAGTATGAAGGCGTCAGTTTTAATGGTAACGAATCCTTTTAGCAAAAGCAAAAGAACACATAATACTTAGCTAGGAAAATATAAGCTTTGTCTACTTCTCATTTTGTATGAACACATTCATCTTGCAATCCTCTGTAAATCCTATTGAAACAAAAATGTGTTTACAATGTTACATATTCCATAAAACATGTTTGCTACTCAGCAATCTGTTTGCTTCTCTTAAAATGTATTTTTGTGACAAACAATCATTAAACCTCACAACCACCGTGTGCAGATAAATGGAACTAGCACAGATATTACCATTTGGTTGACACATTTGTTTTGACATTGTAAAAAAGCTTTATGGATTTTTTTTTTTTTGTAAAAAACTCTTCCTTTTTTCTCTGAAACAATAATATGTTCCTGCAAATGCTGCAAAAGATCAAAAGCTGTTCAGATCATATTTACAGTACTAAAAGCACAATGAATGCCCCTGTAAATGACATGTAAATTACTGAACTATGATTCAACTTCAGTCAGCTTTGCAGATGAATTGAAGGACCTTAATTCCACTTTAGCTAAGAAATCTGATTATTCTACTGCTTGTAAGAAATCAGCTTTAATCCTCTTTTAAATGTCACCCAACAGGTTCTTTCTGCACAAAAGATGTAAATGAATTTTCCTTTGCAATGTCTTTTCAAATTCATTTTATTTCCACAGGACATTCTGAAAAATAATTTAAAACTGAGTAATCAAACCAATAACTCTGCTTTTCTACATCTGTTCAAGAATAATAGTCAGGATGCGCGTCTTAGCTTTGTGATAGCATAACTCCACTGACCTGCTCTTTATTCCTCTTTATGGAAATTAGGCTAGAATTCAGCTCCCTGATAAGACTTGCAGCTGAATTTAAGAAAACAAAAGAATTCTCTTCCTTCAAAGTTAAATCCCTAAATCTCTAAACAAGTATCCATATAAAATTGAACGCTTTAACATTCTTTCGTTATTGCTCAGTTTTATTCCTCAGTTTCTTACACTTAAGGAGTAATTCTATGCTACACTGAGACACTTCTAAATTAAGGACTGTCTTCTTGGCACCTAGCAGTACAGTAGATCCCAGTTCCTGATTAAAGATGTCCTTATCACAGGCAAATGATAATGTTATTTTCTGATCATGAAGAAAACTAAGTGCTAAAAATCACAAGCTGGCTGAGCCACATGTCCAGTGGGTGTAAAATCAACACATGTCCTTTGGGAGTTGTGCTGATTTACACCAATGGTATATATGGCACTCCAGGTTAGAATGTTGTTATTTAAGAGAAATGTTCTAGATGATCCATCTATGCAAAAAAATGCAACTCCACAGATCATGTGGCATTTAAGTACTTGTTCCTCCCATTTCTCATTAGAGCTTTTGCTGCCTGAAAGAAAATCAAACTCTGCCCTGGTTTAGGTCTTCAAACAATGCAAAATCGCAAATGTGAGGAAATTCACTCCTCATTCACAAAAGCTTATTCCTCGTTCACATGAGGAAGCCTAATAAACACCTGAAATATATTTATGCCACTACTAGTACGCAGGCAATAGCAGGAGCAGTGTACTGTCAAAAGAATTCCAGGTGACTAGAAATTCAGAGCCAGGGAGAATGGATATGGGACCAAAAGTGGGCAACTGACATGAGTGACAAGGCCATCTAACTTCAAGCCTTATCGGGCAAAGGGAGGACAAAAAAAATATATTTTTTCCATAGCAGAACATTATTTCTTTTCTGGTAACAAATTCAACAGATTGGTTATAATTTTAATAACAATACCTACTGTGGCAGCATTTTAGTTACTAGTGTAGATCAGCCAACAAAATAGAAAGCTTTCATTGGACTCCTCACTTTGTCAAGCAATGGAGTGTCTTTGTTTGCTAATCACACTATCAGACTCTTACTCTTTATATGGACCTACACACAGGCTGTGACACAGCAAAATCTCTCAGAACAAGTTAAAGTGGAGCAAGTCTGTAAGCAAGCCCTGATGATTCAGGACTCCATCCTGTATGTCACATTTCTTTTTTTCAAAAAAAAAAAAAACACCATGCGAAATTTCTACTTTTTGTATATTGAGTGGCCTCAAACTCAGATCAAGGTTCCCATTCTCACAAGGAATGTACAGTCACACAGCAAGACAGTCTTCACTCTGAGGAGCTAACATTACAAAGCAATAAGACATAAAAAGAAAAGAAGAAATGGATATTCCACACATGTAAAACATGAGGAATGTAACAATAACTTACTAGGTGCTTTGTCCAAGGTGACATAGAAAGTCAGTTGCAGAGACAAGGAGTGATCTTCCACATACAGCCCAAAACCTTCACTGACCCCCACCCCAACCATCCCAATCATCCACTGCCCTCTAATCGCATTTGGTGCCTGCTATGTCACATATTGCAGCACACATCACAGTGATTCGGAAAATTATCCCCTTGGTCTGTCAAGCATAAACTTATAAAGTGTTCCCGTAACACGGTTCTAAAGGCTTTGAAAGCATTAAAGAGTCTGTCTGCTAAGGATGTGTTAAGGTCACAATGCCAGGAGGTACTGCTGAAAAAGAGACATTTTTCCACATGACTTTGACAACAAGCAGCATCCACCTATGCTGTGTAACAGGTGTAAAAGACTTGCACTGACATTCCTCTTCCTAAAGTCCAGGGGAACCACTTGAAAATATAATCTAGCAGAAGCTGATAAAATTCAGTGACATAAATCATGATTAGTGTGACAATTCAGCCTGCAGGATAACAATAAATAATGCAGAGAAGATGCAAATGCATTGCATTTTAGCAAGTGGTGACATAACCCTGTTGAAAATACCTGCACTGACTTGAGACTGAAAAGAGATTCTTTCATGGCAGGAGGAATTTTCAAATTTAAAATGACCATATATAAATATTATTAGCCAAGCCTATCTTTGGCCTGATGCTTTCAGTTTGATATGATGTGACCCGAATATCTGCCCTAATGTAACTCTCTTATCTAGTTCTCATCCAAGCAGTCTCATGGGCAGCTGCGTTTATGCTTTGAATACAAGAAACCATTCTCTTCTTTTGAGGGGGAAAAAAGCACAACAAGGCATAAAGTCTCGCAAAAAAAAATACCCTTTAAGTCAAGGGCAAGATGATATTCAGACACCTCCAAATATTAAATGAGACTGACAGATCTAGGAGGTATAAAGCACCCTAAACCAGAGGGAAGAGTTCCACAAATAAATAAACAAACAAATAAATAAATAATAACAATAGATTATAGGATGCAAAAAGTGTCTCTTGAGTTACTCTGTAGTGAATGGTTTTCCTTATGTTTCTTACATCATTCAGGCATTCAGAAAGTCTTATGGTCAATTCCTGTGCCATAATTTGCAAGAAGAATGATTGGGCAGCCCTAGATTAGGATGCTCTGAATCCAAAACAACTAAGTCCCTAATGTGACAAGTCTTACCCAGGCCTCACCTTGCCCCTCACCATTGTAGAACAATGTATTGTTTATCTCAGATGGATAAAATCTGAAATTAAATCTCAGCACTGAATTACATTGCAGTTTATTGGCAGATATATGTGCATTTTGGAGATGTGGAGTGTGCATGGTAATTTTTCTTCTATCTCTATACAAAGCCAGTGACATTACATTTTAATTATACTTTTTGACAGGGCAGATGATGTTGATATTTCTGGAGGCTGCCTGACTCAGGATGATGGCCAAGAGGAAATACCAGGAGATTAGGCTGTGCCTTGTTGAAGTCATAGTAGAACTTCCAGTGAGACTAATCTTAATAGTGATTACTCTACTGATACAATGAAAATTGTTGGCTATGGGTCATTTTGCTGTTCAGACACTGCAAAGCAAACAAAGAACTTGATGATGGAATGTGTCTTGCCTTAATCTCTCCTTCCCTTACTGTGTAAGATCCAGGGCTTCTTTCTTAGAATTAATAAATTTATACCACACCACTGTGTGAGTTTTTTCTTATTAAATTAACAGAAATCTGTGGCAATACAACAATCCATTTAAGTGGGACCAGAATCTCACCCTTTGCTCTTCTTTTCAGCAAAACAGCCAGTCATATGAATAAAATTACTCTTGATTTCAAGAGCAAAGAATTTAAATTATATCTCATTATTTGAGGTCTTTTTAAATGGATATAGTTACAGCAAGGCTGTAGAAGGAATAGCAGGACTATGTGCAGAAACCTCTATGTGAGGGAAGGTTTAAGCTGTAACAGCCCATTCTCTCATTAGTCACAAAAAAAAAAACAAGTCTCATATGACAATGTCCTCCTACACAGCAATTGCCCTCCGCATTGAGAAGGTCACCGTAAAGCACTCCTGTACCTGCCTTCATTGGATTTATGGCACCTGTTTCTTGTTGAACACGACTCTTTCCGGATCCTTGCCAAAAATAGTGTATTTTTAGCTACTGCACTGAAGGAGGAATTACAAAGGACCTGCACACCTGTCATATAGAGAAACTGAGGCTAAAAAAGGAGATGGCTTTAAACAAAGCCACCATCTCACATGTCCCAAGACCTCTGCAATCTCCTAAGTTACCCTGTTTTCCTAAGACAACAGCTCTCACCCTCCATTATCAGGAATAAGCAACAGGCTGTGGGAAGGAATGCTGCACTCCAATTCATGCTGGTTTGTTTTGTTTTGTTTTACCTTAAAAGTTTCTTTGATATTTTTATACCATCAGACAGCAGCCTGTTCTCTTTTTTTTTTTTTTTTACTTCCTCCCTCTGGACAAGTAGGATATTAATATTATCCCTGTAACAAGCAGCAGAAGGAATAAAACATCTAGGTAAATACTGCAAGTGAGATTAAAACTCTCTAGCTTTCTGATGTAACCCTGTGACATAGCGTTTCTAGTGAATTAAACCAAATGTACAAGTATTTAACGACTAATCCTTTTAAGTATTTTAATGCCCCAATGAAGATTTCTTATAGGGAGAGGCAAAGCATATGTGGTTTCCGTTAGAGTCTGCCTGCAGGCAGAGGATTGAGCAGATTGGCTTTTTTTTTTGCCTTTTTTTTTTTTTTTTAACTCTCCCCCCACACACCCCCCCTCCTTTTTTAATTAATTAATATTTCCCTTCTTTTGTGTGGTTTTGGCGGGCGGGCAGGCAGCCCGTGGTGCTGAATGGACAGCTCCCGCCGGCGGGGCCGAGGGGGGCTCACCCCACCGGCCCCCCGCAGCCGGGGGAGGGGGGTGTGGAACGTCCAAATCACAGCCTGCTTCTTGCCGTAAGAAAGAAGAGGGATACTGAACAGGCTTTCTTCATCCCTTGGGTTACTACAAACAACTAACCTGGCTCAGGGGGCTCTTTGAAGACAATAAAGAAAAGTAACTTTTCATTTTAGAAGCCCATCCTGCAGGGCAACGGGTATTAGGCTGGTGATAACATTTCATGTATACATCTAAATATATATTTAAAAAATACACACACACACATATATATTTATGTATTAAGACTGGATATACTGAAGAAATTTTTTATAGAAGGTGAGACAATGGCCCAGGTTGCCCACAGATGCCCCATTCCTGGAGACATCTCAGGCCAGGCTGGATGGGACTATGAGCAACCTGAGTTGGATGAAGATGTCCCTGCAGGGGGTTGGACTAGATGACTTTGAAGGTCCCTTCCAACCCAAACTATTCTATGATTCTATGAAATATAACTTCTTTTTATGTTATAGAACTTCCTAGCCATAGGGAATAATGTTTTTCCCTCTGTTAATAGCCAGGCCAACGTCATGCACTGCAGGGAGAAAAATCAATGCTCATCACTATAAACAAAATTGATCTTCTGTTTAAGCTAATCTTTAAGGGTTGCAAATTTAGGGTCAGGGTTAAGGCTACAT
This sequence comes from Streptopelia decaocto, assembly GCF_964273445.1. Classification (NCBI taxonomy): domain Eukaryota; kingdom Metazoa; phylum Chordata; class Aves; order Columbiformes; family Columbidae; genus Streptopelia; species Streptopelia decaocto. Next base: position 116,415,096 of record NC_138656.1, read on the forward strand.
GGAAAGTGAGTGTTCATATTTCCAACTGAGGGAAAAATACCCTCTTCCTATGCACATTTGATGTGTAATAACCAAAACGGTAATTTGGGGAGGAATATGAGTGTAAGTGCAAAGTCTACACTGTGCACTTACCTGTACACTGGCAGATAAGATTCCTAACAATATCTCAGCACTTCCCATTGATGTGGTGAGGAATTGCAAGTCCATAAGGAGTGTGATTCTGTACTTCAAAATAGTAGACCAGATGTTCAGTTGGTGCAAATGGGAGGTGAAGCAGTTGCATTAACATAGATGTGTTGGTTTGTCCAAATTGAAGATATAAAATAGCTTTGCAAATTATTGCAAAATCTCTCTCTTTAACTTGTGCACATATAAGTGCCTGATGCTTTTGTATGATGTGTAAGTATGTTTACAGAGAGGAAGAGACAGGATTTTTATTGTTGTCACAGATCTATTCAACTGAGGAAAAATATACATGAGCATTGTCAGAAATAGCAATGTGGTGTCTTTTTATGATAAATAATATCTTCATCTGACCATGGTTCATGTCCCTTACCCCTAAAGTATATGAACCAAAATTATATCCTGGTCTTTGCAAACCTGAATGCCAGTTTCTGTTTTCATCCTGAATAAATGTTGCTTACTGGTGTTAAGTCCATTTCTTTGCTTTTTTTTTTTTTTAACTCTACACTCAGAAATGAAGTTAAACATTTGTTTCAACTAACAATTTTGTTGAATGGGGTCAGTAAGCAGTAGCCCATTGTCTTTACTGAAAGCATTGTACTTCAATTACAGTAATTTTATTGTACAATCAAAAACTTTGATAGTCCATGTTTCGTTCACTGGTCTGCAAATAATCATTTCAGAACAGCTGAACAATATGAATTGAGGGAAATTACTGCTGAAAATTACAGTTTAAGTCACAGTTTAGGAACCGATTAATTAGGTTGTCCACAGTGCTAGTACATCGATGTAATGGTATTACTCTGCAGTAGGGAGGCAGTAAGGAAGAGAGGAAGAGAGAGGAGGAAGGGAGGAAGAGAGGGAGGGAGGGAGGAAGAGAGGGAGGGAGGGAGGGAGGGAGGGAGGGAGGGAAGGAAGGAAGGAAGGAAGGAAGGAAGGAAGGAAGGAAGGAAGGAAGGAAGGAAGGAAGGAAGGAAGGAAGGAAGGAAGGAAGGAAGGAAGGAAGGAAGGAAGGAAGGAAGGAAGGAAGGAAGGAAGGAAGGAAGGAAGGAAGGAAGGGAGGAAGGGAGGGAGGGAGGAAGGAAGGGAGGGAGGGAGGAAGGAAGGAAGGGAGGAAGGAAGGGAGGAAGGGAGGAAGGAAGGGAGGAAGGGAGGAAGGAAGGGAGGAAGGAAGGGAGGAAGGAAGGAAGGGAGGAAGGAAGGAAGGGAGGAAGGAAGGAAGGGAGGAAGGAAGGAAGGGAGGAAGGAAGGGAGGGAGGAAGGGAGGGAGGAAGGGAGGGAGGAAGGGAGGAGGGGAGGGATGGAGGGAGGGATGGAGGGAGGAAGGAAGGAAGGAAGGAAGGAAGGAAGGAAGGAAGGAAGGAAGGAAGGAAGGAAGGAAGGAAGGAAGGAAGGAAGGAAGGAAGGAAGGAAAATGATTTTTTTCTCAAGGTTCTCAATAAAATAATACGTTTTCAGCTTTCAGACTATGGAACTAATATTTTAACTTATTTTTTAAAGACATTTTCTAGGCAAACATTATGACATTCTTATTTTCCCTGTTTCTCTTACAGTTTAGGTACAATACAAATCCAAATAGTTGCTTAGAGCATTTTCCACATCTCTTTGAATTCCAGAAGAATTCTATTGGCTTAAGATAATCTTTGGATCAGGTACTTCATGCAAGAAAGTACTAGTCTTTTATTGCCTGACCCTTCCATCTTCACTAGCGTGCTCAGACCCTTAGAGGTCAAAGAGACAACTGGCTTATATACGGATTACTGACATGAGTCGAGGATGCAGAATGGAGCTCACAGTGAGCTCTAGCAGCACAATCATTATCAGTCCTCTACTAGCTATTGTCAGGTTGTAAATGATGTCCCGTCTATCAGAGATATCATTCCAGAATCAGATCCTGCAGACAAGATCTTATTTCTGGAAAAAAAAAAAAAAAAAAAAAAAAAAACCTCCTTCTGCAAAATGAATGTTAATGGAAATTTTAAAGTAATAGAAATCCCAAAATCTCTTGATTTTATGCATGAACTATTATGATCAATTGGGAAATTAAAATATGTTTTTAAAGCATAAATACCTATTCCCTCAGTGGAATCTTATGTCTCTGAAGTAGCTGGCTTCAGTTTTGGGGATACATCTTATGCATTTTAATAGCAAATGCCTGAATACTGAACGAATAAAAAATATATAGTGGTTTCTTTGCACCTACCCAGGATTCTTGGGTCAATACAAGTCCCATTTTCAAATATGTTAACAAATATATGTGTTCAGTGAAAATTATATATTACTTAACCTAAATACAGATTTATTTGAGCTATTCAGAGCAATTCCAGGCTCTTGAGGAAAGAATCTCTTTAAAATATTAATACTACTACACCTAATTTAAAGTGTTAAGGCTACAAATTAAGTGTAAGGGGTAAAAATATCCATGAAAATGTATATCTATGCAGACACACAGGTGGGGAAAAAAATGGAAGAAGCCATCAATACATGGCTCATGAGCTGAGGAGAAAGATGTCATCCTTACCTTTGAATTTACTCTTTTAAGTTTGTGACACAACCTTAATGCTATTTAAACACATAGTAGAGCCCGATGTTTAATTAGGTAAGGAAACTTGCTCCCTATTACTGCCAGTGCATAAGTATATGAACACAGTGGAGTACACTCAATAATCCAAAGAACCTGACACTGTATTATTTATTGGAATGTCTGCATTAATTATGGATGATTCTAATATAAGGTACATCTTTAATACATCACAGTCTACAGATGTTTTCATTCTCCACTACCACAGAGAAGTTTAATGATAAGATTTTTGCCTCATATATCGAAAGGCATCCTGAAAATAATATGGATAATGTCATCTTAGGCAGTTCTTCATCAGGAGGATTTCTAAAGACCTAGTTTAGTTGGTTACATGTAGGAGATTTTGGGTTAAAATTGTTCTGTGGGCTAAGACTGGAAAGACTAGACAAACAAAAAAACAAACAAACAAAACCTTTTCATTAGATGCACTAGTTAACTGTAAGATTACCAGTTTCAGCACCAATGTTTTCTCTTGAGCAGCAAAATATAACTTTTTGATGACAGTTCCCACTGAACCTCGGCGGCCTGATACAAAATCTCTGTCACATATGAATTTTTCCTGTTGTCTTGGTTGACTATGGATATTATGCTATATCAATCAGCAGGAATATCCCATACAACTTCCTATAGTGTTTGCTGTACAAGTAGGCTTCATAACTTTTCTTTGGTAGCTAGTTTTTTTTTTAAAAAAAAAAAAAAAAAGTTAGTTGAAGTGTTTTACAATTTTTGTTGAAGTCAGACTGTTTTAACTATGGACCTCACAGTTTACAGAGCCAAGTGCAAATGTCAGATAATAGTTCTCCTAACACTAAATTTTTCCACTGTTCCTTTCTGATCCTGAGAAATGTCCCTGTTGAAACCCGCAAGCTTTTCCACAAATTATTAGGTTTAGAAGGATTAGGTTAAATCTCCATATCACAAGAAATGGAACAAGAATTTGGACCAGAACTCCTGTCACTTTTTGAGGTTTTCACCATCATGCAGTTTTCCAGAAACCGGTTTCAGTCTATTCTACTGCTGAACTGCTGACATCTTCCTGTTTCATGAACAGAGATGATTATGTCTGTGTTTCCTTTTAACAGTCTTCCAAGATGGTATTAATAGTGGAAGTAACTTAGAGCAGCAATATTACTAGAGAAATCATAGATTAAACAATTAGGAAGTATGGTCAGAGCAAAAAAATACAGAATCACAATTTGGAAGGGAAAAAAAAAAAAAAAGAAAAAAAGAAAAAGAAAGAAAAGTTATTATAAAGAAAGATTCTTTAAGGGAGAATTTCTGGCTTATTCTTTGATATAAACTTGGGGACACAAAACATTGCTGAGTTATCTCTGACTGTTTCCTTTCCCAAAATTTGAAAGTGTCAATGGACTACAAGCAAAGGGGAATGGACTGACAAGCTACTGGTGTGAAGGAAGGCAAGGCTCTCACATAATTACTTTACTTTATACATTATTCTTTACTTTACACATAATTCTCTCAGAAAAGTAATTACAGTCTAGTTACGTCTGTAATTATAATCAAACATCCCCTTTCAGAATAGCAAAACACACATAATATGAGGGATGTGACAAATCATTAGATAGATAGGAAAAATAATGATATTATTATAGGATCCTCTAAAATTATTGTGATTCTGTTGCCCACAGCAGTCAGTACCTTCAGATAGCCACAGAATCAGAAAAAGAATTTAAGGGTAAAAAGATGACCTGCATGAGTGAGATACATTAGTTAAAGAGAAAAGAGGTCTGGGAGGATTTCCTAATGAAAGGAAGTGTAAAACATGTGAGAGGAGCCAAGTTGAGGACTGAAACAACTGCTCAAGAGAGCAAGATTACTCAGGTGGTAGGACATTCCTCAAGTACCAAAGAGGTCAATGGACAAGAAAAATTTCCTCTAAGAGATGACAGGAGCAATTGACTAAAGTAGCTTTTGCTTTCAAGAGAAAGCTGGAAGGAGGAAGGATGGGAGGATTTTCATTGTTTCAGTGTTTGCAGAGCTGGAGAGAAGGCAGCTGCTATGGACAGTTGTCATGTTACCCCCTAAGGGGTGCAGTAGAGATACTGAAAGAAATTAGGAACATGGCAGTAAAAGGCACTGGCAAAACTAGAGTGTTGTGTGAAGATTGAAAGGGTGGAAATCCCAAAAGGGGAAGAGTGGAAGCAGCCTGGTTTTCTTGATGGAGGTGCCTAAAGAAGAGAAAAGGTGGGTAGAGAGCTTGTAGACACAACAGTGGCAATAAAATAAATGCCATAGAGCAAGAGTGTGTGAAAGACCAAGGTGCACCAGAAGCCATTGTCAAGGAGGATGAGGTGGAAAAGACTCCATGGGGCAGGTACAGCCCTAGGAGCCATATAAGAAGGGGCTCTGGGCATCTTCCCCAGCAAGATATCCACATCTCTACAAGCCAAGAGAAGCTGTTTTCTTGCGGTTTGGCTGAAGGGCAAAGACAGATGGAATGGGGCACACAACAGCTCAGGATCATGTGGGGAAACAGGCAGGAGAGGGAGAAATGAGATGATTGCATGATCAGTTGAGTGGAGAGGATAAACATGAGGAGCATCTCCATGTAAGAAGTAAACCTGTGGTTGTAGGACAGGGTTCTTGAAGGAGAAAACAGGGACATCACATCACCAAGACACTTATCACAAGAAATAACAGGAGAGGGACAGGGACTGTGAGGCTCAGACCTTCTTTGGCCAGCAGGGAGGACAGAGACTAAGGAAGATGGGGATGGGGAAGATGGACCAGAAAAAGGAAGGAGGATAAGAGGGTCTCTCATTGACAGGCAGTCAACGGATCACCCTTACCAAATATCCAGGCTGTCTGGAAACTCAGGTTTCAGTCCAGTGGCCACAAGCTCTGCCCTCCTGATCCTTGCACAGACTGCTGTGAATGGCATTCATTCCCACTGAGCATTGGTCTGGTTTTTGCAGGGCAATATTGATCAATATTAACATCTCCAAAGCCATATCACCTATCCCTTTCGCATAGACTCTGAGTGATGTGAGGCATTTGGGTTGAAATGCAGCTGCCCTTGAGTCTTCACAAAAGATGCAGCAAGCAGGAAATCTTGCTGCCATCAAAGAAATTACTGGAGACAACAGCTATTCCCTTTAATTTTCAAATAATATATTCACAGCATTTTAATTGCTTGCAAATACATTTTCTCTGTCCCATTATGTTGCCTTTCGGCTGTTGTGGTGAGGCAGAATACAAATTTGCAAGGAGGAGGATTTGCAAATTTGCAAGGATGCCCATGATGGTGGGCATTGGAGAGCTCAGCTATGTTCAGAATAGGCAGGTGTCTGTGGTAGCACAAGGTTGGACATCTCTAGTCTTGCAGCTTGAAGAAACCCCTTTAAAAACTCCCCACACTTATTGCCTAGAATTGAAGTCTGTGAACTCCAGTGTTGAATCTTGTTTTTTTTTCTTCTCCTTGTAGAAGGAAAAGCAACCCTTGCATTCTCAAAATAATGATAAAAAAACATACTTCAACACCCCAAAATTTCTTACTCTGGTATAATTATTTTTCCGTAGAGAGTGTATAGAGTTTATTTATTTATCAGACAGGGGGTGGATGAGTGAAGAGCTAGACACAGAGACACATTTGCCTGAAAATGAAGGTGGGTAGTCTGTGGGTGGATGGGGGGGGAGTGACACGACAATACCAGCTCCCTCCTTCCAACCCACAAATGTCTTGGTCTGTCCCAGGGTTTTCCCTGCGTTAGAAGTTCAGGAGAGGAAGATGGGGTGGTGATGCTCAGCATAGACGGAGTCCATGTTCAGGTTCACCCCCTCTGCCAGACAGAAGGGAGGTGTTCAATGGACCAGGGGAGCAGTAGAAGGAAAAGATTTGAGGGGGAGGTGGGGTGGGACAAGACAAAGGATCGGCAACAACAGATCTGCAAACAATGGGCAGGACCAAGTGAAGCACAAAAGGGACCGCAAGGCTGCTTTCGTTTTAGGTCAGCCGAGTGTCCCCCAAAGCTCACGGCCCCCAGACTTCAGGAACTGCAGAAGACAAAGAGGATGGAAAAGGGTTTTAAGCACAGAGCCCTTGGTGGCTGTTGAAGGGGGAACTTCTCGTCGGATCCTTCACAGAAAAGGGCATCGCGAAGCATGGGCTCTGCTCCAGGAATGTCCTGGCACTGCTGACTCCAGCTGCCTGTGGAAAATACATCAGAAGTTTAGGTTCAGCAAGGACCAAGATTGGTGACACTCAGCAGAAGAGAAAGTTCTTAATGAGGAAATAATTATTGGGTGACCAGCAAAATGGAAGAGCTAAAACAGGAAGGAAAAAAAGAAAAGACAAATCTGTAATTTCAGACTTCTAAATGCTGGGAAACATTTATAAGGCAAACACAAGGTGAGGGACCTCTGTGAGTCTGAACTGAGGAGCTACTCTCACACAGCAGACGTCAAGCCCAGACTTTGTCCCTGCAGCAGCACCAGCCGCTTTGCACACTTCAGTGAGCTACCAGGAAAACCGAGGTGATCTCAGAGAAGGAGCTTTTTTCTACTCCACCACCACATCCCCACCCCTTCCAGCAGCCTACTCAGTTTGTTATTTCTTTTTTTAGACCCTTTAAAAAAATAAATGCTAAATAAAATTAACATAAATTTTAAAACCACACTTTCTGTAACCTGGAAGCAGAAGCGAACTTTAAGCAGGGGATAAACAACGTGCCCAGCCACAATGAAACTGAACGCGAAGTCTGGCTGCCCTGACCATTAGCTTATGGCGCTGGTTGGAAAAACAGAAAGCTTCCAATTAACTTTCCTGAAAGAATTTCTTTGGGAGTAATTAATAAGTGCTTTGCAGTTTGACTCGCGTTATTAATTGGATTTAGGGTAGTTAAGAGCGCAAATGGTCTATATGATTTTTTTTAGGGTCTGTAAGCGAAGCTAACAGATGGAACTGACCAGTAACGTGCATCTGGCAAGCCGGGGTTTCTTATAAACTTTCCTCCAAACAAAATCATTTTGGTGGCTTTGTTGTTGTTTGAAGCGAAGTTAGGCTCCGGACTGGCTGGTGGTGTAGCTGTGGGTTTGTCTGGGCTGTCGTGTGCGTGGGGAGGGGGGATAGAGGGGAAAAGCGGTCGGACAGGGGAGGAGATCTCTCGCTAGAAAGGTCTTTTGCAGCGGGATGATCTGGCAGCTCGGGAAACGAGTTGGGAAAGCATCAGCCCTTGCACCGTGCGTGTGTTCCCCTGCACTCACAGGGGCTGAGCAGCCCCATGCTCGAGGCAGCGCACAGGATTCAAAATAAGGGAATCTGCGCTCAAATCCTTTCCCCAGCTCTCCCACACTCGTACTTTTCTGAAAAGAAAAAAAAAAAAAAAAGCGCAGATGGACAAAGTGTCCTGTGGAGGTGAGTTGATGGGGAGCGCTGCCCCCCTGGAGCGCTGTAAATCACAGCGGGGACTGGGCCGCGCTCCTCATCCCCCGCCTGGGTCCACCCGATCGTGTCCCCTCACCATGTGTGCCCCCGTCATGCACTGAGCTGGGCTTTCCTGGGCCAGGTCGAGGAAAATATCTCGCTCCTCTCTCGCCACCCCCTCCCCCCCCCAAAAAAAAACCCACAAGATACAGGCAGGACTAAAGTAACATTGAGCAAACAATGATCTGGGCCAATTCCGCCGAGGTGGGGGGCGGTGACCTGGATGTGTGTGTGGGGGGTTGCCTTCCTCCTTCAAGGGAAGGGACACTTCTCCCTCCGTCAAGAGTGTGTGCTCAAGGTGTCTTAACTCTTTTTGCTTTTTTTTTGTTAGGTCTAAGCTGTCCTGCGCAAGGCTGGTGTGGCTGCTCACACTGCGCTCGCCAGGCTCCAACGGTACGTTGGAAAGAGGGAAGTTTGCCCATTTCTACATGTTCTTTTATTCTCTCAACTACCAAAACCTTGAGGAGGCCGAGTAAAATCTGAACCTGGAAGAGTTTGTATAATTTTCTCATATAGGTATTGGGGAAAAAAATTTTTATTTCATTAAGAACATTAGAACTGTACGGAATCCAAATGAAGAGAAAGAAACAATTCCCTTCCTTCCTTCCTTCCTTCCTTCCTTCCTTCCTTCCTTCCTTCCTTCCTTCCTTCCTTCCTTCCTTCCTTCCTTCCTTCCTTCCTTCCCTCCTTCCTTCCCTCCTTCCCTCCTTCCCTCCTTCCTTCCCTCCTTCCTTCCCTCCTTCCCTCCTTCCCTCCTTCCCTCCTTCCCTCCTTCCTTCCCTCCTTCCCTCCTTCCTTCCCTCCTTCCTTCCCTCCTTCCTTCCTTCTTCCCCTCTTCCTCCCTCTCCTCCTTCTTTTTCCACCTTCCTTCTTCCCTCTTTCCCTCCCTTTCTTTCTTTCTTTCATCTTCCTTTTCCTCCTTCCATCTTCCTTTTCCCCCTTCCTTATGTCTTCCCTCTTTCCCTCCCTTTCCTCCTTCCGTTTTCCTTTTCCTCCTTCCTTCTTCCCTCTCTCCATCCCTTCCCTCCTTCCTCCCTCCTTCCCCTTTTCCTCCCACTTCCCTGTCCCCATGAGCCCAGACGGGGCGGGGGGCTCGGGGTGGGGGGACACAGCTCCCTGCAGAGGTGCGGGGTGTTCACTGCTGACCCCTCCGCACGCCCGGCCCGTCTCCTTCTCCCATTTCAGACAATGCATTTCCATTCCAGTCGTGTGCCTTTGTCCATTTGTGGCAAGAAAACAGGGGCTGAATGACAGCTCCTGTTAGCCTGCATGAGCAGATACCAACAAACCCTCCCAAAACCTGGACTTTAAAAAAAAAAAAAAAAAGAGAGAGAGAGAGGAAGAGAGCCACATGCCTATTTGCCTGCGGGTTGTTATTAAGACACCTTCGCAGCTTAAACGCTTAAAAGCAACCCAAATTAAATGGCAATTAAAAGCAAGTTACACCCTCTCCGCTCTCAAGGCTTATCATTTGTGGAAGGTGGCCATCAGCAAAGCCACCCCGATGGGAAATGCCATTTGGGTTGGCATCTTCTCAGAGGGTGTGTGACTCCCCCCGCTCCGCTACTCCTGGACGCCCCCCGGGCGCTCCCCGAGCGGAGCCCGCAGCCACTTCGGGGCCGGAGAGTCGCTACCTGGGGGCAGAAGGACGGGGCGGGGGTATGGGGGGAGCTGAGCTGGTAGAGAGGGTTTATTCCCCGAGTGGTGACTCCTCGGACCGGTGTCATTAAATAAATAAATAACGTAACCCTTCAGCTTTGCAACCCGGGGCTACGCAGCCCCCCCTCCCCTGCATTTCCATCACTAAAATATATCGGCACTTAGAAATGTCGAAAGGAAAACAGTGGTCTTTAGCTCATACCTTCCCATCCCTGTTTTTTTTTTCCTCCTATATAGACAGATGTAATTCCGTAGATCTGAATGTATTTTACGTATAATTCCATATAATATGTGCTACTTTGTGGTCTCACCTTAGTTTTATGTTTGAAAATGCTATTTAAAGAAGCCTGTAACACAGCATATTAGGAAGATTTAAAAGCAGGTTGGAGTGTGGGGTGGACTTAAATTCGATGTAAATGCAAGGGTAAAAAAAAAAAAATAACCAAACCAAAACAAACCACATAGTTTTCATTTAGGAAAAAAAATACAGTTAAACAGACACACATACAAATGTGCAATGTTAAATTCTGGTCAGTATTTAAAAGCAGTATAATCAACAGGAAGGATCACTTACCTATTGAAAAGGATGGTTAAATAATATATATTAATATATATTAGCTTTATGTCTTCCCAATAAAATGTACACAAAATACCCCCTTCGTTCAGATTAGCTCCCATATTAGCCTGGGTAGGAAAAAGCATTCTAAAGAGTGGAGGAAAAAATGTATAAAAATGTTGAAAGAACCTACAGTTCCTTATTAGGCGAAGATACAATATTTATTCCTTGTCTCCTGGGATGAAGCTCCTCTATCTATTGTCCTCCCAGTTCTCAGTGCTGATGCTTAATTTTCAAAACTTCTATATTACCAAGGGACCTACGACATCAGCCAAAGAAATACCCAGCAAGTACAAAATCTGATCCAGGGAGCAGCTTTTGTGCAGAGGGAAAATTTTGTTCCTACAGGTTTTTAAGGAGGTGCATGGAAAAGCGAGAGATCTGATCTATGCAGATACATTGCAAATTCTCTCTGTCTGTAGTGATTTTTTTCTAAAAAAAAAAAATTGGGGAAATACATGAACTTTGGATTTTTCAATTTTTTCTTTTTTTTTCTTTTTTCTTTGTTATTTTTGTTGTCTTTTTTTTTTTTTTTTTTTTTTTAATTTGGAGAGGCGAATTTTATCCCGAGTACTTTTCTCTCTCTTTTTTTCTTTTTCTTTTTTTTTTTTTTCGGAGAACCAAAAAATGTCAACTACCTTTCCAGGTCTCGTCCACGATGCAGAGGTATTTTGTGTGTGTGAGTGTGTGTGTGTGCGCGCGTGTGTGTGGATGTGTGTGTGCGTGTATGTGCATATGTGTGTATGTGCCTGTGTGGTTGTTTCCATTTTTTTTTTAATCCATATTGGACCGTTACATTTAATTATAATCCGGCTTCAGAGATAACTTAAAGAAGTATAGAGAGAAAATTCGTTATGACATCTGTCGCCAGAAAGGGCAACTCATTACCACGTTAAAACCGTTGCCAGAACGAAAATCAGAATAATACCCCTAATAATATAATGAAGTGGAGAGAAATCACCACCAGCTCGCCAGGAATGGGGAGTTCTCACTAAAAAGCAGGACTCTGCTTTTCTTTCAAAACGCAGGGAAAGGAGGGGGGGGTGTGGAATTTTGGATCTGATTCGTTATTTTCAAAAGAAAGAAAAATAGGGGTTCAAAAAAAAAAAAGGGAAGGAAGGAAGAAAGAAAGGAAGGCAAGCAGGCGGCAAAGCTTTCTCAATGTGTAACGCTGTAACATAGGGACGGGACTTGTGTGTATTCTCGGTAGTTTCCTCTGTTTGATGACTTTTTCGTGTGTGTCAGCCCCAGATATTACAGCTGTGATCAAGAGGTGGATGGATAGATAGATAGATAGATAGATAGATAGATAGATAGATAGACAGATAGATTGTTTTTTTATTTCAGTGCGTGGATTCCTTTTGCTTGGCGGTATTAAGGGCAGGCTGGGCTGCTTACGGGTTTTTGAACAGACCTTTATGGCACCAGCCCAAGGTAGGAAAGGATCTTTTGTTGTTGGGGTGGCAGCTTAGAGGCTTCTGCAGGGGGGAAGCTATGCAGGACAGCGGGCTTGGAAGAACCGCACCCGGGGGTTTTCAATGACAAACCTCCAGTTTTGGGGTCTTCTTTTCACTTCTTCCTTGCAGATACGTCATGACGGATCAAACAGTTACCGATTGATGCAGCTTGGATGCCTGGAGTCTGTGGCCAACTCGACCGTCGCCTATTCCTCCTCGTCTCCTCTCACTTACTCTACCACGGGCACCGAGTTCGCCTCCCCGTACTTCTCCACTAACCACCAGTACACCCCACTGCACCACCAGTCCTTCCACTACGAGTTCCAACACAGCCACCCGGCAGTCAACCCCGACGCTTACTCCTTGAACTCTCTCCATCACTCCCAGCAATATTACCAGCAGATCCACCATGGGGAACCCACTGATTTTATCAACCTGCACAATGCGCGGGCGCTCAAGTCCTCTTGCTTGGACGAGCAGAGGAGAGAGCTGGGGTGCTTAGATGCTTATCGCCGCCACGACCTGTCTCTTATGAGCCATGGATCCCAATATGGGATGCATCCAGATCAAAGACTCCTGCCAGGACCAAGCCTCGGGCTTGCAGCCTCGGGAGCAGACGATTTGCAGGTAAATAGCATGCGATCTCCTTTCGAGGTACCTTCTTCTCCCCTCCCCCCTGCACTGGTTCCCCCCCACACTCCCCGCCTCACCCTCCCCATTTTCCTTCTGCTCAGAATAGCTCATACAAAGGAGGAAAGATTCATCCAAAATCCGATCCTAGAGCTCGTCCCCACCAGAACAGTAGCAACAAAAAATGGGGGGAAGGGGATTAAAACAAAACAACAAAAAAAGTGGTCTTTCTTGGCCAAACAACAACAACAACAAAAACCCTCGCTCCTGATTTCCCCGCGTGGGTTGTGTCCCTGTGAGGGCTGAGACCGTGGGACTCATCCAGAGATCTCGGGGTGCGTGTGTGTCCGTGCGGGTCCGCGTGTGCGTGTAGCCAGCCCTCTCCAAAGTCACACAAAAAGTAAACCGAAGCAAAGCCACCTTCTTGCTTTTCCTAAACTTTTCCTTCCTTTCGGCGAAGGGAACCGTTAAAAGAACTTGCATGGACAGAGCAGGCACATGCGTTAAGGAAAGGATGGAGTAGAAAAAGAGAAAAAAGGCAGGACAGGAAATAATTCTGCTTTCCGATATGCGAACAAAGACAAACCTTCCGTTTAACTCCGAGAGATGTGGCAGGGAAGCAATAAACGGGAGCAAACGTTCATCAGAAATATTCAGTATGATAAACTCCCTCGCAATATCCGACCTAGATGTTAACAGGGAAAGAGATAGAAGCAGATAAATCTGAGTTTATCTGTCTATGTGACTAATCATTCAGCTGTTCCCCCCTAACCGGCATCTGAACCCACACACACACAAAAAAAATCTGTTTCTATGTATGAAACCATCACCTTTATCCACTTAGAAATCCTTTTTCCTGAACTAAAAATTCATCTCTGGTAAACTGAGCTTAAATGAAATTTGTTTCCAAAATCGCAAACAACGCCCGCCTCTATCTAACACTCTTTTCGAAAAGTCCCCCGAATCAAAAGCAAACCTTCATTCCCCCGACGAGCTGAGGAACTAAAGGTTTCCCGGTCAGCGGGGAGAGACAAATAGGACCGTATTTACTGTACTTACTTTTCCCCCAAATCTCTCTCCCATTCATACAAAGCTGGCTATGTTGTTCTTTCCAAAAATACGTAGCGGGCAAAAGCTGGGGAAAAAAAAAACAAAAACAAAAACAAAAGCCACGAAGTTTGTAAAACTAAGAAGGTTTATTTTCTTCCCTTAAAATCAAAACAACAAAAAATGTTTACATTTATATCGTTTTTATTTTTTTTTTAAGGAGAAAAATAATCCAACATCCCAACAACAAAGGATGTTATCTTTTCTATCTCTGAAGAGGAAACCCTAACTATTTAAACCTAGCTTTCTCCATTAAAATTCTCTATATAATTTTATTCTCTCTGGCGATTTTTTGTTTACATTTTTCACAAGGATCTCCTTATGTTACCCCCCTCAAAAAAAAAAAAAAATCTGCCATTCACTGCTCAGCCCAACTAAAACCTATTTACTCCTTTTTATAACCACGTCTGCTGCTGATTTTTTTGTATCTGTACAAATTTTTTTTCTTTGGCAGGCACAAAGCCTTGTATTTTTCAAAAGAGGGGATTAGGGACGTTTGCAAGACAGCAGACAATGCCTAAGTCCCGGGCAAAAAAGCACCATAGTTTATCTAATTTTCGACTTAGTGCCATTCAACTGGTCATTTATGCAATGTCATCCGACCAAACAACATGTTTCCCCTTTTTAGAAAAAAAAAAAGATTGGTTAAGCTGCTAGAGGCATAATCTTTTTTTATTTAGTTAAAAAAGAAAAGAATAAACAGCTCTTATTTGGGAAATATTAATTTTTTCGATCATACTTTATTCGAAAGTAAAAGACTTGCGTTTTTGCTCCTAATCTTCTGTTTGTTTTTCCTCCTCCCTCTTTTCCCGAAGACAAGAGGGAGTGTACTGAGATATCGAAAATCCTTGAGAAGTTGAAAATATTAATATTTGTCGTTATTATTTAGCTGATTCTGAACAAACTTGGATTCTTGCGAATATCACCTTGGCTTAGAGGGAAGCGTTTTGGTGGCGAACAGAAACAGGACCGTACAAATACACTTTGAAACCAAAATTGTGGTCTAACCAGTGTTCCCCTTTCTCCTTAGTCTTTCTTTTTAAAACGTTCATCAGCATATGCCTCATTTCAAATGCAACAAATGTAAATATACTTTTCCCTGCACAGAATTTTAAGTGAATGTCCAATAGTTTCGAGGGCGGTTTAAGTCAGCCTAACAGATGCAAACAGTCTTGGAGCTGGAGTGGCATCTTTCAGTGCCCTAAAAAGATTTTCCATGGGCAACAAAGAAAACTGTCACACCTTTTCCCATCACCGCTTTAATTTATGCTCAGTCGCCAAGTTTTTTTCATATTGATTTCATAATCACTTTAAGGCAGAACACTTAATATAAAAAAGAGCCTTGAAAAGGAAGGTCTTACAGGGCCAGCGCCAATATGGTGAAAGTGGGGGAGAGAGCCAGGACTGTAAAGGTTGTTTTGTAAAGTGGGGTTTTTATTATGCACCGACTCTCTCCGCATTTACTTAACTCTTCACGGGCTGTTGAGTAGGTTAACACCCTTAAAGGCCTCTTTCATGTCCAATACCTCGTTTGTTTGTAGAGGAAAATGCGTCTTTAACACATTTCCACTGGGCAAAGATTTAGGTTTGGTTTGGTGTGGTTTTTTAACCCCAACATCAGGAAAAACCCAAAGAAAACCCAACCCTTTCAAGTCTTTTATCATTCCAATAAAAATATTTATTAAGGGAGGCGAAGATCCCCAAATAATCAGACTTGTAACAGGAGAATAAAGACGTGAGATCTCTTCGGATGTGCACCAGAAGCCCTAGGCAGTTTTTTGGATGGTTCTTCACCCCACAATCACACATGGGTGCCTGTGTATGAGTGCACAGAGATGCATATTCATCCCCACCTATGTGCGGACACACGCATTGTTACAACACCCTTACGACTCTGTGTAGCCGGCAAAGCCCAATGGGTCGTCTGTTGTTTGTGCTCTTTGTCTACTTCTGTGCACACTTTGTAAGTCTGTGTATATGTGTCACGAAACATATATATGTATTTAGCTGCATTTAAATATACAGGTAAACATGCAAAAATACTACATAAAAGTGTATTTTTACCTTTGCGAATGCAACAATTTTTAGCTTTGTGCGGGAACACACTTCTCTCAAGAGTACTTACTTGTCTCTCTGTCCCGCCATTAACTGCCGATCTAACTCCCCAGTTCAGAAGAAACTCGTATTTAAATGTCAATTTGTGTGATCATTATTCTGCATTCTGTGGGGTAGGGGCAGGCTGCTGTATGGCGGTGGGATTTCGACAGAGCACTTGAGTTCGATGAGAGTAAGCGTGTTTTTCCAGTTCACCTTAACTATTGCTTCTGTGTGAGTCTTGGAACAAAGCAGAATGTAATGTAATCTCTCTGTGGGTTTCTGTATCTGATTTCTTTATTTCCTTTCTTTCCTTCCCCCCCCTCATTACTTAAGAGCTCAGTGGAGGCCCAGTGTGGACTTGTACTGAACGGGCAAGGAGGTGTGATAAGAAGAGGTAAGAGGTTAAAAATACCTGAGTCTGTCAATTTGTGTAAACGTAAAACACTCTCAGTTTCTCTCTCTCTTTCCCTCCCCCACTGTTTAGCGTATTTTGGATTTACTCCCTAAATGGTGATAACTTGACATTTGACAGAAGTACGTTCAAACTAGCTTAGAGCACTTCACATTTCACAGTCCGTTTGCACTTTACAAATGATCTGTTCCTCGGTAGCTCTCGGCTACTCCCGCTGAATTCAGAGCTTTCTTGACTTGTTTTATCATTCCCCGTTTAACCGAGTTGATCCCTGATAGTTCGAGAAATGTGCTCCCTGTTACATCGGCAGTTTGTTCTCGCGTGGGGAAGGGAAGGAGCATTTTTGGAAATGTGGTTTCAGTAGCGCTACAGACCGGTGTGGAACTCGCTTTTGAGTGTCACTTCATTTGATAACCATCTGTCAGTGCAAATATCTAACGTTAAAGTTAGAGGAAAGATTTGGAAATCTTGTTAAATACGCATTTCTTCAGCATTTGAGCGTTCGAGGCGGGAAGGGAGGGTTGTTATTATCGTCATTCACCGTGATGAGAAACAAAAGTAGTCTGAAGGCCTAACGTAGGAACACAATTCTCACAAGCTGAAACTCATACTTCCGTTCACAGTACAAAACGAATAATACAGTCGGAAAGAGGACACTTCTCGACTCAGCCTCTTAGAATGTGCGTTTCTTGTCCCATTATTGCCTTTCCGTATTCATTTTATCCACCCTGAAAAACACATATTTAGGAGATATCGTAGGCGCTGTGATGCTATTGTGCTAGAGAGCTGATTTTAGCCGTCACTCCCCCACACAAACTTTACTCTGAAACAATAGTCACACACGACTGTGGTGAGTGGAGATCGCGAGTAGACACACACGCGATTATACCCGTAGGAGGGGAGGTTTTGGGGTATCCTTTCTCACCACACACACCGACTCTGATCAGGCTTTGTACGGGCGTTCGGCAGGGCGGGACTTGCGGGGCGGAGAAGCGGCAAGGGGCGGCCCGGGGCCGGGGCTGTGGCCGCGGTCAAGTCTCGCCCGCCCGGGGCCGGGGCTCGGCGGGCCGGGATGGCGGCGGCCCGGCGTCGGGGCCGAGGTTGGGGCCGGGCTCAAGGCTCGTCCGCCCGGAGCCGGGGTTCGGCGGGCAGAGACGGTGGCGGCAGCGGCGCGGTGGTGCTGAAGGGACAGCTCCCCTCGGCCGCTACCTCCGGCCTCGCCTCGCCGGGGCGAGCGGGCCCCGGCCCCACGGCCGGCGCAGGGTGGGGTGCGGCAGAGCTGGCGGAGGGGACGGGGGCGTGGGGAATTTTTTTAGGGGGGGGATACACTCCAGATCTGCCGGCCCCTTCTTGGGCAGCGCTGGTGGGACGTTGTGGAGAACCTCGGCAGCTCAAACTTTTGCCCAAGTGGTGCTGTGGGTGCGTGTGCCTGCCTGGGTCCTTGTCTCTCGGATTTCAGTGGCTTGTAATCATCGTTAGGAAGAGGGATGATTCCTTCGGGTTTGATCCAAGAGCTGACCTCCGAGACGAGTAGATCGTTAGCTGAAAGAGAGAAAGACGAAGTTCCCATCAGCTGGGATCTGTGCCTGTAGTGTTTGACTGCGGTCCTCTTTTCACAGCTGAAGGGTGGCTCAAAGCTCAGCTCAGCTCAACTCCAGTTTATTCAGCTCTGTAGCTCCTGTTAAGGAGATTCCAATTACCTGTGCAGATGATTGCAGTCAAGACTCTCTCTTCCTCTCTCTCTCTTTTTAAAGCGATCAAATTATTCAAGGATTTAAAGACTGATAGTAAAGGAAATCCAGCATGAAAATGCAAGGTTTTCACTACCCTGATTTAAGTGCTGAACTGCTACTGCACTGCTATCTATCTCTTGGCATATTCAGGGAAGATATCAAAGGCGAGAGTATAAGTTTCAAATGTATATTAAAAATACATAATAAATATTTTGTCCGACTTCAAAAAAAGCGATAGGTGTTAGCAGTAATCAAAACATCCTGCACCTAAGCGCTATACACTATCCCATATAAATAAATCACACTTCTTTTCTAGTAATACATCAATAAGAATATATTAACTCTAGAGTGGCTTCCCTAATATTTTAAACATCTCGTGTCAATTTTTTATTTTATTTTTGTCACTGATACATACACAGATTTTTTAAAAGTTTGCTTTTGAATGTTTAGATGTAATAGTGGAAGGAAA